>NC_136527.1:159669265-159834265 GCF_053919585.1 Euprymna scolopes | reverse complement strand
ATAAGAATTGAATTCAACCTGAACATCCTATAATAAGTAAAAGGCAATTTAATCTGTAAAAAAGATTCGGAATAAATGTTTCTATTTATTATTATTATTATTATTATTATTAATAAAATGTAATCTGTACAAAAAAAAAATCGGAATAAATGTTTCTAATTATTATTAAAAATATATATGAAAGTTTCTAAAAATATATATTAGCTGAGAAGACAACAAACAAAAAAGATTTGTTAAAAATCAAATATATAACAAGTAGACTTTTTTTTATTTTAAAGTTTTATTTGTTTCGAAAATAAAGTGATGTCGAATTGCAAAGTTAAGAAAAAAACATGGCCGACAAGTATAAATGTCGATCTGTAGTTTTTGTTTTCATGATTGAAGTGATTATCGAGACTTCCCAGTTGAATGTTTGAATGTCGGCTATCTTGTCGTTCTAACTTACCAACTCGTCATTACTTGTTTTTAATTAAATAGACGCTTTAAAAAATGTTCAACCACATACACACGCACAGACAAAAAAAAAAAAAACTATCCAGGCACGACCATCGTAAGAGATGGCCTTTCAGCTGAAAAACGTCATCGTCGAGGTCCTAGCAAGCAAGATAGTTGACACACTAATAATGAGCAGGAATTTTTACAGAAAACTTCAAAGTTGGATTTAATAAAAGTAAAGTACACGATGAGTTATATTGACAATCCTCCAATATTAACAAACACGGGGGGGGGGACGTTTCCTTATGCGTTAAAAAGCAATTGACCATTTCGTTGTATTATGGATTTTAAAGATTAGAATACGTCCTTTATTTACATATAAATTACATTTAAAAAGAAAAGGAAGAACATTTTTTACTAATGCTGTCGTTCTCTTTGCGACAAAAATTGTGTATAAGGGAATTCGATGAACTGAACTCCATAGCGTTTTTAGAATTGTTAGGTGAAAGTGCATAATATTTACAACACACTCTCCATGTTAAATAATAAGTTTCTAAGCAATAATTTATTTCAGCACATAACATAAATAACATGCAAGATATTTTTTTTTTATCCATAATTTCAATTTTTTAAATACGTTCTGAAAAAAAAAGTACTAATAAGAAAGAGATAAACATTTGAATTAACGCGCGTTTTTTTTTTTTCTCAACCATTTCATGACCTCACTGTAATTAAGGATAGTAAAAGACATTTTTAGAGAATTTAATGGCGCCGTCGTATGAAAAACAATGAATTCAGGAATATCTTATGTAAAATACGGCATTACTGAAAAATGCTATTTCTGTAAACATTTGAAAATGATTTTACTGTTATATAACTTGAGAAAAATACTACGAAACAATTTGTTCAATTGTAAATTGTAATAATAACGTTATTATGTAGAAACCCAACCAAAACAGGTAGGGGACTCCAACTATTTTGAACTTAAACTAACAATAAATACTATAAATTGGAATTTAACCTGAAAAAATAAACACGGTTCGTATACTGAAGAAGTTCCAACAGAAAAGTTTATTTTTTTTTTTGTTTAACAATATACTGTGAGAAATGAATGAAAATTGAATGTAAGTTGAAAATCCAGCAGTCTTGCATCTTGCAATGAAGTCCCGACAACTCTAGAAAGGTCACATCAGTGAATTATTAGTTTAAAAAAAAAAAAAGTAATTAATATAAAATATATAATTAATAAAATTTCGACGAATTATTAAAGCATAAGACGACAACATTTTAAGAAATGTTTAATTTTCAAAGTTGTTTTTATTTTGTATAAATTCATATTTTGTTACGTGGTTCATTACTTCAGATTTTATTTTGTTCGTTTTTCTGTTAAGACAATAATACACTTTCTGAAAATTTTTTTCATTTTTCTGTTAAATAAATAGTTATGAATATATAAAAATGTATACTTTGTTCATTTACTTTATTTAATTAAGTGCTTACTTCCAATATTTAAATATTTTTTTATATTAATTATATATTTTTTAAAACTTTAATAATTTTTATTTTTATTTTAAAGCTAATAATTCGTAATATTCGTGATTTGACGGTGTAAAATACTGATGTGACCCTTCAAGAGTTGTCGAACTTTGCCGGGACTTAACTGCAAGACTGCTGGATGTTCAAGTTAAATTCAATTTTTACCGTATATTGTTAAGCAAAAAATAAAAACACAAATTAAACTTTTCTGTTGGAACTTCTGCAGTTTACGAACCGTTTTGTTTTTTTTAGATAAGAGTTTCAGGTTAACTTCAAATTTATAGTATTTATTGTTAGTTTAAGTTAAAAATAGTTAGCTAGATTCCCCTACCCGGTGATTCTTTTCTGGGACGCCAGCTCGCCAAAAAGTACGCTACGGGCCAAATTTCATTCCATCATAAAAACGACTTTATACAGAAAAAAAACAAACTTATTTTTACACTTTTCTCTCGCGATTAACAGCAAGACTGCCGAAAATCCTAACGAAAATAGCACGGTCTGTATTCTGCATACACTGAAGAAAAATATAGTATTTTAACAGAAATTAATGGCACCGTAGTATGAAAAACAATGAATTCAAAAATATATTTTATGGAATACGGCAGTACTACGAGGTGTACAAAAAAAGTATATTATGAATTTTTAATCCGGAAAAATTATATTTTGAAAACATAGATTTAATAAGTTACCGTTAAAGAAAAACACTACGGGGGGGAAAATTAACTTTCAGTCCCTTTTCCTAGTTTCTTGGCAATTTGCATCGTGCAGGCATGTTTGTAATTTTGGAAAAGAGGAGATAACAACTGTTTGTTAATACAGAACAACTATTTTTAGCATCTGTAGTCGACCACAGGTGAATTGATATTAAGTAACAAGGAATTGTTGGAATAAATTATCGTATTTTTAGCAAAATGCGCAGTTATTAATTTTTTTTTTGTATCGATTCGTCAAAGTATTTCATGCTTAATAGTATATTAGCAATATTTGGCCACTAAAAGAAAATGAATTTATTTAAAGGTTTTTCGTAAAATTGCTGAAAATATTGTTTTGCTAATCTGAAAGATAATAATTACTATAAACATATTTCAAACCTTATTTCAAATTATTTACGGTAAATGTTACCTTACGTTACAACAGAACACCGACCACTCTAATTTGTTTTTTAGGGGCATTCGAGATCGCTGACAACGTATCTGATAATCAAACCCGCCGCAAATTTACCGTTTGCATAGTATGAACCCTTAGAACTTGGGACTATTTTGTGCCATTTCACCACATTCGGTAGTGTTTTCTCACATGATATGTTCGCGTGCGATCGGGCGTAGTGGGGTGTCGTATCACATCGCGTTCGCATATACTAAAGGAATATATATATATATATATATATATATATATATATATATATATATATATATATATATATATATATATTACTGAAATTAATGATGCCGTCGTACGAAAAAACAATTCGTTCATGAGGTATAAAAAAAGTATATTTATGAATTTTTTAATCCTGAAAAATGCTGTTTATGAAAACATTTAAAAATGATATATATATATATATATATATATATATATATATATATATATATATATATATTAAAAACATTACGAAACAATTTGTTCAATTGTAAATCGAAAAATTACCGTTATTAAGAAACCCAAGAGGAAAGGGCTCATTTCGAACTTAAACTAACAATAAATACTATAAATTTGAATTTAACTCCCATCTAAAAAAAAAAAAAACCCAAAAAACGGTTCATAAACGGCAGAAGTTCCAACAGAAAAGTTGGAACTTCTGAAAAAATTATGAAAAACTGGTTTATTATTTCACTTGACTTACATTGACTTAAATTAAGGCCTAAACTTTTTTAAACAGAACGTAATTATGGACGATTTTTTGTTTAAAATATATCTAGCACATTTACTGGATCATTATGAGTAAATTTTTTAAACATACGTTCATTTCGACATGTTTACACCTGAAATGTGTTGGGTTTAAACGATTACGAATCTACACAAACACTTTATACTTTCTCGTAATTATTTTCTATAGGTTAATTTGATATATTTTTTAAATTTATTCTAATTTCGACATGATTAGTAGGTATGTCATGTTTTCATTTGAAATGCGTTTATTTAAAATATTAATATAAACAAACATCGAAAAATCTTTCTGATGTACATAGCCATAACGAAACGAATTTATCATATTTTAAAAGTCATGTAAATGTATAAGGTAGTTAAAATATTTTAGGGAAAACTATCTTAGGCGATTAATGGGAATTCGCAGGCATCACAATATAAAGCCAATAAGCACGGCTTATTGTTGAGTTATCTTTCTTTACTGATATTTTAGTAGAGGATCATAGATCATTTCTACAACACCTATAAAATGTGATTTTCTTATTTAAAAATAAAACTATTTGAAAAATGTACGTGATGTTTGGAACATCTTTTCGTTTCGTGAAAACATCAAGTGAAAAATATAGTAGTCTGAACATCCGTTTTTATTGTAAAACAAATTAACAAATTGGCATAAAATAAAACGTGAAACTTTTGTAAACAATTTTTTAATTGTGTTTTACGAAAATAAGTAATAATTGATTTGGATTTCTTGAAGCTTTACATTTCCAACGTGTCTTCGAGTCTGTAAAAATTACGATGTTGAGGAGAAATTAATCCAATTGACGGCTGTTTTTGAAACGATATTTTTTTAATGTTTTAAGTTAAACGCCAATGTTAATTTTATTTTTAATACAAAACGAGGTGTTCTTTTTTTCGTTTACATTACAAACTTTATATTACAAACTTTATTAGACGCACGAACAAAAATATGTCATATCTTAACTTTTTACAAACTATTACGTGCATAAAAAATATACTTTATAAAATTCCGAGCGGCTTTGGCGGGGAGGAGATATATTTAACGGGATCTCTAATCTGTTTAAATTTTAAATAACGATTAACATTGACATTTGAGTGAAAACACGAAAAAAAACTCATTTCCCCAAAACCTATCGGAAAAATCATTCATAAATATATTTTAATTAAGTTTGGTTAAAGAAATTTAGAATTTTATGAAACATAAATTAAAAAAAATCATATTAATATTTTATGTTTGGTTAAAAGAATTTGCAAAGCCTCTTTATGTATATATATATATATATATATATATATATATATATATATATATATATATATATATATATATATAATCACAGTGGCGGCTACTGTCTAAGATTAGTGGGGGTGCTGTTTTAAAAAAATACCTGTTTTTATATTGTGTAAAAATAAAACAAACATAGAAAATATACATAATTTATACGTATGCACACGTATAAAAATACAATAACTTAAAGGAATTCTAAATAGATGTAAATATTTTACTTATTACATTCATTTAAAAGTAAACTCCATTCTTCTTGTTTTAATTTGTGAGAAAAGATTGATAATTTTCTCCTTAATTTCTGAATGACTGAACTTTTTTTTTCAATTGAAAGCACTGCAAGTACATTTAGTCTTTCGCAACCCATGGTGCTCCTTAGAAAAGTTTTTACTCTTTTCAGAGTTGAAAAACAACGTCCTACCTCTGATGTAGTCATGGGAATTGTCAAGATAATATTTATGAGTTTTGTGATTTCACTAAGAACATCGTTTAAATTGTTTTCCAAAATAAATTTCAGGAGATCAGTTACTTTGCAATACTCATGGATATCTGACTCATTATAAAATATTTCTAGCTCAGTTTCAAACTTTTCTTTGTCAATCATGGGATATGCTTCAGTTAGAACTTTTTTCTTAGAACTAGCAAAGCTTTTCTTGTAAAATAATTTAGCAAGTATTAAATGTTTAGTTGAAGAATATCTGACCGTTATATCAACAGATATATAGTCACACAGTTCTTTAGCTTCGCCCTTGACTGTTTTTGAAGGATTTTCACAGTATTTGGTGTTTCTTATCTCTAAAATAGCAGTTTTGAAATTTGTTATGTATTTATTGACTTTATATATGCTAATTTCCTGAGAAATAATTTCAACATGAGACATAATTTTATGAAATAGCTCAAACCAAAATATGACTATTTACTCGTTCAAATATTTCAGAATTCCTGTCGCTTCTGCAACGGTCTCATCTACATATGATGTTGACTGAATTTCAGTGACAGTTTTTAATGCTTGAACATTTACATGAACTCTATGTATGTTAAAGTTCCACCTTGTGGCGGATGGACGTGGAATGCTTTAATCCAGATGCTTCTTGAGCATGGACAGACGCTGTGGTGATCTAGAAAAAGTCGGAATAGCTAAATGTTAGAGATAAATATTCTAGCATTTCGTGTAATGCTTTCTGCATTTCTCATTAAATTAAGTTGATGCGCATAACAGTGTGTGAAATGTGCATTTCTATAAACTGCTTTTATTTTCGCCTGAACCCGGCTTTTTGCCTTTCATGACATTAGCACCATCAAATGTCTGAGCTATCAGTTTTTGGCGATTCCCTTGAAGGATTATATCTAATTGTTGTAGAATACATTTTGATATCCCATAAGCGGTTTGGTTTTCTGGAATAAAGAATCGCCAAAAGCGTTCAAGCATTTTCCATCCAAGACGTACCGTAAAACAATGATCACGTAGAAATAAAAAAATAAACGTGTATCCATAATGTTGAGTAGAAATGACTTGGGGGTGCTGCAGTAAAAGTGTCAGAAATTTCGTGAAAACTATTGAATAATTCCACCCGCTATCTTATGAAGCTTATAAAACAAACACCGTGTTTTTAAGGGTTTTAAACTTCTAACTTTACAGGTGAGTTTCAAAAAACACTACTTTTTTTGTTTTAAATTTTAATATATTATTTATTGATCTTTTATCTTCAATTTGTGATATATAAAACTTTGGTACATTATTTACTTTTTAATAGACATTTGAAAATATGGGGGGGGGTGAATAAAAAAATGTTTGTCTAAAATATTATATTCGGTTTATTAGAAAGAGCATAAAATTTCAGTGACCCTGAAAATATCGTAAAAATAGAATCAATAGAAACATTTTGATAGATTTTTAAAGTTTAAAAATTGAAAAATACTGAACTCGTAACATTCAATTAATTTCATTACTATTTTTTAAAAATATATTTCTATTACTTTTTATACAACTTTAGTAGTTTATTTTGGAAGTTTAATCCATAAAGAAAATAACCAACCCACCTTTAAAAGAGAAATTACGAGTTTTTTTTTATATTTTATTTGCAGTTCGTGTTAGGGGTGTCAAAGATTCCTACAAAAATTTTGATACACCTAGTGCTGCAGTTCCGCAGGCACGAGCCGCCACTGATTATATCCCAAAATTACGAAAATCGATAAGGGTAAAAATTATTAAAGAAAATAGAACATGGATTTGGAAAAAAATAGTCGTAATACAGGAGGGCTCAAAATCGGGATAATTTTGCGTTTTGATTTAAACAAGATGGCGGCAATTTTGCACTTGTTAACACGATTAAAGTTGTTTTGTTTAATAATGCAGTAATATTTAAGTAATTTTTTCAGAAGAGATGAATAATTTAAATGAAACATTTTTTCGAATTAAAACAACATTGGAGGGTAAACAACAAATTAATAATTTAAATGAAACATTTTTCGAATTAAAATAACGTTGAAGAGTCAACAACAAATTAATAATTTAAATGAAACATCTTTCGAATTAAAACAACATTGGAGGGTCAACAACAAATTAATAATTTAAATGAAATATTTTGCGAAATAAAGTAATATATATGATTGATCCCTTGAAAAATAAAAAAATAAAATTGGTATTATAGTAAATTCGAGAGAGTTGATGCAGTGATTGCAGGTGATTAAATGACTTACTGACTAGATTTTTTTTTTAACGAATGATAAAAAGTAAATTTTTGTATGGTTTCAAATGTTAAAAACTTCAAAGACTATATATTGAGTATTTGAATATGTATGGCTAGGTTCCCTTCCTCTTATTTGGATACTTTTCTGGTACCAAAGGTACTAAAGTTTTTTTTTTGATAAAATACAAAAATAAATTATCAAATAACTTTTTAAATATGGTCACTAAAACTAGATTGCAAGCTAGGTCTGGGCAGTCCTCAACTAGTGAGTTCCCCTAGGGCTTACCCCCCAAGGAGGTCGGAGATGTCTCGACAGGGTCAAGCCGTTGTCATTAGTAATATAGAAGTAGGAACTCCTTCTTTCGAAGTGGCAAATGGGACTTGTTCGGCCGAAAATAATTTTAAGGTTGCTCCTTGTGGAGCACCCTTATGTAAAACTTGTAATATTCTTATAACATCTAAAGAATATAAGTCAAATGTGACTAATAAAATATATTATGTTATAAATCATTCTAAAGAAGATTTGTCATGTAGGTCCCAAAATTTGGTCTACCTGTTGTCCTGTAAAAACTGTAATTTACAATATGTAGGAGAAACTGTAATGCCTCTAAATAAACGCATGAATTTGCATAGGACTAGCACTAAGGGATGTATTCATGCTGTTAAACATTTTAAAGAAACCTGTAGTCAGTCGTCTTTTTCCGTACAAATAATTGAAAAATTTAAATGTAATGGATATAATAGTCTAGGTAATGTAGATAACGATATCCTAAGAATGCGTCAGGATAATGAAGACGATATAATTAAAAAAATGCGAGTAATTTACCCATATGGGTTGAATAGTCAAATTTAAAAAATAACATACAAGATTCTGAAATTATAGGTAGATTATATCCAGCTTTGCCTCGCTACGGTATTAGAGATAGAACTCCTGTTAATAGAAATAATAGAAAATCAGTTATTTCATGCGAGGATTTTTTTATTAAAATTAAAGATATCATTATTAATAAAATTTATGAGTCGTTCAATTATATAAGAAAATTGCTTAATCAAACAAAAAAGAAAGTTTTGAAGGAAATAGCATCTAAAATATTATTACAACCGGATATGATATATAAGGACTATTTCATTCAATGGTAGTAATATATTCTAGATATAATTGACACTAAATTATGTAAGCCACCAGTGAACGATATAAAAAAGAAACCTAAAAATGTTTGTGTAGTTTTGTATGAAAATAAAGGTTTTGATGATGTAAATTTACCTAAAATATTTAATAAACAAAAAAATATACAATTACTACCAAATGAGTTCCAGAAAAAAGATCAAAAACCAATAGTTACATATAAACTAGGGCCAACAATACGCAATAAGATTTTTAATTATAAGAAAACGGTAGAACATATAAATATAAAAGATAATAATATAAAGATTCCAGAATGTGAATGTAATTCCTCTCCGTTCTGTAATAATGAGATAAAACATGTAATTACAGGAGATTTAAATATAGTAAATAATCCTAAATTAAGAAAACTACTTAGTAAGGGTCCAAATTATAGAGAACCTAAATCCCTAAATTACACTAAATGCGTTAAAGAAGTAACTAAAGCACTAGAAGGTTTTATTATGTCAATGGTAAATAAATATAAATTAGCACAGTCTACGTTTGATGCATGGAAAAATAGTATACTTGAATGCGTAAATAAAAAGGTTAAACATATAAAACAATTTAAACACCCTAGAAAAACTAATCCTCTTTTAAAAAAATCAGAAATACGGGAGGAACTTAAAATACTTCAAGAAAAGTTTGTAATAGTTCCGATTGATAAAGCGGCAAACAATATAGCTTTTATATGTAAAAAATATTATATACAATGTTTATTGATAGAAGTAGGACTTATAGGAAACGATTCGGATACTTATAAAGTAAGTAATAGTAATTTAGATAGCATTATTTTGAATAATAGTATTATTAATGAAAAAGTAGGATTAAAGTTAGAAGATAAACACAAAAATCTTCCATGTATGTATTGGATACCTAAAATGCATAAAAATCCAGTTGGTGCTAGATTTATTGTAGGTTCAAAGACGTGCATCACTAAACCTCTAAGTAAAGCTATATCTAAAATATTTAAATTAATTATAAATCAAATAAATAATTTTCATCTGAAAAGTAAATTCTATAGTAATATAAATCTATTTTGGGTAGTAAATAATTCCAAACTAGCGAAAGAAAAATTAGATAAAATAAATTCCAGAATAAAAGAAAAATCAATAGCTACTTATGATTTTAGTACACTATATACTAAAATTCCGCACGAAAAACTTATAAAAGAATTAAATGATACTGTAGATTTGGCTTTTCAAGGTGGAAAAGGTAAATATATAGACTTTTCAAACTCTAAAGCTTTCTGGTGTAAAAATAAAAATAGCAAAACTAGTGTTTCTAAAGGTATTTAAAAAATACTTGTAAGTCATCTTATTAAAGAATGCTATTTTAAAATAGGAAATAAAATATTACTCCAAACGATAGGTATCCCAATGGGATTGGATCCTGCACCATTTTGGGCAAATTTGTATTTACATAGACTCGAGTATATATATATATATATATATATATATATATATATATATATATATATATATGTCATCATTATTAAAAACAGATATATCTAAAACATAACTTTCATGGGTGTAGGAGATTTATAGATGACCTTATATGCATAAACGATAATGATGAATTCGAAAAAAATAAACATCTTATATATCCAAACGAACTAAAATTGAATTGTGAACATAGAGGACAACAGGCTACATTTCTGGATTTAGATATAAAAATTGGGGATGGGATTTTTCTTTATAAAATATTTGATAAAAGAAACGCATTTCCCTTTAAAATAGTACATATGCCCCATAAGTATAGCACCTGCCCTGTTTTTGTGTTTTATGGAACCATTATGTCAGAGTTTTTGAGAATAGCTCGCGTTACTCTAAAATTAACAGATTTTATACCACCAGTTTCTAGCTTAGTAATAAGGATGATAAAACAAGGTGGAGATAAAAATAAAATATTTAAACAGTTAAATAAAGCATTTGTTTGCTATCCTGATGCTTTTGAATCGTTTAAGATAAACCAGACTATATTAATAAAGGAAATCCAAAACTATATTAGCAATGTATAAAATGTATTTATAATTACATATAATAAATTTATAGATAAAAAAAATGTACTATGTAAAAATAAAATATTTTTAACCTTTATATATCTAATTTTAAATAAATAAAAATGTAAATATACAAACTACTAATTATAGTGGGGTGATAAGTAGTTAAATGGATTAATCCAAATCTTATAAATACAAGACTGATAAATTAAAAAAATGTATCCATTTTAAATGTGGAAATTGAAGAATCGCACAGGTAAGAAATTCATTTTTATACTATGAAAAGGTTAGTAATTGCAATTAAGAATAGGAAATTGGATAAAATTTTTGTAACATGTCTTCTTCCTAAGATTAAGGGTGGTGGTGTTTGATCAACACTGCTGGGGAGCCATGATGTAATATACTGTTTTGTTTTTAAATCCCCGAAACAGTGTTTCATGGTAAACAACTGATGATCCCTTGAAAAATAAAAAAATAAAATTGGTATTATAGTAAATTCGAGAGAGTTGATGTAGTGATTGCAGGTGATTAAATGACTTACTGACTAGGTTTTTTTTTAACGAATGATAAAAAGTAAATTTTTGTATGGTTTCAAATGTTAAAAACTTCAAAGACTATATATATATATATATATATATATATATATATATATATGAGAGATAACTTTATATGGAATTGTCATTAAGCAGATAGTTTGAATATATATATATATATATATATATATATATATATATATGTGTGTGTGTGTGTCATAGCATGTTTATTGTTTTTACATTATAATTTACCTTTAAACATATCGTAATCAACGGCTGTATTGTGGCTATAAAGTCCGACAATGAAGAAACTCCAAACCGGATGTTTTGTCATGATTTACTCTGACTCTTTTTACCTTGCCTTTAGTAAAGAATCAACAAAGCAGCAGAGTGTAGCTATTCGTTTATAGATGATGAATATTATTAGAATATTAAAATATTTGAAATTTTCACAAAGAAAGTCTGAGATATTCATCGTAGTTATGATTGTATCAATATAAAATTAACCTCCTGGCCATTGCTGAGAAGATAAGCTGCGCAGTTTAGTTTATGGGATAGAATAAGGAAGGTAAGAATAAAAAAGCAAACATGTCACAATAGTCACAAGAAAAGCATCAGCTGATGATTACTGAAAAACAATCAGAAATTTTATGATTATAACAATTTAAGTGATTCTTCTTAAACATCATGATTGTATCAATATAAAAGATATTCATCATAGTTACGATTGTATCAATATAAAAGATATTCATAATAGTTACGATTGTATCAATATAAAAGATATTCATAATAGTTACGATTGTATCAATATAAAATATATTAATCATAGTTATGATTGTATCAATATAAAATATATTAATCATAGTTATGATTGTATCAATATAAAATATATTAATCATAGTTATGATTGTATCAATATAAAATATATTAATCATAGTTATGATTGTGTCAGCATGAATGTGAAATCTCTAAATAATTTTCATAAAGAGTCAAACAAATTCCATAACGATAAACATTAAAAAAATATTTTATTACAAAAATCACTTAAAATAATATTGGCAATAAATGAAATAAATTAATATGTTTTCTTTGCAGATGTTCCTGCTTGAAGGCTTTTGTTGAATCTGAACTAGTATGTGAATTTTCCTCTTCTTAAAAAATACATCTAGTGCAACATATGAGCCACACAAAAGAAAACTCTTATTTTTGTACAATGTGTGCATCGATTTTTTCTAAGAAATAAAATCTAATGCGATATATGACAAAGCTGAGGATTCGTGTGAAATGTTTTATTCTGATGAATCAAATTCAGTAAAACATAAGGATTGTTGTTAAATTGTTTGTTCTCGATTATCAAATCTAGAGAAGCCTGTAAGAACTCTTTCTGGAGAAACCAAATCTAAGGAACGAAATGTAGCGATACATATGAGTACTAACACTGGAGAAAAGCTATATTCTTGGGAACAGTGTCAATATAAACGTTCTAATAAACAAAATCTACCTATGCATATGACTGACACTAAGGAAAAATTGTATTCTTGGGAACAAGGGGAATATGTCTGTTCTGAGAACCCAAATCTAGCGATGCATATGAGTACTCACACTGGGGAAAAGCCGATTTCTCGTGAACAACATCAATATTCACGTTCTGAGAAACCAAATCTAGTAATGCATATGAATACTTACGCTAGAGAAAAGCCATATTCTCGTGAACAATACCAATATTCAAGTTCACAGAAACCAAATCTACCGATGCATATGAGTACTCAGACTGGAGAAAATCCATATTCCCGGGAACAATATACATATCCACGTTCTGATCATTCAAATCAACCGATGCATATGAGTACTCACACTGAGGAAAAGTCGTATTCTTGGGAACAAGGGGAATATGTCTGTTCTGAGAAACCAAATCTACCGATCCATATGAGTACTCACACTGAGGAAAAGCCATCTCCTTGGGAAAAATGGGAATATTCACGTTCTGAGAAACCAAATCCAGCGAGGCATATGAGTACACACACTGAAGAAAAGCTATATTCCTGGGAACAATTGGAATATTCTCGTCTTGAGAAACCAAATCTAGCGAAGCATATCAGAACTAACACTGGAGAAAAGCCATATTCTTGTAATCAATGTACATATTCATGTTTAACTCCATCAAAACTAGAGATACACGTAAGAACTCACACTGGAGAAAGACCATTTTCTTGTGGACAATGTCAATGTTCATTTTCAACTAAATCAAATCTAGTGAGTCACGTAAGAACTCACACTGGAGAAAGACCATATTCTTGTGGACAATGTCAATATTCATTTTCAACTCAATCAAATCTAGTGATACACGTAAGAACTCACACTGGAGAAAAGCCATATTCTTGTGAAATATGTGATTATTCATTTTCACAAAAAGCAAATCTAGATAAACATATTATAACTCACACTGGAGAAAAACCATATTCTTGTGGACTATGTGATTATTCATGTGCACAGAAACAACAACTTACGAGGCACATGAAATTACACATTAGGGGAAACCCATATTCTTGTAATAAATGTGTATATTCATGTTTTACTAAACGAGGTCTAACAAAACATATGAGACACCATAAAATGTGAAAGTTAGATTCATGTGAACAATGTTAATATAAAAATTCTCGTAAACAAAATCTTTCTACACATTTCAGAACTCACACTTGATAATCTTGTAAACAATGAGTCTATTATTGTTCTTATATATCATATTTATTGAAACAAAAAAAATTTTTCTGAAAAAATAAATGCTTACTTGAAATAACTTAAATGCTAACTTAACATTGTCCTCGGACGTATTCAGAATTTCTTTATAGGTTTCTGTGGGGATTTTCAATGCGGATAATGCTCATTATAAAGTCAGCTATTGATCAAAACGTCGTAAACCATAAGATATCCATATAAAATAATATGAAAAAATACAAAATAATGCCGGCACCGAAGATAAAAGACAGAAATGAGACGATTTCAAATATAAAGTCTTGATAAAATCTATGCAGATCCGTGTATTTCTATGATTTGTAGCAACAAAGAATGGAGAATTTATAACTCATAAAACCCATGGATTTTTATCAAAAGAAATTGCTTATTGTCGGAGCCTGCAATGTAGATAATTCTCACACTTATTAATAAAAAACATCATGTATAAAAATAACATGAAAAAATACAAACAAATGCTGCACCCAAGATAAAAGACAGAAATGCGTTTTAGATATAAAGTCTATATAAAATCTGTGCAGATCCATGTATTTCTATCATTTGTAGCAACAAAGAATAGAGAATTAAGAACTCATAGAACCCATGGATTTTTTTATCAAAAGAAAGTTTTTTGCTATCACTACTCCAAATTTGTAGCAAATAAAATAAAATCCTGGCTGAGAAAATTAAAGAAAAGAAAGCGATGTCACTGCAAAGGAAAATAATTCACTGGTTCGACCCCAAAATAAACTGTCGGCGACGAAAGTCTCTTTGTTTTCAATAAAAACACAAATATCAACTCTCATAATTAAAAAAGAGAATCACAATTGGCTTCATTCAACGATGCATCAGAAACACATCTTAAACTACACTTCCATTCATTTGTTAATTCATTTGAACAGTTTTAACCATGCCATCTCATCACTTACAACCATGATATTATTTGTGAATTGACTCCCATATACGTTACTTCTCATCAACAGCTAATAGCTTAACCAGATATCTCCCCTATACGTCCCTTATCATCAACAGCTAATAACGTAAAACTCTCAAACCGTCACTCGTTTCCATCAATGGCAAAGACTCACTTTATCTTTTTCGTTATTATCACACCGTCACTCACTGGTTCTTTCTCGTTACTATCAATGGCAAACCTACTGGACAATAACCTTAGAAATGCGGAAGCAGATGGTCAATAAGTGCAGAGTATGGAAATGTAGAGAAGAGCTCAGTTGTCAAATGTCAAACTACGAGAATTACAACGACCGAAATAAAGAGTTTCTGCTGCTATTCAACATTGTAACATACAACACCCTCTGTCTGGAGATTAACCAGATATCTTAAGCTTCATAACTCTAAATTAGGAGTCTCTCAATTGCAATAATAAGTTTTAATAATAAGTTTTGTGCTCAGGGCGTCCTGAGCACAAAACAAGACCACGTGTTGAAAACTGAAGCTCTAGAATCGACCGATTTTTTGCAGAAAAGTTGTTACAGATAAAACAATTTATCGCCTCTTACAGTGCTGCGACTGCTGGAGAACATAACCTGCAGACTCATTATCTTCTTGTATATAATAAGAGACTCAATTCCCCTCTCTGGACAACAAGAGATGGCACATAAAAACTTACTATGTTTACGTCCTTAGCCATTACGTTACCTTGGTGACCTTTGACAGGACCCCTTCACAATATAACTAACGACTGCAATTACATACACATTATTTCGTTATATTAAAAAATTACATTTAGTCCGAGGAGCGCCATGACCCTCATCGTTCTAATTTAAAGAGTAAGTAGATAAAATGTCACCCTCACTTTACCGACTACTTTTACGACACCATTTTACACCAAGTACTTTTATACTTTTACATGCTTTTCCTGGGTATTAACCGTCATTAACTTACTGCACATTTCTAAAACGTACGCATAATCCTACCTCTTTAATCGGACAAAAATGATGTCTACCTGTTAAATATCCGTCGCCGCTGATTGGATGAGAACTATTCATTCTACAATTCCGACATTCGGTTATAACACCAAATAAACGAACACTGATCATCTATTAAAACGCTGCCATTTTTTAAAGATATTTTTTCAATGAACTAAAAGAAAATGTTTTACAAATTAATTCCTTTTTCAATTACTCTTTTAAAAATATTTTTTCAATGAAGTAAAAAAAATGTTTTTAGAAATGAATCCATTTCCTTTTTTTTTTTTTACTTTTAACGATATTTTTTCAATGAATAAAAAAATATTTCACAAAAAAATCCTTTTTTTTTTTCAATGATTTTTAAAGATATTTTTTCGACGAATAAAAAAATTATTTCACAAATAAATCTTTTTTGCATTGTTTTTTTTTTAAAGATATTTTTCAATTGACTAAAAACGATATATTTCGGAAATAAAACAAACAAATTATTAAAACACTTATTTAAAGAAGTATTTTTTCCTATACATCGGTCGGTCGGTGTTCTTGTTTTTTGTGCACTTTTGAAAATGCCCGATCTATGGGTCAGTGAAATACAATTCCTCCGGATTTTCTTAATACAAATGTATTTAACCACATTTTTATATATTTATTTTGATTATTCTGATTACTGGTTTCAGCTTCGACTAATCAAATAATAATGAAATGTTCAGTCTTTAATAATATGATGAATTTCCTGTTTTCATATATTTTAGTTTTTAATGAATTCGACACACAAAAGAGAACATTACAGGAGAAATCGCAACAATTTTTCATCATTGACAAATATAATCTGAACTTGATAGGAAAACAATTCGGTACACTTTACTAATTCCCAGACATGTTTACACTAGGGACGAAATAACGATTACACCGTGTTGCGGTGATCTAAATTCATTGTTGATTTTTTTCTTTAAATAATTGCACGTTTAAATCGTGATTTTCATATTTTAATTTTGGTTCTTTTATATTTTCATATATTTTATTTTTTAATAAATTTAATACACACGAAAAAAAGTTGTATCCATTTACTAAAGAAGTCAAAACAAACAAAACGAATTCTTCTGTTTTTAACACAAAAGAAAACACGAATTCATCCCGATTTTTTTTCATTTTGTATTGAATTCCTGGAGTGAAAAGTAGGTATTTTTTTAAACGTATGAAATTAATCCCATTAAATCCATTTAAACATTTTATTTTTATTGCAATACAATAAACAATATTGATTCAACCATGCTTTATAACAAACATGAAAAAAATATATGAATCTTCGATTTTAAAAAATCGGCCCTCTTTCAGTTTAGGCAAATTGAAATTAGGAAGATAGGAAAGGAACAGCAGTCGTCTGACACCGGTTGAAAGAATGCAATTTGATTGGATAGAGAAATTATGACGCCATTACTATGAAATATTGATAAAAATTAAAATTGTTGAAAAAGAATTGGAAAATAATTTAATAACTAAGTATTTAATAATTAATAGTATTTTTAGAATTAATTTTTTTTAAAGTTAAGATAGAATTTAAGAATTGAAATTATTGTAAAAGAATTTAATAAGCATTTAATAATAGTATAAAAATAATTAATGTAGAAGCATTTTTAAAAGTTAGTCATTTAAGTAACAATTTAATCGCTGACTTATAGTGAACTATTTTACTTTTATTTTAAACTATATTTTATATTAAATTAAATATTACCGCGTACAATATGTATCAGAGAACAATATCAGTTATAATTATCTTTGGTTGCTTAAAAAAACTTTTAAATAAAAAAAGTACTTTCTTATCATGCATGTATTTATTTATTAAAAAAATTGTTTTCAAATACTGTCAATTTGAACAGCTTATAAATCAGTAACTGTAAACAAAAAAGGTGTTTCCAAAATAATCAATTATAATAAACAGAACGACTCATAGAAATCTATTTATATTCTTTTTTCATTTAATATACTTTCATAGAAATGTTTCTGTTATATCAGAAAAAAAAAAATTATTTCTGAGTAACTTTTTTTCCAAAAAGATAAAACCCTGAATTTTATCATATAGGAAGCAGAATAATGTAAAACTTTTTCTACTATTTTTAATTACATTTTAAATGTTAAATTTTCCCCAAAAGTTAACAATTGGCGTTTTTGTTTTGCACAAAAAAACGTATATAAATAGTTAAAAAAAAAAAAAAAAGAAAAGTTTTTTGAACGAATTAATGTGTTTATTTTTTGTCTAACTAAGATTTAGGGCGATTTTCCAGAATGTGCATACTTATTTTAATATAAGTACCTGGATTTCAAATAATTCCACTTATTCATATAGGCAACCAATTACTTCGAGTCGATTTGATTACTCTGTTTACATTTGTACTTGATAAAAAGCAAACTACGGAAGACCAAAAAGCAAAAGAAAAAATCTTATTTTTCAGTGACGAAAATTTCAATGTATTATTAACGCTAAGGCTGGAGAATACCAGATGGGTTACCATTTGTATGAGTTTGGTTTTTAATGTGTATGTGTGTGGGGGGCCAGTCGCTCCAACATGTGGAGGAAGGGGGGCAATTTAAAGCATAATAAAAAAAAATATTTCAGCGCGTTTGGTCCACCGTAGTCTAAAGGCGGCAAACCTTTCCACACTGGATCGAAAAAATGATGATATTTTTAACACAAAGGGCACAATATTTATCGATTTGTTTTTTTGTATTGATTCTTCAAAGCATGCCCTATTTAATAATGGTCATATATTATTCGCATCGCTTAAAAGAAATTGTTAATTTATTTATCAAAGATTTTTAAATGGCTTTTTTCGAATAAATATTAAAACATCTTTTGTTTTGCTTAACTTTAATGAATTATTTTACTTAACATATTCACCGAATTTCACACTTCAAAACTCAAAAGTGGGATAATTAAACACAATCGAAATTTTCATATTCAGACATCAAAATAAGGTATGCAAACAAGTTTTTTTTTTAAATCTATAATCCCGTCTCTTACAACAACACAATGTTTTGTTCGATTTCAGATGATTATTTTAAGCATATTTGATACCCCCTCAAAACAAGGGGGGTTGTAAGCAAAAAAATATAGATATATAAATATTGTTTATGAAAAATAAGTACACTGTTATAAAGTTCATTCTTTAAATAATCGCTGAAGATTTCGTATTGATTGGATAATTACTTGATTTTTAGTAGATTTTTTAAAAGACGGTTCATCAAAAAGTACTTGGCTGCCCCCCCTCCAGTTTTGGCGGTGTCTACCTAAAGTGCAAGAGGGCCAGATTTGGTGTCAGAAAAAAAATCGGTTTGTGTCAAGAAGCGAAAATAATTATAAAAATAATATAAAAATAATTATTTGTCCAATCATGAGAACTGTGTGATATATCCAAATTGATGAAATTAAGAAAGTGAAAGGAGGGGTGTGGTCATTTTTTTTTTTTTTTTTTTTGGCTCATTTGACACTTTTTGGTGTTCTTACCCTAATGCACGACGGGCGGCCATCTTGCTTGCCAAGCTGTAGTGATTACGTTGGATAAAGAATGTCTTCAAATATGAATAAGTACTCGTTTACGCAATAAATACATGCGATATTCGTTCTCGGCGTACCCAGAACTGTTAAAAGTCGACAATTTAAGGATGAATGCCGATTGGTCCGTAAATTAAAAAAAATACTGTTTTATGGTCATTATTATACCATAGAGATGTATGTATCTGATATCTAGGGACTGCCAAATGATTGTGAAGATTGGACCTCATGTGTCCGTGACGTCAGATTTGTGTTAACTATACGAACTATGGAAAAGCAGAAGCGAATTAATTTTTAAAACCTTTGTTTATCTTCTTCAAACTTCAATTACTAATTAATCTTTGTTATAATTTTGTTAGGTTTTAAGATTTACACAGTTTAACGATTAATAATATTATAAACATTTGTATATTAAATATGAAATACGGTTTTACTGTTACCTACGGTTTGGTTACCTACGGGGTTCCATATTTTCTTCGGTAAAAAGAGACTAGAAAATATGAGGGGGCTACGAAATGCTTAATGTGCAATAATATTTTCAAATTGTTTTTAATCTGGCGATAAAATAGTTGAAAAGAATCATGTTTACATTAAAACTTAATATTTTAAAAAATGTTTAAACACAGTTAATTAAAAAATATATGTTATAATGTTGTATATTTGTTTATATTGGAGGAGATGATATTTTAAAACGTGTCATGCGTTATCTAGTGGATGTAAGATATTGTTCTTTTAAATAAGTAATAAACGTATAAATCGTATGTATGTTGTTTAGCTAGGAGGACATGATATTGACGTGTAAACTGAATCATGTTGTATTAGACTTATCACATGGGATATTTTTACAGTTCATATGTAAGAAAAATAATATATGCTTCATACTTTTTTCTTCAAGAGTTCTTCTGTATCTTCCCGCTGCTCCGTGACAACCATGAAGCGATCAGCATCATATAATTGAGACAACTATTATTATTTGTGAAACCATTAAAACAACTTTTTATATTTTTATAATATAAATTTATTACAGTTGTCTCAAATGGTTTTCACAGGATCTGCAGTTTCTACATTTTCTGTTCATACAGCCCCCTCCAGGCTGTCTGTCCACCCTTGTCTAGACGTCTGTCTGCTCTGGTGGTCAATCCTCAACTCTCTGAATCTCTCCAAAACTAACTATATCACGTGTTCTCTTACGTCACCATATTACGCTATGATCACAGCCTAAGAGTCATAACACGAAAGTAACGGAACATTTTGAAATAATGGAATTTTAATCGTTTTAATCTTTTAAAAAATAATTAATTTTTAAGAAGTTTATTTTTCTTGGCATTAAACAATACGAATATGGGATATATATATATATATATATATATATATATATATATATATATATATAGAGAGAGAGAGAGAGAGAGAGAGAGAGGGGTAGTAGGAAAATAGATATTGAGAAAAATAGGGGCAAAATCTTTTAGGTGAAATTATCTATACCAGCATGAATAACATCTAATGTCATTTTATCTCATCATTTGTTCAATTTTATTTTAAGAACTTTAATATTGTTACAAGAAGTAAAGAAGGATTAAGTCTCCATGATTGACCACAAAGAATAATCAAGAACGTTAAGATCACGTGATTAGGGAGGCCATTCTTGTTTGCTGATCCAGGACTAAAGTTGTCTGTGTTACTTGAGCGGTTTGGCTTGTCGCACCATCTTGCAATCAACAAATACAGAATTATACCATCAGGTTAGTGCACATTTTAAAATGTCCTCAATGTAACGTTCTTTGTTAAGAACAAGAAAAAAATAGTCTTTTGGCATTTAAAAAAAAATGATGGAGATTCCCCTCTTTCAGAAATGGCTGCTCAGACCATCACTGATGATGATTTCTTCATTTTGAAAATCTTTTCTGCATTATCAGGTATTCTCACAAGGACTTTTTCATTTTGATGCTTGTGGGATGTTGAAGTGAGAATAACTTTTCATCTGTGAAGATGATGTTATTGAGCGTGCCTTGTCTGATAATAAGGCTTAATAAGAGTCGATTTCTGATGAGTTTCTTTGCAATTGTGGGTGCAGAGAGAACTGTCGCCTTTGGAGCTTATAAGATGACATTAATAGGTCACTTCGACATATCCTTCACATCGTTCTTGGTGATGTTTGTGCTTTGTTTTCCATTTGTCCCATGCATCTTTTTGGATATTGTCTGTTTTTTCCCTAATTTTTGTTATAAGTTTAGGTGTTCTTAAGGTGTGGGGACGTTGTTTATCTTTGAACAATGAACTTTCCACGTAATGATAAATCGTCCATTTTTTTAAACATTTTGTTGATTTTGAGGTTTTTCCCCCAACTTGAATATTTCTTGTGCACGTACGTCATTCTCATGTTGATCTATGGTTAATCTTCTCTCCAATTCAACAGACATTGTTTAAAAATTAACATCTTTTGTTTCTAAAAAAAAATTAGAAATCATACATTACATTATCATATAATGACAATTAAATATTAAATTTATTTTAATATTATCATAAGAAATAGTTCAGAAATTTTGTAACAGGGCTTATGTCCACACTGTATATCGAAAGAAGACACTTTCAGTAGCTGTAGCCGACAGCTAGACGAATTCCTCACGATTAAACGTTGATTACATTTACATGCAAATTAGATACAATCAGAACGTTGGAATTGAAGTGGATTATAAACTGGTCGAGAGAAATTGCCTATTTCTTGGTATTACAGAGATTAAGGGTGATTAAGCGGAGGGAGTACAGACCTACGAGTGAGAGGTACTTGGAAGAAGTAGGAAAGGATTTCTGATTTTGATTGTATTATCGGGGTGAGCGCGAACGCAGACCCCACACTTAGAAATAGCACGCCCGAGTCGTCCACATTTGGGACGATCGCAAAGGTCAACCCAACCGCAGTGCAATGGATGGGCCTCGCTCTGGGGGAACGACCGTAATGATCACCGTTACCCCCACGTAAGGTAAGTATAATTTTTTATGTGCCCACCACTGTTTTTATATCACATTTCTATACTAACCACGATCAAACACCAATAAAAAAATAAAATACGCCCACATAATTTTCACCAATATCAGTATATCACAACATTTCATTCACTAATAACAACAATTCATAACAAATAATTTACTATCATTTAAACGTACCAATATTTTCACAAAGTACCTCAATTCTTAACGGAACTTACATTTTACTATAATATTCAATGTCAATAGTCTATTGGTATTTTTTAAAAAAATGATGGAGATTTACCTCTTTCAGAAATGGCTGCTCAGACCATAACTGGTGATGATTTCTTCATTTTGAAAATCTTTTCTGCATTATCAGGTATTCTCACAAGGACTTTTTCATTTTGATGCTTGTGGGATGTTGAAGTGAGAATAAGTTTTGATCTGTGAAGATGATGTTATTGAGCGTGCCTTGTCTGATAATAAGGTTTAACAAGAGTCGATTTCTGATGAGTTTCTTTGCAATTGTGGGTGCAGAGAGAACTGTCGCTTTTGGAGCTTATAAGATGACATTAGTAGGTCACTTCGACATATCCTTCACATCGTCCTTGGTGATTTTTGTGCTTTGTTTGCTATTTGTCTCATGGACCTTTTTGGATTTCGTCTGATTTTTCCCTAACATTTTTGAGAAGTTTAGGTGTTCCTATGGTGTGGGGATGTTGTCTATCTTAAATCAACGAACTTTCCAGGTGATTAGTAATCGTCCTTTTTATAAAAAAATTTGTTGATTTTTGAGTTTTTTTCCCCCAACTTGAATATTTCTTGTGCACTAGGTGTGTCAGAAATTTCGTGAAAATAGTGAATAATTCCACCCCAGCTTTCCAAGCTTATAACTCCTCGAAAAATGTAATTCGAGCCCTAATTTTTTTTTCAATTAAAGGAGTAAGGACGTGTATTTTTTTAAGGTTTGAAACTTCGGCCTTTACAGGTAAATTTCTAAAAAACAGTTCTTTTTTTTGTTTTAAATTTGAATATATTATTTATTGACCTTTTCTCTTTAATTTATGATATATAAGACTTTGGTATATAAATTAATTATTTACTTTTTAATAGATATTTACAAATTGGGAGGCGTGAATTATTCGACCCTCTGTCTTTCCAAGCTTATAAGTCCTCGAAAAATGTAATTCCAGCCCTAATTTTTTTCAATTAAAGGAGCAAGGACCAACGTTCCATAAAAAAAAGAAAAAAAAACAAATAACGTGGTTAAAAAAAAAGGTTTTAAACTTCAAACTTTACAGAAGGGGCACTCCTGCAATTTTAAAAATTGCCTGAGTAACCCCGTCGGCATTCCCCGGTCGGGGCGCCTCAGGCAGCAAGCAATAAACTTGCCCCACCGGAAAGCCCGGTGGCAAGGCCTGGGAGGGTGGACCTCCTAGGTATTACCCAGGCGGTGTACCTCAGTCCAACAGGTGCTGGGCTGGTTCCCGGCCCCTCACCTGTTGGGCTGAGTATTAAGTGACGAATACTTGACTGGTACTACCCTGTCTCCCTGCAGCCGAATCCGCTAGGAGACACATCCCATCATACAGGGGTATAATGGGGTATTTATTTAAATGCTGCCCACATCAGCATTATTTGGCACAAGGCCTGGAAAGTGGGACACCCGCAGGCTCCCCTAAAGGAGGGGCACTCCTGCAATTTAAAAAATTGCCCGAGTAACCCCGTCGGCATTCCCCGGTCGGGGCGCCTCAGGCAGCAAGCAATAAACTTGCCTCACAGTCCAACAGGTGCTGGGCCGGTTCGCGGCCCCTCACCTGTTGGGCTGAGTGTTAAGTGACGAATACTTGACTGGTACTACCCTGTCTCCCTGCAGCCGAAGCCGCTAGGAGACACATCCCATCATACAGGGCTATAATGGGGTATGATCCCACACAGTCGAACGATTCTATTTATAAACGATGCTGCTAGGAACTGACTAATCGAATTAATTCACGTTCTGCTACCAAACCAGAATTGCTTCATAAACCAATCAGAAACCAGAATTGCTTCATAAACATTAAACTTTTTCTGGAGCAATTACACATATTGTTTTCGTTCCGTCTCGACACGGTAGGAATATTTTGCTCTGTGGAACTGTCTACTGCAAACCAGTCACCTCTCAAGACTTGTTTAAAACAACGAACCATCTGAAACTTTTATGAAACTAAACATGGCTTACACTTCTAAATCTACAGTTACTCAAGACATTAAAAAAATGAAAATAGTGAAAAAAAAAAAGAGTTATATTATACGTATCCGTTATGGAATGAAGTTCTCCGAAAAAAGTAACTTAATTTGATCAAGTAATTTTTTTTTTACAAACGAAAATCACAATTTAATGTAACCGATCCATCATCGCCATTTGGCTATTAAGGGACACAAGTAGATGGTGGCTTTAAACGAAAAAATAATTAACAAAGGACAAAATGAAAAACGGATGAAAAAAAAGGAGACAAAAACTTTATAAAATAAATGAAAAAATTATCTAAGTAGTTTTTATTCTCATGTTTCAAATAAATCTTCTCAAGATTTGACAATCTTTAAGCGGTGATTTGAGTTATCTCCCTCTGGCGTCCGGTTTACCTTTTAAAAGGTATTTAAAAAGAAATAAATTCGACTTATAATTTAATTTAAAATCGCACCATCTGATAAATATGTGGGGGAGGTACTTTACAAAACGAGAGTTAAATGTGAACTCGTAATATATATATATATATATATATATATATATATATATATATATATATATATATATATATATATATCGACTGGTAGTAATCGTGACACCCTGCACTGAAGAATCCCGAAAGAATGAAACACTAGTGTCTGTAGGTATTTAATTATTATAGTAAAAAAATAATTATGACAGCCCCTTTAAGAAATTCGTTTCTTATCGTTGAGAACTTTCAGTTGAATTAAAAGTCGGTCAATTTAGCTTAGGCACCGCCAAAAATGGCCGCAAAATAAAGTTGTTGTCTTTTTTTAAAACGAAATTATATTTACTAAAATCCATTACTTCTGAGTAACTTTTTTTTCTAGAAAGATAAAATCCTGAATTTTATCATATAGTAAACAGAATAATGTAACACTTTTTCTACTATTTTTAATTAAATTTTAAATGTTAAATTTTCCCCAAAAGTTAACAATTGACATTTTTTGTCTTGCACAAAAAACGTACATAAATATTAAAAAAAAAGGTTTTTTAAATAATTAATTAATTTATTTATTGTCTAACTAAGATGTAGGATGATTTTCTAAGAGAATATGCAAAAATATTATAATATAAGTACCTGAATTTCAAATAATTCCACTTATACATATAGGTAACCAGATATTTCGCGTAAATCTAGAGTCTATATCGACACTATTTACGTTTGCGTTTTAAAAGAAGAAAACTATGGAAGACCAAACAGGCCAAAAAAACTTATTTTTCAGTGACGAAAATTTCAATGTATTATCAAGCTGAGGCTGGCCAGTACGAGATGGGTGACCATTTGTATGAGTTTGGTTTTTAATGTGTATGTGTGTGGTGGGGCCAGGCTCCCCAAAATGGGGGGGGGGCAATTTAAAGCAGAATAAAAAAAAATTATATCAGCGCGTTTGGTCCACCGTAGTCGAAAGGCGGCAAACGTTTTCAAACGGGATCGAAAAAAATGATGCTATTTTTAACACAAAGGGCACAATATTTATCGAATTTTTTTTTTATCGATTATTCAAAGCATACCCTGTTTAATAATGGTCATGCATTATTCGGCTCGCTAAAAAAAATTGTTAATTTATTTATCAAAAATTTTAAAATGGCTTTTTTCGTATAAATATTAAAAAAATTTTTTGTTTGTTTTGCTTAACTTAAATTAATTATTTTACTTAACATATTCACCGAATTTCACACTTCAAAACTCAAAAGCGGGATAATTAAACACAATCGAAGTTCTGATATTCAGACGTCAAAATAAGGTATACAAACAATTTTTTTTTTAATCTATAATTCTGTCCCTTATAACAACACAATATCTTATGTTCAGTTTCAGATGATTATTTTAAGCATATTTGTTCCCACTTCGAAATAAGGGGGGGTTGTAAGCAAAAATATATATATATATATATATAAATATCGTTTATGAAAAGTAAGTACACTGTTATAAAGTTCATTCTTCTCCTAATAATCGCTGAAAATTTCGTATTGATCGGATAATTACCTGATTTTTGGTAGATTTTTAAAAAGACGGTCCGTCAAAAAGTACTGACCTGCCCCCCCCCCAGTTTTGGCGGTGCCTAATTTAGCTCTTATGCATAGATCATCGTATAACGATTTGATCACTGTCTGTCTGACGTAATGAGCATTTAAACTAAAATGTTTAAAATTCAACGCTATTTCACACGGTTAATGGTAGCCGAATGGATACGGCCTCCGCTAATCGAGCCAGAGATGTCTCGTGTCGCAGGGTTCGAATCGTTCGACTGGTAGTAATCGTGACACCCTGCACTGAAGAATCCCGAAAGGATGAAACACTAGTGTCTGTAGGTATTTAATTATTATAGTAAAAAATAATTATGACAGCCCCTTTAAGAAATTCGTTTCTTATCGTTGAGCACTTTCAGTTGAATTAAAAGTCGGTCAATTTAGCTCTGATGTGTAGATCATCGTATAACGATTTGATCACTGTCTGTCTGATGTAATGAACATTTAAATTAAAATGTTTAAAATTCAACGCTATTTCACACGGTTAATGGTAGCCGAATGGATACGCCCTCCGCTAATCGAGCCAGAGATGTCTCGTGCCCCGGGGTTCGAATCGTTCGACTGGTAGTAATCGTGACACCCTGCACTGAAGAATCCCGAAAGGATGAAACACTAGTGTCTGTAGGTATTTAATTATTATAGTAAAAAAATAATTTTATATATATATATATATATATATATATATATATATATATATATATATATATATATATATATATATATGCTTCTACTTCTGGTTATAAAAGAGATGAGTATCGGCTGAAGAGTGCTGCGAGTCAGGACATTTTACAACATTGCGTTACTTCTTTATCAAAGGAAGAGGTAATACATGGAAGGGCGTAAAACATCACAAGTAAAGCCAGAATGATGATAACGCGACACATGGCTGAAATGTGCAAACAAACTAGAAACAGGTACTACACTTCCATTGTTAATCCTTTGACGCTGATTGCATGTAAAACATCAGATCCGGAATAATAAGTTCAGGTCATCGTAAAGTTAACTGAATCGAATCTGATAAAAATAAGTCGCAATTTTCATAATGTAATCATGTGATTATTGTTTTGTTTCTTGTTGGTTCAAATCTAGTTTTTGTTATTTGATTGACTTCGCTATTTGTTCAATTCCTTCATTTTTGAATTGTTTATGTGAAATATTCAGTTTTGCATTTTTTTTATATTTGGATTATTTGGATTACTGTTCTCATCTTGGATGTAAACAGTAGTTCGACTAATCCAAATAATAATGAAATGTTCAATCTTTTACACGAGGAACAAAATAATGATTACACCGTTTTACGATGAACATAAGTTCTTTGTTCTGAAGCAGTTGATTTTTCTTCTTACAATAATTTCACGTTTAAATCGTTTTTTTTTTTTTTTCATCTTTTAATTTTGATTCTTTTATATTTTCATATATTTAATTGCTTAATGAATTGGACACACAAAACAAAATTTGTATCAATTTACTAAAGATTATATTAAGAAATCCTAACAAACAAACAAATTTTCTGCGTTGGACACAAGAGAAAAACGATTTTTTTTCGTATTAAATTCCTGGAATGGAACGTAAGTTTTTTTTTGTTTTTGTTTTTTTCACTTTACCACAATATTATTGAACAACTTTAAAATAATCTTAAATATTAAAATAAGTTTATTTTTTATTGCAATCCAATATTAAAGGCAAGTTATTTTTTACGCTTTAAAAAAATTCCATTCAATAACTTTTAAATTAATCTGAAAAAGTTTTTTTTTTTTTTCTGCAATCTCTCTCAAAATTATTGTTTCTTAAAATAATGTTAAACGTAAAAAACGTTTACTTTTATTGCAATCCAATAAAAAATATTGGTTTCGTGTATAAAAATGTGTTTATTTCAGTAAAATTTACGTGATTTCTGCGAAAATCCTAATGTTTACCATAAACACAATAATTTGATTCGAAGTTGAATTGTTAAACAACTGAACACAAAAACTGTGTTTTCGGTATTTAATTGTTTTATTTGGTACTAGTGCACTTATTGAACCGTGCTGAAATAATAACGTTATTATTTAAAAAGCCATTCTAAACGTGTGGAAAGGAGGTTGTTTTGTACCTATTTTGTACTTTAACCTTACAATTGAATAAAAAAACATCATAAAACTTTAATTAAACGTGGAAAGACGATTTAAAAAAATAGCGCGGATCAGTAAGTGCACTAGCACCATAAATATATATATATATATGTGTGTGTGTGTGTGTGTGTGTGTGTGTTTAGAAATAATTTTCTGTCCTAATTTACCTAATATGTCGCTACAGAATTCCGTTTGAATTTTTATATTTTATTCAATGTTTTAGGTTCTGGAATAATGGAATAAGGATTCTTCTATTACGGATTCTTTTGGTTTGTTTTACTGTACACATAGATTCGAAAAAGTTGTCACAAACAAATATAGAACAAATAAATGATATCAAAGGCAAGTTTGAGTTTGAGAAAATGAGTGATAAATAAATTTAAAAAAAAACAGACAAAACACTGTTAAAAACCCGCCGAATATATGTCAGTTTATGTCACGGTAACATATATTGAGCGAGTTTCTAACAGCATTTTGTCTAGGTTCTTTTTATTTTTAACTCCTTTTCTCAAACTTACCGTGTCAAACAGAGAGTTGGCCGCCATTTTACATTTTCCAATACATCGGTAAACACTATATATTTGTCGAGCTGAATAAACAGGTTACATTAAATATAAATACTAAAAACATATCCAGTTAGGTAGAAAAGGAACTTATCTTGGCTTTGATTATGTTTATTTGTTCTATATTTGTTTTGTGACAACTTTGTCGAATCTATGTTTACAGTAAAACAAACCCAAAAATGTTTTAGGTTTTTGAATAATGGAATAATGATTCTTCTATTACGTTTACATAAAATGATTCTTTTGTTAAATGATCACTTAACAGAAACTTAATAAATAAAAAAATAATTGGTAAATGTTTACAATCGCATCCAACGTAGTTTTACTGCTAAAAAAATGTACTTTTTTGTTTACAATTACGCCTGGAAGCCATTAAAAATATTACGAAAAATAGGATGTGAAAAACACAAAATTTAAATATTTAAGACTTTGTTTTATAAATTAAACTTAAAATGAGCACCCACCCCTTCCTAATCTTCCTAATAATCGATTATTCAATCTGATATTTAGATTTTTATCAAAAATGTGTTTATTTACTTTCGTTTTTTTTTTTAGAAAATAATGTTTACCATGAACAAAATAAGTTGATCCAAATTTGTCGAATTGTTAGACAACTGAGCACAAAATGTTTTTTTTTAATATTTTAATTTTTTTTAAATGTTTACAATCGAAACCAGCATATTTTTTTGTTTTTCATTGTTTTTTTTTTGGGGGGGGGGTTACATTTAGAAGTAGTTTTCTGTCCACAACTATCTATTATTATAAATTTACTTTTTTACATGGATGTCCTGTTTGGTTTTACCAGTTTTTTTGCCTCTTGATGTAGGGGGCTATTATCTGGGAACTAAGTTGCAGGGGTACTATGTAGGGAGTTAAGCAGCAAAATATCTGTTTACATTACATTTTAATTTTTGCATGTCTGTACAGTTGGGGAAGCAGGAAGCTAGAAAGAGTCTGGCAGTTCTGGGGAAGAGACTATTAGAATAGAAGGCTTTCATACATCTAGGGATCTCTACTGTGTTGGGGTGGGATTTTGCTGCTTGTCAGGTTGTTATATACTGGGTGGTATGGCCGTGACGTCTATTTTGTTAGCACCATCTATATTCTAACAACCCGAGATTTTTGAATATCTCGATAGATAGAGAAATAGTTCGTTTGACATTTATGCATATATGTTGTTGTAACTCGTCTAGTGAATGTTCATTAATCTATGAATAACGAGACGCTTTGTTATAAAACAACTTGATTTATTTAATAACAAACATATACACGTAATACGGCGGTGGAGGAGATAGTGAGCCAGAGAGGGTGTGGTTGCGACCGTGACAGGCAGTTGAGCATCGTCTCTCCTTCCCTTCTGCTGTCACTCTCTGACTGACTCTTGACTTGTTTATCATTGCTTTTTATGAATTTTCCCGTTAACCAATTTACGTAATCGACCCACATTCTGACCCTGTTGATGCTTGCATTTGGTCTTACGTGTGGCCGAATGACATCATCTTATTCCCGGGTTTAATTTTTGTCGGTCAGGGTTTAAGTTCATCCGAACTTTGCTCCATTCAACGTCTGACCCATAAACCGACTTTTTTTGATGGCCCGGATTTCCCGTTCATTCGCACTTCCAAGGTATTTTCATTGAGGGAGTACAAGATCTTGTAGTTCATCAGAACATCCACCATTAAAATACTTGTAAAACAAAAAAAAGCAGAGGGATGTAATATTTTGTTGATGGGACAGCAGCTGAAGATTAGATGACAGTTGAGTATATATCAGGTTGGCGACTCTGTTTTGAACCCGGCCCAGGAGCAAGGGACTAGTAGCAGATGCACCAGCCAAAATGTCACAACAATACGCCATACAAGGGCGAATAGTAGCTGGCAGCTAAAAATGAGAACTAGACTTTGTCGACCTGCGCATTAGTTAACGTTATCGTCACAAACGTCTGGTATTTTATATGTAAGAATATATCAATTTATAACTTCTTTTCAATTTGCACAAATTTTTTTATTATTCGGTAAAAGATCTCTTAAAACCTCATAACTAATTTTATGACGTTTATAGCCTGAACATCATAAACTACATGCAAAATTATCCAAGATACTATTGGTCTATTTTCTAAACAATTCTTACATCATTACAAATTTTATGACGTCATAGCATCTGGCCTGAACATCATAAACCACGTGCGAAATGGATCGTGGTAGCTGAAAAATTAAACAAAGCCTGGCCAATATGCACAAAAGCTAATTTTATTGCAACCGACGTATGGTCCCTCATATATAACTTCTTTTCAATTTTCACAATTCTTTAATACTCTGTAAAACATAACTTTTTAATATTCTTAACATTTGTGATTCAAGTTTAAAGGCAGTTCTTATTTACATAACCTCAATTTAATGGCCGTAAAATTTGCTATATAAACAGTAAAGAGGATAATTACATGCTATATGGAAACTCAGGATCTATTGAATTTATATATCTTTTAATATGGCACTTATTTATGCTCTGCTAATTTGATTACTTAATATCATCTCAACACTATATAAACGACATGCAAAATTGATTGCAGCAGATGAAACATTAGGTGTAACAACCTTCAAAATACTTGACGGTAAAGGGACAACCCTTTAAAGTAGTTAACAAGCTGGTTGTAAGTGCAAATTCACTTCAGTCAGCAGTGTTTGCCATTCTGTCTACTCAAACCATGGCCGACAATTACTGCACATTAAATATCAGCAAGATACAAAAACAAAGATTTTGTGCTCGTTTGACTTGTTGATCTAGTGTTACATCAATTCACTGTTCAGGTATCTCGTTATAATACATCATCCTATTCCAGTACCTTTCTATTCAAAGCTGTAGATGTATAAGGTTTTTGTTTGTCTCTTACTTTCAATTGTGACTTAACAATGACTATATAGACATGCTAAACTTAAATGTGATGTAAACAGACATATCACATCACAAGTCTCAGGGAATGCATCTGCTGATATGGCCCATAATCCATAGTATCTCATTATGTTTCAGTTTCAATGTGTGTTGTTTTTGAACGCCAATAGGGATACTTTTTCAGTATCTTTTGTTTATTAAATTTTTACATGAAATTATAGAATAGTGAAGGACACTTGGCTCTTATTCTCCCTCAACAAAGACCGATACAAACCCCCCCTCTACTACAATAAATTGATTAAGCAGATAAATCATTAGGTGTACCAACCCTCAGAACCGTCGACGTTTAAGTCGTTAAAACGATGTAAAGACAATTTCAACACACTCAGCAGTGCCTGCCGATCTGTCTACACAAATTACAGCTTACAACTGATGCACATTAATTATCGACAAGGAGACAAAAACAAAGTTTTAACTCGTTTTACAGGTTAATGTTGCTCTTCATTCATTCAGTGTTCTGTTATAATACATAATCATATTTCTGTACCTTTCTATTCAAAGTTGTAGATTTGTGCAGTTCTATTTCGACTGTTTTCATTGCCTACAACAATTCACTATGACATCTCTAAAAACTAGGCACCGCCAAAAATCGCCGCAAAATCAAGTTGTTTTTTAAAACGAAATTACATTTATTAAAATCCATTATTTCTGAGTAACTTTTTTTTTCCAGAAAAATAAAACCCTGAATTTTATCATATAAAAACAGAATAATGTAAAACTTTTTCTACTATTTTTAATTAAATTTTAAATGTTAAATTTTCCCAAAAAGTTAACAATTGACATTTTTTGTTTTGCACAAAAAACGTACATAAATATTTAAAAAAAAAGAGTTTTTGAAATAATTAATTTATTTATTTATTGTCTAACTAAGATTTAGGATGATTTTCTAAGAGAATATGCAAAAATATTATAATATAAGTACCTGGATTTCAAATAATTCCACTTATTCATATAGGTAACCAGTTATTTCGCGTCGATCTAGAGTCTAGATCGACACTGTTTGCATTTGATAAGAAGCAAACTATGGAAGACCAAACAGGCCAACAAAAATTATTTTTCAGTGACGAAAATTTCAATGTATTATTAAGCTGAGGCTGGCCAGTACCACATGGGTGACCATTTGTATGAGTTTGGTTTTTAATGTGTGTGTGGGGGCCAGGCTCCCCAAAATAGGGGGCAATTTAAAGCAGAATAAAAAAAAATATTTCTGCGTGTTTGGTCCACCGTAGTCGAAAGGCGGCAAACGTTTTCAAACGGGATCGAAAAAATGATGCTATTTTTAACACAAAGGGCACAATATTTATCGAATTTTTTTTTGTATCGATTCTTCAAAGCATGCCCTGTTTAATAATGGTCATGCATTATTCGGCTCGCTAAAAAAAATTGTTAATTTATTTATCAAAGATTTTAAAATGGCTTTTTTCGTATAAATATTAATTTTTTTTTGTTTTGCTTAACTTAAATTAATTATTTTACTTAACATATTCACCAAATTTCACACTTCAAAACTCAAAAGCGGGATAATTAAACACAATCGAAGTTCTTATATTCAGATATCAAAATAAGGTATGCAAACAATATATATATATTTTTTTATTTTATAATTCTGTCCCTTACAACAACACAATATGTTATGTTCAGGTTCAGATGATTGTTTTAAGCATATTTGTTCCCACTTCAAAACAAGGGGGTTTTGTAAGCAAATATATATATATATATATATATATATATATATATATATATATATATATATATATATAAATGAAAAATAAGTACACTAATAAACTAAATTATATATTGATTTGTATTATTAACTTTTATTTACTGAGTATTTAAATTCACTTTCCTGTATTATATTTCTACTTTTAGCAATATATTTTATATTATTATCGGTAGAAACTATGGTAGTTGTATATTCCTACAAATTAATACTATATTATTGTTTATTTTACTTTATTTATTACAAAAATATCTATTAAAAATACTATTAATAGTATTAAACATTAAAACAATATGAATGTGAATTAAGTGTTTATTTTTGTGATTTTTAAATGTTTTATAAAGTTATGTTGCTTGTTTTGTTGGCACGATTAAAATAAACAATGATATTAAAATATTAAATTTTATTTCTTTTTTTATTTGCAGATGTTCCTGCTTGAATGTTTTAATGACTATTAAGAGACCACCCTTCTCCTTAAACAGTATTCTATACACAATTATTTCCTTACGTGGCAGACAACAAAAACGTCCGCACACAACTTTATTAGACATATATGCGTGAAGAGTTATCTGATTGTTTAGCAAATAGTGATAAGAACATTATACATATTTAAATTTGTGAAATTTTTGTTTAATGTTTTTATGAATCATAAGATATCGAATTTAAAATTTCAGGAAAATCTTCTAATTTACAAATGAAAATATTTTAACTTTTATACTACAAAATATCACTTATTTAACAAATGAAAAGGAATACACAATTGAAATTATTTAAGGATAAAATTTAACTTGCAGCAACAACCCTAGATTAAAACTGAGAAAGTCAGGATAAAATATTATATTGTTTATAACGTGGTAGTGATAATCTTACACCAAGAGCAATTTACTTTAAATATGAATATACACATAAGAGAAAAGCTATATTCTTGTGAAGTGTGTAATTTTTCTTGTTTTAAAGAATCATATTTAGTGAAGCATATGAGGACGCACACTGGGGAAAAGTCACATTCCTGTGAAATGTGTGGATACTCTTGTTCTCAAAAATCAACATTAGTGAGACATATGAAAACTCACACTGGGGAAAAGCCACATACTTGTAAAGTGTGTGGTTTTTCTTGTTCTCAAAAATCGAATTTAGTGAGACATATGAGAACTCACACTGGGGAAAAGCCACATTCTTGCGAAGTGTGTGGATATTCTTGTACTGAAAAATGTTCGTTACCGATGCATATGAGAACTCATACTGGAGAAAAGCCACATTCTTGTGAAGTGTGTGCATATTCTTGTTCTACAAAATCAAATTTGATGACACATATGAGAACTCACACCGGGGAGAAGCCACATTCTTGTAAAGTGTGTGGATATTTTTGTTCTACAAAATCAAATTTGGATATACATATGAGAACTCACACTGGGGAAAAGCCACATTCTTGTGAAGTGTGTGGATATTCTTGTTCTAATACATCAAACTTAGTGATACATATGAGAACTCACACTGGGGAAAAGCCACATGGTTGTGAAGTGTGTGGATATTCCTTTTCTCAAAAATCAACTTTAGTAGCACATATGAGAACTCACACCAAGAAAAATTTCGACTGAAATGAAAACAAAAAAAACAAGGAAAAAGCCACATTCTTGTGAAGTATGTGGATATTCTTTTATTGCAAATCAACATTAGTGAGGCATATGAAAACTCACACTGGGGATAGAGCTTGAATGCCTACTAGACACTATTCTCGAGTGTCCAAGATCTCTCTGTACAGGGGTTTCTCAGAATAACCTGGCATGAGGATACTGACCAAATATTCAAAATAATAGTATTCGCTGCCCAAATAAGAACTCCTAACTATGGCTAACCCACATTAGCTTTTACAAGGAATGGTACATATTCTCCTAGTGATGTTACTAGTAAGACCATGAGACCAAAATGAAAGATATACTACAACGTATAAAAATAATGAATTGAGGAGAGGAAAATTTTGTTCTCAATTTCTTTACTAACTCAGTGTTTGAGAAATACATACCTTAAATGGAACAGTAGAATATCTATGTATCTCATATAGACGTCAAGTGTTAGCCTAAGGTTGTGGTCCCCTTGATTTCGACTGAAGTAAAATAAAATAAAAAAGGGAAAAGCCACGTTCTTGTGAAGTGTGTGGATATTCTTTTATAAACTCACCAGCTCTGATCTGCGCTAGTTTCTGCAGGTAGTCGGGTTAGTACACACCTTCTCCAATGATATCGGATAAAAATGCTAGGTGTACACACAGAGCTAGGAAGAAGACCCACACAGAAAATATGCAGCTTAATGAAAACATCCACAACAGGGATCTAGAAAAGCACGAGCCTTATAATTACCTTGGCATTGAGGAAAACTGGAACATACAGCACGCCAAGATGAGGGAGAAGATTAGTAAAGGATTAATACACTGTGTGAGGAAGGTATGCTAAACATAGCTTACAAATAAAATTAAAATAACTGCAATCAACCAGTAATAACATACAGCTTTGGTTTTTAATAACATGGAGTTATCGTATCATTGACTGGCCACGAAAATATATCAACCGGCTAGATGTGTAAGACATTGAAGAAAATGATAACATACAATATGCCAAGATGAGGGAGAAGATAGGAAAAGAGTCGTATGAGGAAGATCTGCAAAATAAAGCTTTCAAATAAAAATAAATTACTGACGTTAACCAAATTGCTATGCCAGTAATCACATATAGTTTTGGTTTCATTGACTGGCCACAAAAATATATCAACCAACTTGCTATGTCAGTAATCACATATAGTTTTGGTACCATTGACTGGCCACAAAAATATATCAACCAACTTGCTATGCCAGTAATCACATATAGTTTTGGTATCATTGACTGGCCACAAAAATATATCAACCAACTTGCTATGTCAGTAATCACATATAGTTTTGGTATCATTGACTGGCCACAAAAATATATCAACCAACTTGCTATGCCAGTAATCACATATAGTTTTGGTTTCATTGACTGGCCACAACAATATATCAACCAACTTGCTATGTAAGTAATCACATATAGTTTTGGTTTCATTGACTGGCCACAAAAATATATCAACCAACTTGCTATGTCAGTAATCACATATAGTTTTGGCATCATTGACTGGCCACAAAAATATATCAACTAGCTATGTCAGTAATCACATATAGTTTTGGTATCATTGACTGGCCACAAAAATATATCAACCAACTTGCTATGCCAGTAATCACATATAGTTTTGGTTTCATTGCCTGGCCACAAAAATATATTAACCGGCTACATTTAACGACACGGAAGCTACTACCGCTTCATAAAATAATATAGACATCAGTGTCTACCAAAACTGTATTTGCCCAGGGGAGAAGGAGGTCTGGGACCCCTTCAAGATCAATCATCAACATAGGGAAACTCAAATAAAAATAAATTACTTGCAATGCCAGTAATATTATATTGTTTTTGTATCATTGAATAGCCACAAAAATACATCAACTGGCTAGATGTAAAGACACGGAAGCTACTATCGCTTCATAAAATAATATATAGAAGTCAGTGTCTTCCAAGACACTGCCAAGGGAAGAAGGAGGACTAGGGCTCTCAGAGATCAACCACCAATATAGGGCAACAATAGTGAGTACAGACGAGTATCTGAGAAGCACCCAGAACCACACCCTCTGAATGGTATAGGAACATCAACAAACAATAGCCAGCAGAACAACATCAGTCACCCAGCTGGCCAAGCATTTTGGTCAGGGCTGTCTCTCAGATGAGGGCGAAGCACCAAACAAATTTGCCACAGAAATAGCAAGAAAGAGCCAGCAGATATATACCGAGACCTTCCAAAAGAGAGACCTTAAAAAATGGGACCAACATCAGCGTATTTTCTGGGAGAACCTTCCCAGGAATACATAGACAAAAAAGGTTCCTTGGACTGGCTCAAGAGGGGAGCCCTCCACCACGATAAGGAAAGGGTTATAATGGCTGCTCAAGACCAGGAATTGATGACCAATGCATTCAAGAAGATTGAAGGTCTCACTAATCATAGCAAATGCAGATTCTGCCACACGGAATTGGAAAGTGTGAGTCATCTAGTATCAAGTTGCAAGGTTCTTTTAAGGGATGACTACTTCAACATGGATCCACTTTCGACTTTTGAATCAATTACCATAGAGGTCTATTATCACTCACTAGTTAGTAATGTTAAACTCGCCAATCGTCACTCGCTACTCCAAGCAACTGAAAATGATCTTAGAAATTAACGAGATAGTCAGTGTGTTCAGAGTATGGGAAAATAAGATGACTTACTGTTATATTTTCATTTTATATATTTTTATTTTTATTTATTGTTCTTACTATTTAAAAAACAATAGATTTGCAAATTCAGTTTCTTGCCACATGATTTGTCACGCGTTCCTTTTTCTGTAAAAGACTGAGTTCTTTTTCTCTTGATTTAGTAAATTTAGTGAATTTTGTTCAATAAAAACCTTGGAAAGAGTTTTTTTACGTCTTCATTCATTTACAACACTACATGCATACACCCGATCTTGGGGAAAACATGTTGTAGTATACCTGAGCGTATACATATATATGTAACGGGCAAATATACAGTGTCGCCAAAAAGGAAGTCCGCACTTCTATTTTTTCAAAAACTGCAAATTCAAGTTAAATTCAATGTAACTGTTTAAACAACCTATACCTCATCTGGTTCGGTTTTTATTCCTCTATAATTTTACCTGTTCATGTTTGACTTTTGATTGAAATATTCTACTGTCCACGTTAATTTAAAATTTAACTTCAAATTGAGGAGGCAAAAAGAAAGTCCGCAGCAACAAATTCGCTTAAAACGAGCTTAAATTATCGCGCCAAAATCATTTTAAAATATCTACCAACAGGCAACAAAGTATCTCTAATCATAATTGTTGTTGTTCCAAATTTTAAAACGTAACATTTAGTTCAGATGCCACGACTTTCTCTTAGTGATCGTCAAGAGCCCATTAATCTCCACCTTTCTGGTTTATCCAATCGAGAAATCGGCCGCAGATTGAGAAAACGGTACAAAAGAACCAAAACACCAGTAGTGTTCGTGGTGTCTGTAAATCTAGTCGTACTAGAGTTAGTTCCAACATGGGAGACAATGCTATCAAGGTCCGCAGCCTAAGAAACAGATTTTAAACGGCTCCCTAAATCTAACAACAGTGCGACGAAAGCAAGTTCAATAGGCTATGATGGTAGGTAGTACGTCCGTCAGAGGGAAAATGAAGAATTTAATCCTAGGTGATCGGTTTTAACGCTGCAAGGTGGCGGGGGTTCAGTTTTTGTGTGGGGCATTAGCAGTACCAATGTTCCAGGGCCTATAGTTCGCTAGCAAGGTCGAATTGATTCCATCAAGTACATTAATATGTTGATTGAGCATTTTTTACCCTTCTTTGGTCGAGATTTGGATGATAATCCCATCTTCATGCAGGATGATGCTCCCATTCACACAGCTGACAATGTCAAGATGTTACTGGGAGAGCATGATATTCCGTGTTTGGATTGGCCTGCACAATCTCCAGACCTCAATCATATCGAAAAAATATGGCATTACATCAAGCAACAGCTACGTAATGATAAAATTTCAAATTTGGAAGAACTTTGGACAAAAATTAAAGAAATGTGGGATGCCCTTTCCTTGGAGTATTGCTGCAGTCTAATTCAAGGAATTCCCAAAAGATTGCAGACTCTCAAATTGCAGAAGGGCTATGCTACAAAATATTAACTAGTTCATTGTGTTCCTGTTGTATTTTTGTTGCATTAGTGTCCTAAAGTTACATTTAAATAACAATTTTTCATTGTGCGGACTTTCTTTTTGCCTCCTCAATTGAAGTTATTTTTTTAATTGACGTGAACACTAGAATATTTCGATTCAAAGTCAAATATGAACAGGTAAAGTTATAGAAGAATAAAAGGCCACTCAAATGAGGTATAGTTTGTTACCTTAAATTTGCAGTTTAAAAAAAAATTACAAGTGCGTACGTTCTTTTAGCCGCCTGTATTTGTAACGTTTTATTTCGTCTATGTAACTGTGTTCTCATGAATGTGTCTCTGAATGTATGTATAATGGTTTCTTTTCTTGTTTTGATAGTATATAGTGTTTTGGTAGTGTACAGTGACGGCTGTTTTTGTATGCGGATGTATATTAACAACCACGACAAATGATGTATGCACGACAGTTTAACATGACGGATAGACATTTTTTACGTTAAAAAAGAATAAATCTTCCTCCAAAATAAAACAGTATAACACCAAGATATATTTTTATATAACTTTATTTTATTTCTGTTACTTCTCGCGGAGTTGCACGCGATTTTTTTATATTCTATATTTTTTCTAGTGTTTTCATCTGCTTTCAGGATATTCAAAGGCAAAATCTCCATCGAGGGCTGCTGGCCAATCCACACTCTGCCTCCGCCAACTCTGACTGATTTACTCTGATTAGGAGACGATATGATAACTCGTTTATTCATTCTATTACACCACCAGTCTTATTGTTTGTTGTAATCTGTATTTTATTCCCATTATTTTAAAAATTATTTCTCACAATTTTATGTTGATTAACTTGCATTCATACATATTTTATTTATTTTTCTGAACTAAATCTCAACTCACAATTAAAACAATGTTTGAAGTCACAATATGAAGCAATGTTTCGTAATAAGACATCTGTAGTAAAATAAAATCGTGCAAACCTTTTTCCACTGGCAACGCCCGCTTCAGAGAGTGAAAGAAGAAAGAAGAAGAGAATGGCCACTGCGTCTATTTATAGACTAGAGATCATGGGAAGAGTATGCAAATAACTTTGGACGGTTTTGTCCTATAAAAAGCCTGTATTTGGGAGAGAGGGTGTATTTTTTGTTTGGCAGAAGCAATTGCTGTCAGAAGTGCATTGGACTGCAGGATTGAAGAGTGAAGATTGAGTTGTGGGGTCATTATATTTAACCACAACATCATATTCACCTGTATTGTTGGATCTCGTTCTTGATTTAGAGTGATATGCGTTTCTTCAGCCAGAATATTGATAGTTAGTCTATGTCGTATTAATTTAGCAATACTAGTATCCATCCAACTTTTACATTCCAACGTTATTATTGGCTCTGTCATTTTAAGATTGTTTTCATAAATTAGACTTATGTCTAAGATCCATTAAAACTTTTAATTATTTCTGCTTAGTGGGAATTCTCGTTGGTAATCAATCGAGCCCAAGATTAGACTTTTCTGCAGCTTTGTTTAACCGTCGGTGCCTGCATTCAACTTATTCTTTTTAAACTAAACATGTGACAATAATTGTTCATCGATGTTGTATGTAATCAAGAAAAGCTTTTAAATTTGTTTGTATTTGTTAGGACACAGTGTCTGACTTATGGGCATATGAGGGTTGTATCGATTTTTATTAATCATGTTTTTAAAGCCTCTTTCTTTCAATTCAAATAAATAGTGAAACAACAACAGTAGTTGCTATGGAGTGATGATGCAAGCTTCTTCAACCAGAAATTCGGTAAATTGTCTATGCATTGAATTTGCAACAATACTTGAAATCCAACGTTAAATTTTCAGGAGTTATTCGTGTCACAAGCATTCCAACCTTGCTTTCGTCACATTGAGATATATTCAATATCTTCTTTATCTCTTGTTTATGGAATATTTTCCTTTCTGTGAATTCTCATTGGTAAGCAGTTCAAGCAAAGATTAGAATTATCTACCGCTTTCTAAAATCCTCAGTGTTTATCTTTTTGTAAAGTAAAACTTGATGTTTTCAATTGGCGAATATTGTTTTGTGCACAAAAAATTCGTCGTTCTTTTTCTTCCCACTGACGCATACACAGAATAAGTGTGGGGGAAATAGAAACGGACATACACATGGCCTATGACCTGTGAAAAAGCGCCCACGTGTCTGCACGAATGCAGGAAAAAGAAAAAGCAAAATGATGTCTTTGATATTTAACATTGGGACGAGTAACGGAGGTTCCAATAAGTCCGAGTGAGCAAAGTAATCTTCTCCTATCTTCTTCACAAAATCACAATTACGTTCCGTCGCTCCCGCAAATAAAAAAAAGGAAAATCCACCGTCATATTCAGACATTTAATCACAACACTACCACAATTTACATATCTCTTTCATCTTTGTACTTCACGGATTTCAGTTTCGAATGACGGTGATTCTTGCACACCTCAGTAGATAACGGGGATTTTATCATTACGCCCAATGAAGGTTATCTCATTGCACAACAAGAAAAAAAAACGAAAGAACACCACGATAAACTTGTTAATAAATAGAGGGTAAATAGGGAAATAAAGGTATATTCAGTTTTATGTTCACCAACACCAGTGTCTGCCACTTTAGTCCCTATGGCGGTTCTCAAAGAATTCCATTAACAATATTGTCAGGGATAGTAGGTGTAAGAATATATGTGTAGCCACGGCTTACTGCGTGTCAAAGAACTTAAATAAAACACGTTAACACTTTCGCCATTAACTTAAATATTCATTCGAGAAAAGTTCAATCCTCTTGGTTCTGTAATCCAAGAAAATAATCCAAATCTTCTGTGGTGTAACGTATTTCTAGAGAATATTTCTTGCTTCCTTTTGACGTGATTTTCACGCCTCTCTGGAGTTAGTATTCAAGACCAATTCTAGGCCTTAAAATAGTTCTTTCTTCCTCGGTGAATACGTCGCTGTAATTTCGCTTACAACTGAATTTCTAAACAGTCTTTTCTGACTAATTCTGTGTCGTATTCCTTGACGAATCCCGATTGAAGAAAAAGAAAATAAACCACTGGTGTCTCCTATTTAAACTTGGGATTTTTAACGTCTTTTCTCTTGACGCGGGATAGCGAGCCGACTTCTTTCTCGAGTTTAAAACTTCCCACAAAATGGCGCACACATCTTTTATCAATCAAAAGGCAAGCATTCAACACGTCATATAACAAGCAGTAGCAGCACGAGATACACCAAGAAAAGGGGGAGGTAAAGAAGGGGAGGGAGGGAGAAGGAAAGACAGAAAGTGGAAAATAATATTTCTACATAGATCCACCGGAGTGTTGTTCAGTTCCGCTACATTTCTCGATCAACAATTGATTCTTATTGCAAAAAAAAATATCCTGATAGTTTTTCTGATATACTTCAGACAATAATATTGTACAGAAGTTGTATGCAACCACTGAGTAAAAAGCGTTTTTATTGTAGTAAGACAGAATATTAGTTTGTATTTGTTACGCAATCGTCTCTCACTGTCATAGATGAATTTGTGTCACCAAAAATTAGCCATGTTAGTGTATCTTACGAATCAACAAAATGATGAGGAAAACGCTATTTTTACAAGGTGGTCACCATTTAGCAAGGCCCGTAAGCCATTCAAGGATAAGGGTTATTGTATGTACAGGACGTTAGTGTTGAGATTTAATGAAGTGTCTACTTAAGGGCGTGGTTCACCAGGAATTTGTTTACGTTGGACTTGAAGACATCCAGGTTGTAGTAAGCTGGGAAACAGGCAGACAGAACAGAGTTATAGAATGATGCTAGCTTCGTAAATAAAAAAATCTATGAGAAATTCTACGCAGGTATTTTGTCATGTAAGGTGTTATTCTTGGGTCTTATATCTTTGTCTAGCTGGGATGAGACAACCTAGCAGATACCAAGCATTAACCTCTTATCTCATACAACTTATACATTTCAACGGTTCCTTTTAAATGCAATTGGTTGAATATATATTTGTTTAGCTGGGATGAGACAACCTAGCAGATACCAAGCATTAACCTCTTATCTCATACAACTTAGACATTTCAACGGTTCCTTTTAAATGCAATTGGTTGAATATATATGGAACTTGATTCACCAGATATATTTGCCAAATGGTTTTTGATTTTTTTATTTACTTCAATTCTGAAGCTAATTTTTTTATTAGGTCAATTGCTTCCATCACAGCAGCTTTGTTTATTTCTTTCATTTTTAGGCAATTTTTAAATCCTGATATTTTATTATCTTTTCTCGTTCAGATCTATTAAAACCAAAACCATTTAGGATAGTGACACCGATAAGTAATACAGTTCTTTCGGACTTGTTCCATATTACAATGTGTGGTTTGATGATCTTTTCTCTATGTATCTGCCTGTCTGTATGTCTGTTATAGAACACGGTCACTTTTCCGTTTGATGTTATTGGTGGTGGTTCCTTTAAAATCCTAGCGCCTCTCTGGGGAAAGTTATTTGGTTAAGGAATGTCCTGGGAACGCAACGAGCTCCCCGGGGAATAAACTATATTCAAGAATATCTAACGATAGGCAGATGTTGGAAACATCAACAAAAACGGGTCGATATGTCGTCGGTTATAACTGTCTGGCATAGGTCGCTTCTTGCGTGTTCATTGCGTTGTTACAGTCAGCTTTAATGGGAAGAACTGCAGGCTGAAATCAAACGCTTGTACAAAAGTAGCGAACAAATGCATTTTTATTTAAAAAATATATAATTTAATTAACAGTTAACAAGTAAGAAGCATATTTAGTCGACCTATAGCGTGTACACCAAAGTACTATATCCTCCGCGTATGGGGTGCAAGTTTCAAGTGTTTTTACAATACAATCATATTTTAATTCTCTCTTTCTTCATTGAAAGAGAAAGAATGGGAGTTAAAGAGAGAAACAGAGAAAGAACGAGAGAGAAATATGCGTTATTCGCAATGTTTTTTATCAATTTATAATGTCAACATAGTTTAACTTTTCTTGTGCACTGAAATCATAGACACCTGCCAATCTTCGTGTTCCGACAGTTTTAACCTTTAAAGAAATGTGTCCGCACTAAAATGTGTGTGGGTCTGCTTCCACATAAGTGCAGGCCAATTTAGGCAGAAGGATTATTAATGTAGAATCCCCCAGCTCCCTCAAAAGGGGCTACACCATTGTACCACACTTGTTCCCAGATGTTTGTAGATCCGTCAAGTTACATCTCTTCACAGATTTTCCAATGGAGGTATTTACATACTTTGTTGTGACGGGCAATGTAAAGGCCTCTGCTCATAAGTTTATGCATGCATATATTAGGTGGGTAGGGCTCTCAATCGTCGAGTGTCAGAACCTGCATTGGCCATTTCCAATTGTGAGAAGGTCCTGAGTCTTTCTCCAACAAGTTGAGGTCTTCCGCTCATGGAGTTCACTTATACATCACTAAATTTGAGAACAAGAATATCCACTTACTTGTACAAAAATGTGGCTTTTCTCCACTAGATGATTTTCTAGGAAAACAATATCCAGTGGGCTTTCCCTTTTTATTTTACTTTCGAGACCAAGGGGCATCTTTCCGGAGCTTGATTAAATTACGATTTGAGTTTATATCCGAGGGCTCTTTCCAGAATAGATGTTCCCTTTATGGCTTCAATCTGTATTTCTATTACAGCTTGGTCTTCCAGGGATTGGATCCAAGTATTTGGTAAGGTTCAGTTTCACTAGGACAGTTGCTCATATCACATACAGTATAATGTTTATCATATGTCTTAGTAAACATGATTTTCGGGAGGCAGAATATCCACACAGTTGAAAAGAATGTGGTTTTTCCGGGTTTTTTTTTCATTTTCTTTCTTTGAAGATTGTAATGCTAGGTATAGGGTAGCCAGACCAGTTGCCAACATTGCCTTGATTTTTATTGAAACCAACCGAGAGTTCTTTTTAGTATCCTTGTTGTTCCCTTAAATGCAATTGTTTGGATCTTATTTGCACATGGTTCACCAGGAATATTTGTTAAGTATGACTTCAGGTTTTTCTTCATAAGCCCTGTGGCACCTATAATAATTGTTGCCACTCTCTGACATATTCCATATAACTGTGTCAGGTTTGACAGCATTTTCAAGTAGGTGGCTGTAAGGATTACATGGTCGTAATGTATGGTATATAAGTCATTTCCAACTGTTCTGTCAGGTTTATGTTCCCAGGACTTGTTGCTACACGGGATGTTTAATTTTTTACAGATGGTCTGGTGGAGGTACTTACATACTTCATGTCTCGATGTATAGTAGCCGTCCCCTCAAAAACATACGATTCGATATCAGGTGGCTCACACTCTCTAATTCTGTATGGCAAAATATGCATTTATTGTCATTACTCCCTGGTCTTGAATTTGCCATTATATTCCTTCCCTGATCGTGGTGGAGTGTTCCCCTCTTGAGCCAGTCCAAGGAACCTTTTTTGTCTATGTATCTCTGAGAGAGTACTTCCAAAAATACATTTGCAGGCTGATGTTGACCCCATTCTGCAAGGTTCATCCTTTGGAAAGTTTTCGGTATATTTCTGCCGACTCTTTCTTGCTATTTCTGTGGCAGGTTTCTTGATGCTTCATCCTCATCTCTTGATGTTCGCCTACTATTGAGAGGGTGTGGTTCTGGGAGCTTCACGGTTACTGGCCTGTGCTCACAATAGTTGGTTTATGTTTACAGTGGATCTCCGAGAGCCCCAATGCTCCTTATCCCCAGGGGCAAATACAGCCTTGGTAAACACTGATTTTTATATATTATTTTATACAGTGTTAGTAGCTTACTTGTCTTACACATATAGCCGGTTGATGTGTTTTTGAGGCCAGTCAATGATACAAAAGTTGTATGTTTTATTTTTATTTTAAGCATATTTTCCTCACACGGCGTACAAATCCTTTACTAATATTCTCCCTCATTTTGGCATGCTGTGTGTTCCCGTTTTACTCAAGTCATTATAAGGCTCGTTCTCTTCTAGATCCCTGTTGTCGATGTCTTGATTAAGCTGCATATTTTCTGTGTGGGTCTTCTTTCAAGCTCTGAGTGTACACTTGGCACATTTATCCAGGCCAAACTCCATTCCGATATCATTGGAAAAGTTGTGTACTACCCGCAGAAGCTGGTGCAAATCCGTGTAAGATCTTACATACAGTTTTAGATTATCCACGAAGAGCAAATTGTAGGCGCTCGGATTGTTATTCAGGAGTTTGTTGAGTGGGACTATTGCCATACAGAAGAGTAAGGGTTACAATCTGTCACCTTCGAATATACCTCTCGTAATTTTTACTTCAGGAATCATGGTCTTTCCTCTATTATGACTTAATGATATTGTAGTTTTCCACATGTTAAAGTAAGCAGCCAGTGTTTGTCTTATTATCGGGTTGATCTTGCATGACTAAAAGCACCGAAGTAACCATGACTGTGGCTGTCAAATGCCTTCTGTAATCGATCCATACAATGCTCAGGTGCTTTGCCTCTACATACAGTCTTCTAAGATAATTTCGTAGATTAATAGCTGCTTTTTGTACCGAAACATTTTCTTCTGCGCCCTGTCTGCTCTTTTTCAAGATAGGCCACAGAAAAAAAGGTGGTCATATATATCGTCGTCTATCAGACCAGTGAAAAGCTTAGGTAGTTATACGGCATGTCGACCTGTATTTATTTGGGCTATGTATCTCTTTGGTCTTAAGTACGAGGCTGGTGTCCCCCATCTGTCAGCAAGGGTTGTGTTGCTTTTTCACCTCTTACCGTCCTGCTGAAGCAATCACTGTAGTGGTGATGAAGTGCAGTCAATTGTTTTGGCCAAAATTATGGACACTGTCGATGCCAGGGTCGTTTTGTAGATTGTCGATGCCAAATGCTTGGTGGTTGGATAATTTTGCCAGTTTTCTGGTTACTGTTACAGGTGTTATAACCGGTTCTGGCATCTGAGGCTTGGTTTCGTTAACCCTAATAATATCTTCAATTTACTGGACTACTTTATTGTATTTGCGTTCTGTTTCAAATAGAGGCCTCCAATAGTTTTATTTGGCTTAGTTCCTGCAGAAGTTTATTTGTTTTTGCAACTTGGTCTTCCAGTTTTCAAACTTTTGCCTAATACAGTGAGATGTGTGTATATTCGATGATTGTGATACAATATTCGGGGGTTAATGTTTCGGTCGATGTAGAGCCCATCTACATATGTGATGTGGTTGAGTTTGTGAGCGTTACTGTTGTTGGTATTAGCCTTTTGAGAATGATGTTAACTTTGTCTCCAACAGTCTGTGTTTTTTTTCAGCTGCTTTGATTTTGAACAAACGTGCTATGTCGTGGTTCTGATAGTGAAGTTAGTGGCTGTTGTTGGAGTATGTCTATTGTAGGAATTTTGATTGGGTTTTCCAGCAGACATCTGTTACTCAGCAAAAAAGCTGTTACTTTTGCAGTCATGTAGTCTAGTCCTCGTGAGGTGAACAATTTTAGGCTGTTAAATCGCTATGTTGTTATCCTACCTGGTGGAATGTAGGCTTTTCGAAAATAAAAATGAAAAACAATTCTTCCTCCAGATTGCTGTTCTGCCATTTTGCCTTGATGCTTTAGTTTTGCATATTTTCCCTTTTTTTTTCATTTGTATTAACATTTTTCTTCTAGGGGGTGGGACATCCAACCAGATGCATGACATTTACCCCTATTTTAGTGAGTCCAACCAAGAGATCTTTTCAGGATTCTAGCCGTCCCTTTCAGTGCAATCGTTTGTATTTCACTTGCACTTGGATCACCGGGTAAGCTTGCTATGTACTTTTTAAAGTTCTTTTTCATAATCCCAGTTGCCCATATAATGACTGGTATAATTGAAATATCTTTTATTTTCCAATTTCGTTTCATATCATACATAAGTCCTTGATACTTTGTTATCTTTTCCCTCTCAGCTCTGTTAGGCCCTATATCATTGGGTACACTGACCTCTATTATGGTCGCTTTTTTATTTGCTCTCTCCCAAATCACTATATCTGGTTTAACAGCTGCGTTGTCAAGATATGTACCAATCGGGATTATGTAGTCATAGTGAATTGTGTAGTTATCATTCCCAACCGTTCGTTCGGGTATATGTTCCCAGGATTTTTTACTACACTGCATGTTGAGTTTCTTACATATCTTCCAGTGAAGGTATTTGCAAACTCCGTTATGGCGATCTGTATAATAATCATCTCCAAGTAGGACATTGCAACTGGAAATCAGGTGGCCCACACCCTCAACCTCAGTGCTACAGTACCTGCATTTATTATTGTTGCTTAGACCACTCATCTTTTGAAGGCGTTCGTCATGAGAGCCTGGTCTTGTGCAACCAATATTAATATCTTTAATTTTCATTAGCCTTGGATTACAGGAACTTATGTACTGACCTATGCTGACGATTATAGCTCTGTGTTGATGATAGACTTCCGAGAGTCCCATGCCTCCTTCCCGCCTGGGTAGGTACAAACTGGTTTCGATAAATAACTCGGTACAAGTTATGTATGAGTTCTCCTATGCCTCACTAAATCTGATTTTCTAGAACAAGAATATCCACACATTTCACAAGAATGTGGCTTTTCCCCAGTGTGCGTTCTTATATGTGTTATAAAATTTTGTTTCTGGTAAAAAGAATATCCACACACTTCACAAGAATGTGGCTTTTCTCTTTTTTATTTTTTTTATTGTTCTTCCTTTGAAGATTGTAATGCTGGGTATGGGGCAGCTAAACCAGCTGCCAACATTGCCCCGCTTTTTTATTGAAACCAACCGAGAGCTCTTTTAGTATCCTCGCTGTTCCCTTATCTGCAATTGTCTGAATCTCTTTTGCACTTGGTTCACCAGGAATATTAGTTAGGCAGGACTTCAGGTTCTTCTTCATAAGTCCTGTGGCACCTATGATAACTGGTATGATCGATATCCCCTTTAGGTTCTAGTTTCTTTTCATATCGTACATGAGACCTTGGTATTTGGTCTGTTTCTCTCTTTCAGCTCTGTTAAGACTTCCATCATAAGGAACACTCACTTCAATCAAGGTCTCAACTCTCTCTGACTTATTCCATATAACTATGTCAAGTTTTACAGCAGCATTTTCAAGGTAGGTGGCTGTAGGGATTACATGGTCGTAATGTATGGTATATAAGTCATTTCCCACTGTTCTTTCAGGTTGATGTTCCCATGACTTGCTGCTACACTGGATGTTTAATTTTTTACAGATGGTCCAGTGGAGGTACTTGCATACTCCATCATATCTCGCTGTATAGTAGCCGTCCCCTAGAAGAACTTTGCAACTTGATATCAGATGACCAACACTTTCTAATTCTGTATGGCAAAACCTGCAATTATTTTCATTACTGATTCCTGACATCTTCTTGAATGCATTGGTCATCAATCCCTGGTCTTGGGTAGCCATTATGACCCTTTCCTTATCGTGGTGAAGGGATCCTCTTTTGAGCCAGTCCAAAGAACCTTCTTTATCTATGTATTCCTGAGAAAGTTCCCCCAGAAATACTTTGCACGCTGATGTTGTTCCCATTCTTTAAGGTGCATCTGTTGAAAGGTCTCGATATATTTCTGCCGGCTCTTTCTTGCTATTTCTGTGGCAAACTTGTTTGGTGTTTCGTCCTCATCTGAGAGACAACTCTGACCAAAATGCTTGGCCAGCTGGGTGACTGATGTTGTTCTGCTGGCTCTTGTCTCTTGATATTCATATACTATTGAGAGTGTGTCATTCTGGGAGCTTCTCAGATACTGACCGGATCTCACAATAGTTGCCCTATGTTGATGATTAATTTCTGAGAGTCCCAGACCTCCTTCTCCCCTGGGCAAATACAGCCTTGGTAGACACTGATTTCTGTATCTTACTTTATGAAGCGTTAGTAGCTTCAGTGTCTTTACATCTAGCCGGTTGATGTATTTTTGTGGCCAGTCAATGATACCAACGCTGTATGTTATTACTGGCATAGCAAGCTGGTTTATGGCAGTAATTTTATTTTTATTGGTGAGCTGGGTTTTGCATATTTTCCTCACCCGGTGTACATATTCTTTACTAATCTTCTCCCTCATCTTTACCTGTTGTATATTTTCGTTTTCCTCAATGCCAAGGTACTTGTAAGGCTCATGCTCTTCTAGATCCGTGATGTCGATGTTTTCATTAAGCTGCATATTTTCTGTGTGGGTCTTCTTCCCAGCTCTGAGTGTACATTTGGCACATTTATCCAGGTCAAACTTCATTCCGATATCACTGGAGAATGTGTGTACTACCTGCAGAAGGTGGTGCAGATCGGTGTCAGAGCTAGCATACAGCTTAAGATCATCCATGAAGAACAGATGGTTTATTTACGTGCTTGGATCTCGATAGCGTCCCTGGCTCAAATGGTAGGCGCTCGGATTTTTTATTCAGGAACTTGCTTAGTGTGTCTATTGCCATACAGAAGAGTAAGAGAGATAAGCTATCACCTTGGAATATTCCCCTTTTGATTTTTACTTCAGGGATGATGGTTTTTCCTCCATTGTGATTTAATGATATTGTAGTTTTTCACATCTGAAGGTGAGCAGCCAAAGAGCAGTGGTCTTTGTATAACTCACGGCACCAAAGTAGCCATGAGTGTGATAATGATGAAGATAATATGGTCATATATACCATCGGCTATCAGACCAGTGAAAAGCTTGTAGGTAGTTGTAAGGCAGCATATTGGCCTGTATTTATTTGGCCGTTGTGTCTCCTTGGTCTTAGTTATGAGGCTGGTGACCCCCCTCTGTCAGCCAGGGCGGTGCTGCTTGTTCATCTCTTAGAATCCTGCTGAAGCAATCACTGTAGTGGTGGTGGAGTGCAGTCAATTGCTCCAGCCAAAAGTTTTGGACATTATCGATGTGAAAAGAATATGTATTTTTGCTTTTTTTGTTTTATTTAACTTCAGTCGAAGTTCTCAGAAATCAAGGGGCCCACGACCTGGGGCTAACACTTGAAGTCTATATGAGATACATAGATATTCGAATGTTCCATTAAAGTTCTTTATATCTCAAGCACTGAGTTAGTAAAGAAATTGAGACCATAATTTTCCTCTCCCCAATTAACCATTTTTATATGTTGTAGTATATCTTTCATGGTGTCTCATGGTCTTACTGGATTCCAGGACAAGAATTTATCTAATCTGGTGGAGTATCCAGCTTCGTGCTATTACTTGAGATAATATCACTTGGAGAAGGTGCACCATTCCTCGTAAACGCTAATGTGAGTTAGCCATAGTGAGGAGATCTTATTTGGGCTGCGAATACTATGTGATTTTGAATATTTGGTCAGGGTTTACTTCTATGGAAAAAGTATCCTCATATCAGATTGTTCTGACAAACCCCTGTACAGAGAGACCTTAGATACTCGAGGATAGTGTCTAGTAGGCATTCAAGTTCTCTCCAGTAGGCATTCAAGTTCTCTCAGTACGAGTTCTCATATGACTCACTAAGCCTGATTTTCTAGAACAAGAATATCCACACACTTCAGAAAAATGAGGCTTTTCACTCTATTTTTCATTTTTCTTATCATTTTGTTTAAGCCAGGGATGGGGCATCCTATCAGATGCCAAACATACACCTGCTATTTTAGACACTCCAACCGAGAGATCTTTTTAAGATTCTAACCGTCCCTTTAAGTGCAATTGTTTGAATCTCCTTTGCACTTGGTTTACCTGGTATATTTGTAAGATAGTTTGTAAAATTCTTTTTCATAAGTCTGGTTGCTCCTATAATTACTGGAATGATAGAGATCTTAAGGTTCCAGTTTCTTTTCATGTCATACATAAGACCCTGGTATTTAGTAATCTTTTCCCTCTCAGCTCTGTTTAACCCAGCATCATTCGGGACACTAACTTCCACCAAGGTTGCTTCCTTCTCCTTCTTGTCCCATATTACAATGTCGGGTTTTATAGCTCCGTTTTCTAGGTATGTGGCTGTAGGGATTGCATAGTCATAGTGGATGGTATATGACTTGTTTCCGACTGTTCTTTCGGGTATATGTTCCCATGACTTCTTACTGCATTCGATATTTAACTTATTGCAGATCGTCCAGTGGAGATATTTGCATACTTCATTGTGTCGCATTGTATAGTAGCCGTCCCCTAGCAGAACCTTACAGCTAGAAATCAGGTGGCTCACACTCTCTACTTCTGTGTGGCAGAACCTGCATTTGTTGTCTTTGCTGAGACCACTCATTTTTTTAAACGCATTGGTCATCAAGCCTTGATCTTGGGCAGCTATTATAAACTTCTCCTGGTCATAGTCGAGCGATCCATCCTTTAGCCAGCTTATAGACCCTTCCTTATCAATATAGTCTTGGTTATATTCGTCCAGAAAATACTTGGCCCGTTGTTGGTTGGCCCATTCTTCAACTTTCTTGTCATGGAAAGCTTTAGTGTATTTCTGGCGACTTTTTCTGGCTATTTCAGTCGCAGGTATCTTTTCTGTTTCTGTCTCACTTGTAAGAGAGTCTTCCCCAAAATGTTTGGCCAGTTTTGTGATGGATGTTGTTCTACTGGCTCTTGATTCCTGATGTTGGTGTACCATCTTGAGAGTTGGGTTTTTAGAGTTCATCAGATATTGTCCGGTGCTCACAATAGTTGCACGATGTTGATGGTCAATCTCCGAGAACCATATACCTCCTTTCCATCTGGGCAGATACATTCTAGATAGACACTGGTTTCTGTATATTACTTTATACATTGTCAGCATTTTACGTGTCTTAGTGTCTAGTCTATTTATGTCTTTTTGTGGCCAGTCGACAATAGCAAAACTGTATGTTACCACTGGCATGGTTAGTTGGTTAATGGCAGTTATTTTGTTTCTGGCTGTGAGTTCTGTTTTGCATATCTTCTTGACTCGGCGTATGTACTCACTTCCAATTTTGTTTCTCATCTTGTCATGCTGGATGGTATCATTCTCTTCTATGCCAAGGTATTTGTATCCTTCCTGCCCTTCTAGGTCCTTGATGGTGGTATATTCATCAAGCTGTATATTTTCAGTTTCGATCTTCTTCCCAGATTTGATGGAGCACTTGGCACATTTGTCCAGTCCAAATTTCATGCTAATATCTCTGGAGAAGTTATGTACGACTTGCAAGAGTTCATTTAAGTCGGCATCAGAACTGGCATACAGCTTGAGGTCATCCAGTGTGCGTTCTCATATGTTTTACTAAATGTTGTTTCTGGGAAAAAGCATATCCACATACTTCACAAGAATATGGCTTTTCACCAGTATGCGTTCTCATATGTCTTACTAAATTTTGTTTCTGGGAAAAAGAATATCCACATACTTCACAAGAATATGGCTTTTCACCAGTGTGCGTTCTTATATGGTTTACTAAATGTGATCTTTGAGAAAAAGAATATCCACACACTTTACAAGAATATGGTTTTTCTCCAGTGTGACTTCTTATATGTTCCACTAAACGTTGTTTTTGAGAGGCAGAATATCCACAAACACGACAAGAATATTGCTTTTCGCCAGTATGAGTTCTCATATGTTTTACTAAATTTGATTTTGTAGAACAAGAATATCCACACACTTCACAAGAATATGGCTTTTCCCCAGTGTGCGTTCTTATATGTGTTACTAAATGTAATTTTCGGGAAAAAGAATATCCACAGACTTCACAAGAATATGGCTTTTCCCCAGTATGAGTGCTCATATGTGTCACTAAATTTGATTTTGTAGAACAAGAATATCCACATACTTCACAAGAATATGGCTTTTCACCAGTGTGCGTTCTTATATGTATTACTAAATGTGATTTTCGAAAAAAAGAATATCCACACACCTCACAAGAATGTGATTTTTCTCTAGTATGCATGCTCACCTGTCACTAAAATCTGAATTTCATGAACCAAAAAGTCGACACACTTTACAGTGTGCGTTCACATATGCCACTAACACTGCTTTCTGAGAAAAGGAATATCCACACACGTCACAAAATTGACAAGAATGTGGCTTTTTGGCAGTCTGTTCTCATATGAATCAGTAAATGTTATTCGAGAAAAGTATATCCACACACTTTACGAGAACGTGGTTTGCTTTCCATGTGAGTATTTATGAGCTATAGTTTACAATAATAAGATATCGTTTTTTGTTTCAATGTGATTATTTATGTGTTACACAATCCTTTTAAGAAAAAAATTTAGCAAAGCGATTGCTTTCACACATGTTCTTTTTACTTACAATTTAAAGCTGAGCATAGGTGCACTCTACAGATGTCTAGCATCTACTCACTATTTCGTATATTTTATCAGATTTTTTTTCTAAAATGCAATTTGACAAACATATAGCCTTTATTTTGTGTTATTTCTCTCCAAGATATTATTTAGTTATATAAAAGAGATATTATCTTTTCACATATCACATGCTTTTCCTTTATTTGTGATCTGATATTATTTAGGATTTCAATTTTACACACCTTTTTTTTTCAAACATAGATTCTCCTCGGAATGTGTTTTCTGTTCACCAACGTCTCACAAAATTTATTTAATACTAATGTTCAGTATAATACACTAAATAGTAATGTCTAGTATAAAAACTTTTCTCACAAAATAAAGTAATAACTGCTGAATTATTAAAGATGAGGATACTCCATTAAAATTGAATAATAGCGTTCAATCAGGAACATCTGTAAAAAAAATAAAGTTCATTATTTTTAGTATTTACATTCACATATTAATATTCTATTGTTGTTGTTGTCAATGTTTTTATTAGTATTGTGTATTTTTGATTGAACTCAAAACGTCTAAATCAATTTAACTTCAACATCATATAAGATACATGAAAAATGATTGAATAGTTTCCAACTTGACAAAGAGTATGTCGATACAGATGTTGCTTAAAGTATATAGTTGAAATTATACCCACCGTTTTGTTTTCATAGTGTGAGGATATAAATATATATATATATATATATATATGTAACAATGAAAGTAAATTACAACAAGTCTATCAAAACTATAATTTATCTGAACATAAAATCAGTTTAATGTTTAATTTGGTAGAAAAAAGTTAGTTTTATTTTTGTGCTTCATTTTTTTTACTTATTTTTATGTTTTTTTCTAATATATTTTTCAATTTAGCAATGCTATTAGTCTTCCACAGGTTTGTATGAGTAAACATACGTTTATTCATTTAACAAACTTAAGCTAATGTTTCAACTATCTTAAAATATGTAAACGAAAATAAAATAATTAGCAAATTCATTTCCAAATAATTTGAAACATTTCCAAGACGTATTTAAAAAGGTGGATTTTCTCAACACTGCTAGAAAATTACTTTGAACTGGAAATATCCTAGACGTTTACAAAGCTCGTATAAGCATATGCATTGAAACTTCATTAACTATCTTCGTTTTCATGTTTAATGTTTTAATATTAGTAACACTATACAATGTACCTATTTACTATGCCTCCCCACGGGACAGAGTTAGACACCAGGGTCGTTTTTTAACGTGGAGAAAAGGTACAAAAATAAAAATTGTCTCAGTCGTGAAGGATTTCTCCTTCACCGAAAGAGAACAAGAAATAGAAGTGCAGCATCTGAAGAACAGATACTACACTTTGATCTTGTCCCGAGGGCCAAGAAGGAGATTAAATTACAATAAATGTATGGCACGTTTTTGTCTTCTACAAACACATTCATATAATTGATATATGAATATTCTAAATTAACACAAATTTGGTCAAAATGCAGGCTTTCAAGTAAAACCAAGTGTATCTACTTTATGGTCATGTCACAGTAATGAACATATTCAACAATTACGAAAAATGATAAGGTATATAATTAAATAGTATTGGAAGTATGTTTCGAGTGCAATTAATGAAAATTGAGATTTTGTAAATAAAAGAAACCGAAGAGTTCAAGTCGTAACAAGGGAGGCATTTTCTCTGAAATCTTTGGAAATCTTAAGCAATTTTGCAGAACTTAATTTTCAATATATTTTTTGTTTTCGACATGAAAACAAAGTAGATATTATTATTGGTTTTACTTATAATTCAATATTACGATTTTCTAATTATTTGTACGCCTTGTCGAATATTGAAGGTTTTCTTTACCTTCCATCTGATTTATAATGGTTTTTGAAAATTTGAATATTTTCAATATCAAGATTTTTTATATATATCAGATTTTAAATAATTAGCAAAACTTTCCTTAAGAAGTTCTGCAGTTTACGAACCCGGTTTTATTATTTAGATAATAGTTGTAGGCTTAATTCAAACTTATAGTAGTTATATTTATTTTATTGTTATGTGAAAGTACAAAATAGTAAAAGGAAGTTCCCGTTCTATTCTGTTTGGCTTTTTAAATAATAATCTCATTATTTCAATTTATTACTTCAATTTAAAATTTAACAAATTATTTTGTAGTGTTTTATAAATTAATATAACAGTAAAATTATTATTAAATCTATATTTTATTAATTTATATGACAGTAAAATTTTGATTAAGTCTATGTTTTTCTTAATTTATATAACAGTAACATTATTAAGCCTATGTTTTTCTTAATTTATATAACAGTAACATTATTAAGTCTATGTTTTTCTTAATTTATATAACAGTAACATTATTAAGTCTATGTTTTTCTTAATTTATATAAAAGTAACATTATTAAGCATGTTTGTCTTAATTTATATAACAGTAACATTATTAAATATATGTTTTTCTTAATATATATAACAGTAACATTATTAAATCTATGTTTTTCTTAATTTATATAACAGTGACATTATTAAATCTATGTTTTCCTTTATTTATATAACAGTAACATTATTAAATCTATGTTTTTCTTAATTTATATAACAGTAACATTATTAAATCTATGTTTTTCTTAATTTATATAACAGTAACATTATTAAGCCTGTGTTTTTCTTAATTTATATAACAGTAACATTATTAAGTTTATGTTTTTCTTAATTTATAAAACAATAAAATTAATATTTATTAAATCCATGTTTTTATGTTTTCATAAACAGCATCTTTCCGAATTAAAAGAAAATACGTCGATAAAAAACAGATTCCGACAATATTTAATACAGTAATATATTTATTAAATATTGATACTAAATTTAAACGGGGGTTTCTCAAGCTTTACACTTGCATCGTTTCTAAAGAAGAAAGTGATGAGAAGAAATTAGTTGAATGGGACGTTTATTCTAACCAGTTTTTGTTTGGAAATGAGATTTTGACAGATGTGTATCTTAGGTTGCAAAATAGTCTCTAAACCGTGCACGTCCAAAAGAGAAAATGTTATTTAAAGTCTAAAAAATCTAGGTAAATGTGTAGTTTAGCGGTGTACATTATGTGATAAAAAAATTCTAAAAACATTTTTAATATAAAACACATTATTAGATCCAAAAGCTGAAAATAAACAAGACAAAAAAATCATTTTATTATATATTCATAATTTTTTTATTTGAGTAAATGTACGACATTCAAGACCACGGTATTGCTTTGAAAATGTGGCCTTTTTGAGGCCAAATCTGGCCTTTTTTAGGCTCTTCAATTACCAAAAAATATTATGCCAAAAACATGGTTCTATTAAAGAGATTTTAAAAAAAGTCAACTTTGGCCTTAAAAAGGCCAATCTGTCAAATCTTAAAACGGTCAAATTTACAAGCAATATTGCGACTTCGAATATCGTACATTTAATCTAAAAAAAAGAAAAAGAAAAATGAAATTTTTTCAGGTTTTATTTCAACCTTAGGGTCTATTAATGTTTTATATAAAAACTAGCTGTACCCGGTCACGCGTTGCTGTGGCTCGGTTTGTTAAAATGGAACACATGTGAAAGTAGAGAAAAGTTTGATTCTTTATTCCAAGAGAATGTACAAATCATTTATTTTTTTTATAAACAGAAAAATACTTCCATCATTAATTATGCAAAAAATAAATAAAATGTTGATTTAGTGTTTCAATATGCTTATAAATTACGATAAAACTTGCTGAGTATGCACTGTTTTACGGTTGTTGTAAAAATGGATCGGAAACTTAAATTTCGCTTCATTTTAATCTTTCTTAATTTTTTAATTGCCCCCCCCAACGAATATAATCAAAACAGTAACATTCAACAATTGTACTTTATGTATATAAAACACAAAATGGGTGTTTGAATTACTGTACACATATATTCGAAAAAGTTGTAAAAAAAACAAAAACAAATATATAACAAATAAATGTTATCAAAGCCAAGATAAGTTACTTTTCTGCCAAACTGGATATATATATATATTTCGTGTTTTTATTCAATGTAACATATTTATTCAGCTCGAAAACCATACAGTGTTTACCGATGTATGCGGAAATTCAAGATGGCGTCTCACACCCTCTTTAACGCCGTAAGTATAGAAAAAAGTGTTATAAATAAAAAACTATACAAAATACTAATAAAAACCCGCCGAATATATGTCCACCTATGTCACGGTAACATATATTGAGCGAGTTTTTAACAGTGTTTTATCCGGTTTTTTATTTATAACATCTTTTCCCACACTTACCGTGTTAAAGAGAGAATCAGACGCCATCTTGAATGTTCCAATACATCGGTAAACACTGTAATCGCCGCATATAAATGTAACTGAATGTCGTCTGGTAAGTGGTACGGTGAAAAAGTAAAGGAACGTGGCACAAATAGAGTTGGATACACAAGTAAGAGTCGTAGAGTGATACTGATAGAGTGTAAGTGAAAGAAAGAAAGAAAGAAAGAAAGAAAAAAAGAAAAAAAAAGCACGCAAGGAAAGAGCAAAACGGAAGTTGTGTATGTGTAAGTAAGTTAGGTGCGTTTCACGTAAATGGCAATTCAGGTTTTCATTAAATTCTAACCACGCGGGTTATAACGAAATCGAAGTAATGTAATTGTGAATTCAATTCCAGGTAACGGATTGTGTTCTGTTTGAATCTAATTTTATTATAATAAATGGTTTATAAATTGTGTTTATGTTTTATGCTAACCAATGGCAAAGTAAGCGTGGTTCGTTTCAGCGTAAGTCCAGTCCAGTTTTTAGATAAATTCTAACCGGTGGTCGGTTTTAAATGTCTCCTATGAACGGTCTGGAACGGTGTAAGTGAGTGGCGGTGGTAGGATGAATGTGTTAGAGAGAGTTTACTTTACTACCTCCATTAAATGTAACCAAGTTTTACAGTGGACTCTCACCAGACAGAATATAGGAAACTCTAATCAGCGAGGTACTGGATATGTAATAACCCTATAACATACGGCAGATGTTATTCAGTTTGCGAATGATACGGCTGCACCAAATGTATACAGGTGCATTCCTATAAAGGTCAAAGTCGGAGGGGAAAAATGAGTTCATTTTATTTATATAGATATAGATAGAAGATAGAAGATAGATAGATAAGATATAGAAGATAAAACTTTCTATAATTTTTGTCTGTCCAATAATTTATACCGCTAAACTACACATTTAACAAGATCTCATTCCTCGAAAAGTCGGTTGGGATTTTATGAAGTACTAGCATGGATAGCCAGCGTTGCCAGGGTTTACATGATGTTCGGTTTGGACACACTCCAACAAAAATTTAAAAAAAAAAACGGATGAAAACACGAAAATGTAATTGGCCCCAAAAAGAAGTACGTGACAAACTCTCCACCAGATATTTCGGCCGAAGGAATACGAAGAGAAGCTATTCTTAGGATATTGAGCACCCTTTTATGACTATATTCCAGTTTAAGCAAATTTCTTTTATGCTACATCAGTCTAGAAAGATTTCTTTACGGTGTGTTGCAACGAAAACAAACAGTTTTAGAAATACTGGAATACACGTGTTTATGCTATAAAATTATGAGTTATGACTTATTGTGTTATAAAAAGAAAAAATAGTTCCGATGTCAACAAAATCTGAAGAAAAAAATAGTTACGATGTCAAAAAAATGTGAAGAAAAAATAGTTACGATGTAAAAAAAATGTGAAGAAAAAATAGTTACAATGTCCAAAAATGTGAAGAAAAATTAGCTACGACGTCAAAACAAATGTAAACCAAAAAAATAGTTACAATGTAAAGAAAATAGTTACAATGTAAAAAAATGTGAAGAAAAAAAATAGTTACGATGTCAAATAAATGTGAAAAAAAAATAATTACGATGTCAAACAAATCTGAAGAAAAATATAGTTACGATGTCAAAAAATGTGAAGAAAAAATAGTTACGATGTCAAAAAAATGTGAATAAAAAAATAGTTACGATGTCAAAAAACTGTAAACAAAAAATAGTTACGATGTAAAAAAATGTGAAAAAAAATATAGTTACGATGTCAAAAAAATGTGAAGAAAAAAAAATTACGATGTCAAATAAATGTGAAGAAAAAAAATAGTTACAATGTCAAAAACATATGAAGAAAAAAATAGTTACAATGTCAAATAAATGTGAAGAAAAAATAGTTACAATGTAAAAATATGTAAAGAAAAAAAAATAGTTACAATGTAAAAAATTTGTAAAGAAAAAAAAGTTACGATATCAAAAAATGTAAAGAAAAAAATAGTTATGATGTCCAAAATGTGAAGACAAAAATAGTTACGATGTCAAAAAATGTGAAGAAAAAAATAGTTACGATGTCCAAAAATATAAAGAAAAAATAGTTACGATGTCAAAAAATGTGAAGAAAAAAATAGTTGCGATGTCAAAAAATGTAAAGAAAAAAATAGTTACGATGTCAAAAAATGTAAAGAAAAAAATAGTTAAGATGTCAAATAAATGTGAAGAACAAAATAGTTACGATGTAAAAAAATGTGAAGAAAAAATAGTTACGATGTAAAAAAATGTGAAGAAAAAAATAGTTACGATGTAAAAAATGTGAAGAAAAAATAGTTACGATGTCAAAAATGTGAAGAAAAAATTAGTAACGATGTCAAAAAATGTGAAGAAAAAATAGTTACTATGTCAAAAAATTTGAAGAAACAATAGTCATGTAAAAAAAATGTAAAGAAAGTAAAATAGTTACGATGTCAAAAAATGTGAAGAGAAAAAATAGTTACGATGTAAAAAAATGTGAAGAAAAAATAGTTACTATGTCAAAAAATGTGAAGAAAAAATAGTTACGATGTCAAAAAATATGTAAGGAAAAAAATAGTTACAATGAAATAAAATAGTTACGATGTCAAAAATGTAAAGAAAAAAATAGTTACGATGTCAAAAAATGTGAAGGAAAAAGAGTTACAATGTCAAAAAATTAAAAAAAAAAAATAGTTACGATGTCAAAAAATGTGAAGAAAAAAATAGTTACGATGTCAAAAATGTGAAGAAAAAATAGTTACGATGTAAAAAAATGTGAAGAAAAAAATAGTTACGATGTAAAAAATGTGAAGAAAAAATAGTTACGATGTCAAAAATGTGAAGAAAAAATTAGTAACGATGTCAAAAAATGTGAAGAAAAAATAGTTACTATGTCAAAAAATTTGAAGAAACAATAGTCATGTAAAAAAAATGTAAAGAAAGTAAAATAGTTACGATGTCAAAAAATGTGGAGAAAAAATAGTTACGATGTAAAAAAATGTGAAGAAAAAATAGTTACTATGTCAAAAAATGTGAAGAAAAAATAGTTACGATGTCAAAAAATATGTAAGGAAAAAAATAGTTACAATGAAATAAAATAGTTACGATGTCAAAAATGTAAAGAAAAAAATAGTTACGATGTCAAAAAATGTGAAGGAAAAAGAGTTACAATGTCAAAAAATTTAAAAAAAAAATAGTTACGATGTCAAAAAATGTGAAGAAAAAAATAGTTACGATGTCAAAAATGTGAAGAAAAAATAGTTACGATGGCAAAAAATGTGAAGAAAAAATAGTTACGATGTCCAAAAATTTGAAGAAAAAATAGTTACGATGTCCAAAAATTTGAAGAAAAAATAGTTACGATGTCAAAAAATGTGAAGAAAAAATAGTTACGATGTCAAAAAATGTGAAGAAAACATAGTTACGATGTCGAAAAATTAAAAAAAAATAGTTACGATGTCAAAAAATATGTAAGGCAAAAATAATAACAATGTAATAAAATAGTTACGATGTCAAATATGTGCAGAAAAAAATAGTTACGATGTCCAAAAATGTAAAGGAAAAAAATAGTTACGATGTCAAAAAACTATAAAGAAAAAAAAATAGTTACGATGTCAAAAAATGTGAAGAAAAAAGAGTTACAATGTCAAAAAAAATTTTTAAAACATAGTTACGATGTCAAAAAATGTGAAGAAAAAATAGTTACGATGTCAAAAAATGTGAAGAAAAAAAATTACGATGTCAAAAAATGTTAACAAAATAGTTACGATGTCAAAACATGTAAAGAAAAAAAAATTACGTTGTAAAAAAATGTGAGGAAAAAACAGTTACGATGTAAAAAAATGTGAAGAAAAAATAGTTACGATGTCCAAAAAATTTACAGAAAAAAATAGTTATGATGTCCAAAAATTTTACAGAAAAATATAGTTATGATGTCCAACAAAATGTGAAGAAAAAAAGTTACGATGTAAAAAAATGTGAAGAAAAAATAGTTACGATGTAAAAAAATGTGGAGGAAATAATAGTTACGATGTCAAATAAATGTGAAGAAAAAAGTTACGATGTCAAAATATGAGAAGAAAAAATAGTTACGGGGTCAAAAAAATGTGAAGACAAAATAGTTACAATGTCAAAAAAATGTGAAGAAAAATATAGTTACGATGTAAAAAAAATGTGAAGAAAAAAAAATTACGATGTCAAATAAATGTGAAGAAAAAAAATAGTTACGATGTCAAAAAAATATGAAGAAAAAAATAGTTACGATGTCAAAAAATATGAAGAAAAAAATAGTTACGATGTAAAATAAATGTGAAGAAAAAAATAGTTACGATGTCAAAAAAATCTGCAGAAAACAATAGTTACGATGTCAAAAAATGTGAAGAAAAAATAGTTACGATGTCAAAAAATGTGAAGAAAAAAATAGTTACGATGTCAAAAAATGTGAAGAAAAATATAGTTACGATTTCAAAAAAATGTGAAGAAAAAAAAATTACGATGTCAAATAAATGTGAAGAAAAAAATAGTTACAATGTCAAAAAAAAATGAAGAAAAAAATAGTTACGATGTCAAATAAATGTGAAGAAAAAAATAGTTACAATGTCAAAATATGTAAAGAAAAAAAATAGTTACAATGTAAAAAATGTGTAAAGAAAAAAAGTTACGATACCAAAAAATGTAAAGAAAAAAATAGTTACGATGTCAAAATATGTAAAGAAAAAATAGTTACGATGTCAAAAAATGTGAAGAAAAAATAGTTACGATGTCAAAAAATGTGAAGAAAAAATAGTTACGATGTCAAAAAATGTGAAGAACAAAATAGTTACGATGTCAAAACATGTGAAGAAAAAATAGTTACGATGTCAAAAAATGTGAAGAAAAAAATAGTTACGATGTCAAAAAATATAAAGAAAAAATAGTTACGATGTCCAAAAATGTGAAGAAAAAAATAGTAGCGATGTCAAAAAATGTAAAGAAAAAAATAGTAGCGATGTCAAAAAATGTAAAGAAAAAAATCGTTACGATATCAAAAAATGTAAAGAAAAAAATAGTTACGATGTCAAAAAATGTGAAGAAAAAATAGTTACGATGTCAAATAATGTGAAGAAAAAATAGTTACGATGTAAAAAAATGTGAAGAAAAAAATAGTTACGATGTAAAAAATGTGAAGAAAAAAAGTTACGATTTCAAAAAATGTGAAAATAGTAACGATGTCAAAAATGTGAAGAAAAAATTAGTGACGATGTCAAAAAATGTGAAGAAAAAATAGTTACGATGTAAAAAAAAATGTGAAGAAAAAATAGTTACCATGTCAAAAAATGTGAAGAAAAAATAGTTATGTAAAAAAAATGTAAAGAAAGAAAAATAGTTACGATGTCCAAAAATGTGGAGAAAAAATAGTTACAATGTAAAAAAAATGTGAAGAAAAAATAGTTACGATGTCAAAAAATGTGAAAAAAAATAGTTACGATGTCAAAAAATATGTAAGGAAAAAAATAGTTACAATGTAATAAAATAGTTTCGATGTCAAAAATGTGAAGAAAAAAATAGTTACGATGTCCAAAAATGTGAAGAAAAAAATAGTTACGATGTCAAAAAACTATAAAGAAAAAAATAGTTACGATGTAAAAAATGTGAAGAAAAAAGAGTTACAATGTCAAAAAATTAAAAAAAAAAATAGTTACGATGCCAAAAACTGTGTAGAAAAAATAGTTACGATGTCAAAAAATTTGAAGAAAAAATAGTTACGATGTCAAAAAATGTGAAGAAAAAATAGTTACGATGTCCAAAAATTTCAAGAAAAAATAGTTACGATGTCCAAAAATGTGAAGAAAAAATAGTTACGTTGTAAAAAAATGTGAAGAAAAAATAGTTACGATGTCAAAAAAATGTGAAGAAAAAATAGTTACGATGTAAAAAAAAAAAAAAAAGTTACGATGTCAAAAAATATGCAAGTAAAAAAAAGTAACAATGTAATAAAATAGTTACAATGTCAAAAATGTGAAGAAAAAATAGTTACGATGTCAAAAATGTGGAGAAAAAAATAGTTACGATGTCCAAAAAGGTAAAGGAAAAAAATAGTTACGATGTCAAAAAACTATAAAGAAAAAAAATAGTTACGATATCAAAAAATGTGAAGATAAAAGAGTTACAATGTCAAAAAATTAAAAAAAAAATAGTTACGACGTCAAAAAATGTGAAGAAAAAATAGTTACGATGTCAAAAAATTTGAAGAAAAAATAGTTACGATGTCAAAAAATGTGAAGAAAAAATAGTTACGATGTCAAAAAATGTGAAGAAAAAATAGTTGCTATGTCAAAAAATGTGAAGAAAAAACAGTTACGATGTAAAAAATGTGAAGAAAAAATAGTTACGATGTCCAAAGAATTTACAGAAAAAAATAGTTATGATGTCAAAAATTTTACAGAAAAATATAGTTATGATGTCCAACAAAATGTGAAGAAAAAAAGTTACGATGTAAAAAAATGTGAAGAAAAAATAGTTACGATGTAAAAAAATGTGGAGGAAATAATAGTTACGATGTCAAATAAATGTGAAGAAAAAAGTTACGATGTCAAAATATGAGAAGAAAAATAGTTACGGTGTCAAAAAAATGTGAAGACAAAATAGTTACAATGTCAAAAAAATGTGAAGGAAAATATAGTTACGATGTCAAGAAAATGTGAAGAAAAAAATAGTTACGATGTCAAAAAAATGTAAACAAAAAAATAGTTACGATGTCAAAAACATGTGAAGAAACAATAGTTACGATGTCAAAAAATGTGAAAAAAAATAGTTACGATGTCAAAAACTGTGAAGAAAAAAATAGTTACGATATGAAATAAATGTTTAGAAAAAAATAGTTACAATGTCAAAAAAATATGAAGAAAAACATAGTTACGATGTCAAATAAATGTGAAGACAAAAATAGTTACGATGTCAAAAGAATCTGAAGAAAAAATAGTTACGATGTCAAAAAATGTAAAGAAAAAATAGTTAGATGTCAAAACATGTGAAGAAAAAAATAGTTACGATGTCAAAAAACTGTAAACAAAAAATAATTACGATGTAAAAAAATGTGAAGAAAAATATAGTTACGATGTCAAATAAATGTGAAGAAAAAAATAGTTACAATGTCAAAAAAATATGAAGAAAAAATAGTTACGATGTCAAATAAATGTGAAGAAAAAAATAGTTACAATGTAAAAATAGGTAAAGAAAAAAATAGTTACAATGTAAAAAATGTGTAAAGAAAAAAAAGTTACGATATCAAAAAATGTAAAGAAAAAAATAGTTACGATGTCAAAAATGTGAAGAAAAAAATAGTTATGATGTCAAAAAATGTGAAGAAAAAAATAGTTACGATGTCAAAAAATAAAAAGAACAAATAGTTACGATGTAAAAAAATGTGAAGAAAAAAATGGTTTCGATGTAAAAAAATGTAAAGAAAAAAATAGTTACGATATAAAAAAATGTAAAGAAAAAAATAGTTACGATGTCAAAAAATGTGAAGAAAAAAATAGTTACGATGTCAAATAATGTGAAGAAAAAATAGTTACGATGTAAAAAAATGTGAAGAAAAAAATAGTTACGATGTAAAAAATGTAAAGAAAAATAAGTTACGATGTCAAAAAATGTGAAAAAAAATAGTTACGATGTCAAAAATGTGAAGAAAAAATTAGTAACGATGTAAAAAAATGTGAAGAAAAAATAGTTACGATGTAAAAAAAATGTGAAGAAAAAATAGTTACTATGTCAAAAAATGTGAAGAAAAAATAGTTACGATGTCAAAATATATGTAAGGAAAAAAATTGTTACAATGTAATAAAATAGGTACGATGTCAAAAATGTGAAGAAAAAAATAGTTACGATGTCCAAAAATTTGAAGGAAAAAAATAGTTACGATGTCAAGAAACTATAAAGAACTATAAAGAATAGGTTCGATGTCAAAAAATGTGAAGAAAAAATAGTTACGATGTCAAAAAATGTGAAGAAAAAATAGTTACGATGTCAAAAAATGTGAAGAAAAAATAGTTACGATGTCAAAAAAATAAAAAAAAATAGTTACGATGTCAAAAAATATGCAAGGAAAAAATAGTAACAATGTAATAAAATAGTTACGATGTCTAAAAATGTGAAGAAAAAAATAGTTACGATGTCAAAAATGTGAAGAAAAAAATAGTTACGATGTCGAAAAATGTAAAGGAAAAAAATAGTTACGATGTCAAAAAACTGTAAAGAAAAAAAATAGTTACGATGTCAAAAAATGTGAAGAAAAAATAGTTACGATGTCAAAAATGTGAGGAAAAAAAAAGTCACGATGTCAAAAAATGTGAAGAAAAAATAGTTACGATGTAAAAAAAATGTGAAAAAAAAATAATTACTATGTCAAAAAATTTGAAGAAAAAATACTTATGTAAAAAAAATGTAAAGAAAGAAAAATAGTTACGATGTAAAAAATGTGGAGAAAAAATAGTTACGATGTAAAAAAATACGAAGAAAAAATAGTTACTATGTCAAAAAATATGTAAGGAAAAAAATAGTTACAATGTAATAAAATAGTTACGATGTCAAAAATGTGAAGAAACAAATAGTTACGATGTCCAAAAATGTGAAGGAAAAAAATAGTTACGATGTCAAAAAACTATAAAGAAAAAAATAGTTACGATGTCAAAAAATGTGAAGAAAAAAGAGTTACAATGTCAAAAATTTAAAAAAAAAAATAGTTACGATGTCAAAAAATGTGAAGAAAAAATAGGTACGATGTCAAAAAATGTGAAGGAAAAATAGTTACGATGTCAAAAAATGTGCAGAAAAAAATAGTTACGATGTCCAAAAATTTGAAAAAATAGTTACGATGTAAAAAAATGTGAAGAAAAAATAGTTACGTTGTAAAAAATTGTGAAGAAAAAAATAGTTACGATGTCAAAAAATGTGAAGAAAAAATAGTTACGATGTCCAAAAAATTTACAGAAAAAAAAAATTTATGGTGTCCAAAAAATTTACAGAAAAATATAGTTATGATGTCTAACAAAATGTGAAGAAAAATATAGTTATGATGTCCAACAAAATGTGAAGAAAAAAAGTTACGATGTAAAAAAATGTGGAGGAAATAATAGTTACGATGTCAAATAAATGTGAAGAAAAAAGTTTCGATGTCAAAATATGAGAAGAAAAAATAGTTACGGTGTCAAAAAAATGTGAAGAAAAAATAGTTACGATGTCAAAAAATGTGAAGAAAAAAAATAGTTACAATGTAAAAATATGTAAAGACAAAAAAAATAGTTACAATGTAAAAAATATAAAGAAAAAAATAGTTACGATGTAAAAACATGTGAAGAAAAAAAAGTTACGATGTCAAAAATGTGAAGAAAAAATAGTTACGATGTCAAAAAATGTGAAGAAAAAAAGTTACGATGTCAAAAAATGTGAAGAAAAAATAGTTACGATGTCAAAATATTTTAAGAACAAAATAGTTACGATGTCAAAAAATGTGAAGAAAAAATAGTTACGATGTCAAAAAATGTGAAGAAAAAATAGTTATGTGAAAAAATGTAAAGAAAGAAAAATAGTTACGATGTCAAAAAATGTGGAGAAAAAATAGTTACGATGTAAAAAAATGTGAAGAAAAAATAGTTATTATGTCAAAAAATGTGAAGAAAAAATAGTTACGATGTCAAAAAATATGTAAGGAAAAAAATAGTAACAATGTAATAAAATAGTTACGATGTCAAAAATGTTAAGAACAAAATAGTTACGATGTCAAAAATGTGAGGAAAAAAATAGTTACGATGTCCAAAAATGTATAGGAAAAAAATAGTTACGATGTCAAAAAACTATAAAGAAAAAAAATAGTTACGATGTCAAAAAATGTGAAGAAAAAAGAGTTACAATGTCAAAAAATTAAAAAAAAATAGTTACGATGTCAAAAAATGTGAAGAAAAAATAGTTACGATGTCAAAAAATGTGAAGAAAAAATAGTTACGATGTCAAAAAATGTGAAGAAAAAATAGTTATGTTGTAAAAAAAATGTGAAGAAAAAACAGTTACGATGTAAAAAAAATGTGAAGAAAAAATAGTTACGATGTCCAAAAAATTTACAGAAAAAAATAGTTATGATGTCCAAAAAATTTACAGAAAAATATAGTTATGATATCCAACAAAATGTGAAGAAAAAAAGTTACGATGTAAAAAAAATGTGAAGAAAAAATAGTTACGATGTCAAAAAATGTGGAGGAAATAATAGTTACGATGTCAAAAAATGTGATGAAAAAAGTTACGATGTCAAAATATGAGAAGAAAAAAATAGTTACGATGTCAAAAAAATGTGAAGAAAAAATAGTTACGATGTCAAAAAATTTGAAGAAAAAATAGTTACGATGTCAAAAAAAATGTGAATGAAAATATAGTTACGATGTCAAAAAAATGTGAAGAAAAAAATAGTTACGATGTCAAAGTATGTAAAGAAAAAAATAGTTACAATTTCAAAAAAATGTGAAGGAAAAATAGTTACGATATCAAAAAAATGTGAGGAAAAAAACTGGTAAAAATGTTGTTTTTGTTTTAAATTAAGAATCGTAGTTGAAGTGGATTGTTTGTTTATTTTTAAAATAAAAATCCACTGGACCACAACGTTAATTGTGAAATCACGTTGGAAATTATTTTATTGAAATTAATTCCAAAAATTATGCTTGAAAAACTTAAATAGAAAACAATCCCCTCACTATAAACAATAACTAACAGGGGTCAATCCTGGTCCCAACTTTCTTCCTGATCTACATCAATGACCTCCCTTAACACATACTTACATCCTTTGTTGACATCTATGCTGATGGCACGACCATCTACGGCAACACATCAAAGGCTGTAAATGACAAAGTTCTCTCGGATTATCTCTCCTCTGATCTCGAGCGCGTGGTTCAGTGGGGGAAGATGTGGCTGGTTACCTTTAATGCATCCAAAACCAAACTCCTATCCTTACATCAGCAACGCTCTGATCCCCATCTGGCATCAATTGTGATGGATGGCTCTCGTCTGGGTTACGCCCCGTGTTTTGACAAGCTTCTGGGTTTGACCTTTACTCCTGATCTGAAATGGAACACGTACATTAAGTCTGTTGCCAAGGTCGCTGGAAAGATGGTGGGATCCTTCTACCGCTCCAGAAGATATCTCACTACTAATGCAATTCTCTATCTATATAAAAGCCAAGTACGTCCAAGGATGGAATACTGTTGCCATATCTTGGCAGGAGCTGCTAAAAACAGCCTATCCTGCCTTGACAGAGTACAAAATAGACTTCGTGGCTTAGTTGGAGATGCCCTTTTCTCTACCCTGCAACCTCTCTCCTACAGAAGAGACGTTGCGAGCCTATCCTTGTTTTATCGTTATTTCCATGGCAGGTGCTCGTCTGAACTCCAATCTCTGGTCCCCCCTCGCCAATCTTTCACGAAAAACACCCGTCTAGCTGAAGCCACAGTGAAAAATTTCCCCCACTCTATATATGTGCCTTAATCAAAACGCGGATTCCATGAACAAAGCTTCTTTCTTAGAACTGCACGCCTGTGGAACTCTGTTCCGTCTGCCTGCTTCCCACCGGACTACAACTTGGATGTGTTCAAGTCCAACGTTAACAAATTCCAAATGAACCGCTCTCTTAAGTAAACAATTCATCAAATCTCCACACTAACGTAATATACTTGCAATATCCCTTATCCCCGAGTGGCTTCCGGGCCTTGATAAGTGGTGATCACTGTGTAAAAAAAACCAAAAACATACCGCTATCTAATAAAATTGATTTTCATTAATGCAATGAGGTCACCTCTTAATCGTATAATTTGAAATAACCATCCAATATATAGGAATTAATGAAATAATCATCCAATATATAGGAATTAATGAAATAATCATCCAATATATAGGAATTAATGAAATAATCATCCAATATATAGGAATTAATGAAATAATCATCCAATATATAGGAATTAATGAAATAATCATCCAATATATAGGAATTAATGAAATGATCATCCAATATATAGGAATTAATGAAATGATCATCCAATATATAGGAATTAATGAAATGATCATCCAATATATAGGAATTAATGAAATAATCATCCAATATATAGGAATTAATGAAATAATCATCCAATATATAGGAATTAATGAAATAATCATCCAATATATAGGAATTAATGAAATAATCATCCAATATATAGGAATTAATGAAATAATCATCCAATATATAGGAATTAATGAAATAATCATCCAATATATAGGAATTAATGAGATAATCATCCAATATATAGGAATTAATGAAATAATCATCCAATATATAGGAATTAATGAAATAATCATCCAATATATAGGAATTAATGAAATAATCATCCAATATATAGGAATTAATGAAATAATCATCCAATATATAGGAATTAATGAAATAATCATCCGATACATAGGAATTAATGAAATAATCATCCAATATATAGGAATTAATGAAATAATCATCCAATATATAGGAATTAATGAAATAATCATCCAATATATAGGAATTAATGAAATAATCATCCAATATATAGGAATTAATGAAATAATCATCCGATATATAGGAATTAATGAAATAATCATCCGATATATAGGAATTAATGAAATAATCATCCAATATATAGGAATTAATGAAATAATCATCCGATATATAGGAATTAATGAAATAATCATCCGATATATAGGAATTAATGAAATAATCATCCAATATATAGGAATTAATGAAATAATCATCCAATATATAGGAATTAATGAAATAATCATCCAATATATAGGAATTAATGAAATAATCATCCAATATATAGGAATTAATGAAATAATCATCCAATATATAGGAATTAATGAAATAATCATCCGATATATAGGAATTAATGAAATAATCATCCGATATATAGGAATTAATGAAATAATCATCCAATATATAGGAATTAATGAAATAATCATCCAATATATAGGAATTAATTAAATAATCATCCAATATATAGGAATTAATGAAATAATCATCCAATATATAGGAATTAATGAAATAATCATCCAATATATAGGAATTAATGAAATAATCATCCAATATATAGGAATTAATGAAATAATCATCCAATATATAGGAATTAATGAAATAATCATCCGATATATAGGAATTAATGAAATAATCATCCAATATATAGGAATTAATGAAATAATCATCCAATATATAGGAATTAATGAAATAATCATCCGATACATAGGAATTAATGAAATAATCATCCAATATATAGGAATTAATGAAATAATCATCCAATATATAGGAATTAATGAAATAATCATCCAATATATAGGAATTAATGAAATAATCATCCAATATATAGGAATTAATGAAATAATCATCCGATATATAGGAATTAATGAAATAATCATCCGATATATAGGAATTAATGAAATAATCATCCAATATATAGGAATTAATGAAATAATCATCCGATACATAGGAATTGATGAAATAATCATCCGATATATAGGAATTAATGAAATAATCATCCAATATATAGGAATTAATGAAATAATCATCCAATATATAGGAATTAATGAAATAATCATCCAATATATAGGAATTAATGAAATAATCATCCAATATATAGGAATTAATGAAATAATCATCCAATATATAGGAATTAATGAAATAATCATCCGATATATAGGAATTAATGAAATAATCATCCAATATATAGGAATTAATGAAATAATCATCCGATATATAGGAATTAATGAAATAATCATCCGATATATAGGAATTAATGAAATAATCATCCGATATATAGGAATTAATGAAATAATCATCCGATATATAGGAATTAATGAAATAATCATCCAATATATAGGAATTAATTAAATAATCATCCAATATATAGGAATTAATGAAATAATCATCCGATATATAGGAATTAATTAAATAATCATCCAATATATAGGAATTAATTAAATAATCATCCAATATATAGGAATTAATTAAATAATCATCCAATATATAGGAATTAATGAAATAATCATCCAATATATAGGAATTAATGAAATGATCATCCAATATATAGGAATTAATGAAATAATCATCCAATATATAGGAATTAATGAAATAATCATCCAATATATAGGAATTAATGAAATAATCAAGTAATGGATCTTTTGTATATCAATTAAATTGTGAACAAACAGACAGAAACACGAATGCATATATTTTTTTAAAGTAAGTATTAGGTGTTTTTCTATTGTTTAAATATTAGAAAATATGTTCTGTCCATATGCATAATAAAGTTTGTAATGTAAATACATAGGTACGGGAAATATGAATGCCGATGCTAAAAATGTTTAAACATTTTGACACCTCCCTTTATTAAAAATAAAACAAAAAAAAATATCAAAAATCAGGAAATTAACCAATTTTAATGAAATTTTCAGTATTTCTCAAATAATGATCGCAGAATATAACTAATTAATCTTATTTAAATCTTAGTGGAAATGTATTATTTTATTTAAACAAAAAAATACCTTTCCTAAAGTTATGGTTTTCAGGAGTAAATAAAAAAAACGCAAGAATTTATTTTTGCTTCTTTATATAAATAAAGCATCTAAATTTGTAACAATAAAATAAAAAAATTTTTTGCAGGAACATTACGAAAAATCCACTAAAGTTCGTATTAATGAATTCGATACAACTCGAAGAAAAATGAATTTCTCGAACTACCGATATTACCATTGAATTAAGCATTATTTATTTAATATTTTCACACACACACACACACACACACGAAAGAAAAATTATAATTGCAAAAAATACTTCTACTTTTTTAAATTACAGATTTCGTATAATTTTTATAAGCAAGATTTTAATAATTTCCTTGCTCGCAAGAATGTGAAATTTTCGGCGTAACATTTTTTAAAATATTGAATAATTAAGAAAATAATTTAAAACAGGAACATAGAAAAATAATTAAATTAAAAAATGGAAGAATTTATACAAACGTTCAGAATAGGAATGTATGGCTGCATAGTGCCTGTCTGGGTGAAAAAAAGAAAACTATCACACTCCTTCCTCCCTTGTAATTACATGGATTCATTTTCACAGTTCTTCGACTGCTTGAAATTTTCGGCTTTCGTATAGTCGTGTTTACAAAATTTTAGTTTGTTGCGTTTTGCAAACAGCAGAATCACTTGGGTTTGGGGCTAATTAATTTAGGTTTTTACAAAAAGGTGTTTTTTATTATTTAATTCACTATTTTAGGACTTTACTCCAAAATAGATCCCGAAACTAATATTTATCTTTTAAGTATTTTTGCAATGAATTTATTTTACTTCAAAATTTAGCTGAATTGGTTAGCTCGCCGTGAAAACATTTTTCATAACTTTTTTTTTCACGTGTACAAATATTTATTTCCTTTTGGAAATAAAGTTTAATCCGTATTCTTTCAAATACAATCAAAAGGTAGTCGGGAACCTACAAAAAAATTATAAATTAGCTTTCAAAACTAGATCCCCCATTTTTGCCCGCTCATTTTTGCCCGCTCATTTTTGCCTGCACCTATAAATAAAAGAACACCTCATTTAACATTGACGTTTGACTTCAAACATCGGGGGAAAAAAATCTCATTTCCAAAAAAGCCGGTCAGAATAAACTTTCAATTGGACTAATTTCCCCTAAACACTGTCATCTTTAACAGGCTCACAGAATCTTTGCAAATGCAAAGCTTGAAGAAAACAAAATCAAGTATTACTTTTTTAAAACAAAGTAAAAAAATTTAAAAAAAAAAAGTGTTTACAAATTTCTCATTTTTTTTCGAACCAATTTCTTTTTAAATAAAAACTGAAGTTCAACTATTATTTGTTTCATTTGATAGGATATATCATGTTCCAAAAATCACGTAAATTGTTCAAGTAGTTTTATTTGTAAGTAAGAAAATAACTTTTTATCTGTTTCGGAGAAATGATCTCATGTCTCCCATTAAAGAAAAAAAAAATCAGCAAATGAAAGATAACTCAACAATAATTCGTACTTATTAGATGTACGGTGTAATGCCTGCGAATTCCAATTAATCGCTTAAAATAGTGTTATCTATAAAAATATAACTACTTTATCAATTTATATGTTTTAAAAGATATTTTTGTTTCGTTATGACCATGTATATCAGATTCTTTGGAGCTTGTGTAAATTGGCAAGATTTTTTAATCAACGCATTTCAATGAAAAGACTACGTATCTACGGATCATGTCGAAATTAAAATAAATTCCAAAAACTATGAAAAAAAATAAGTATAGACCCAGAAAACTAATAATTATCTTTTAAAGGATTTTTACAATGAATTTATTTAACTTAAAAATTTAGCTGAATTAATTAGCTCCCCGGGAAAACTTTTTTATAACTTTTTTTTTCCACGTGTACAAATATTTTTTTTCCTTTGGGAAATTAAGTTTAGTCCTTAATCTTTCAAATACAATTAAAATGTAGTCGGAAACCTACAAATAATTACAACAAATAATAAAATAAAATAAATACCAGTTTGTGAAAATTGGTGATCGTTTAAAATCAACGCATTTCAGATGAAAACATTATATACTTATAAGTCATGTCGAAATTAGCATAAGTTCTTAAATTTACACATAATGATCCAATAGATGTGCTAGATGTATTAAAAAACAGCAAAAAAAATCCACAATAACGTTCTTTGTAAAAAGGACGGACCCTTAATTTCAGTCAATGAAAGTCAAGATAAACCAGTTTTTCATACTGAATTGGTCTCATAACTCTTCCGCGTTAAAAGATACAATAAAACGCAATAATTCGATAACTTCTATTTTACTTGAAACTATTTTTTACTCGATTAATTTTTCGTATTTTTTGGAATTTATAATTATTTTGACATGCCAAGTAAGTACGTCATTCTGTTTACATCTGAAATACGTTAATTTAAAAGATCACTAATCTACACACGAACCAATGTTTCTTTTTTAATACAAGCTAAATCGTAAGAACCATTTTTATACCAGAAACATAAACGGTAAATTGAAATGTTTTATTAAAAATGGCTGCCGAATGTGACAAATTAATGTTATGATATTTTTAACCCTTGTGCCCCCTCCATATCTATTATGGATTATGGAAAACAATTATTAGAGAAACTTTCATTTAAACATATTTTTAATTAATTTTTTTTTCAAAATCAAAGAATATATTTCTCGAAATTGTAAACTTATAAAATCTGGGTTTTTATAAACAATATTTTGCATGTTAAAAAATAAAATATAAGTTGGTTGTTTTTGTTTTACGGCATATCAACCCTTTTCAGATTATTTAATGCTGAATCTAGTGATTTTGCAGAACAATTTTTTAATAGAGTATGTATTCTTTTTCGAGTCGGTTTCTATTTAACCCATAGTTGGGACCTTAACAGGTACTACCACTCCGGGTCAGAGTGGACCTGGGAGCAATGCCACTCCCCAAAGCCCGCAAGCTGGGACCTCATCATCGGATATAGTTTAAGGTCATATCCAGGGTGTCTTTTTCATAAGGTCTAAATTCAAAATATAATTTGTTTTAAATATAACCAATGGTATGTTCACTTTATTATCAGGCCACAGTAATGAACATATCACAGTAATGCACATATCACAGTAATGCACATATCACAGTAATGCACATATCAACAATTGTGAAAAAAATATGTTACAAAATAAAGTATTAATGAAATCATGTTTCGATTACAATTAACGAACATTGAGATTTAATGAAGAAAACGAACGAAATCTTAAGACATTTTTCCGGCCTTAATTTTCACTTCGAAATCTGTATTCATTTATATATTAATAGGATAGTGTGCTATTTAATTTGTGTGTCACGATTACATCAGAGTGACTGTCGTTTAATTGTTATGGACTTCCATTTCTTGTAATAAATTATTTCACCAGGAATTCTTCATAAGTTTTAGTTTGAGCTGAATGAACTAAAGTTATACATATAAGTTTTGGTTTCGTTTCAAGTTAATGCACCAAAATCACGTGGATATATATATATATATATATATATATATATATATATATTATTTTTTAAATCGCACGTTTACATTATATAAAAATCGATAGAACATTAACTCTATAATTCGTCCCAGTTGGCTTAGATAAATACTTTTGCAGTTTTAACAAAAGAGCTACAATAATATCAGAGCGTCTCCATTTACACTGAACATCTACAGAATGCCAACATCAATACATTACATATGAATGGGTCCCCTGTGGAATTGCCACAATGCCACAGGATCCGCTAGTTAAGCAGTAATTTTCTACCTCATCGTTTTTCGTAATTTTTGGATATGGTTATTACTGCGACATAACAAAGTAGATACCATTGTTTTTACTGAAAATTCAAGGTTTCGATTTTTAGATGAAAAATAAAGAAAACTTAAACTTTTCCTTCGGGACCTCTAGAGTTCCCGAACCATGGTATTTCTGAGATGTTACAGGTTGCATTCAAATTTATAGTATGTATTGTAAGGTGAAAGTATAAAATAGTCAAATACAGCCCCCGTCATCTTATGTTAACTTTATAAAATAATAACGTTACTTTTTCAATTTAACAAATTGTTTCTTAGTTTTTTTTTTTAAATTATACAAGGGTAAAATTATTCAGTCTATCTTTTCATAAACAGCATTTTTTCCGGATTAAATTTTTTGCGTTTGTATTACTGTAAACAGATTCGAAAAAGTTGTCACAAAACAAACATAACAAATAAATGTTATCAAAGGCAAGAAAAGTTACTTTTTTTACCGATGTATTGGAAAATTAAAAATGGCAGCCGACTCTCTTTAACGCGGTAGTTTAGGAAATGGAGTTATAAACAAAAAAACAGACAAAATACTGTTAGAAACTCGCTCAATATATGTTACCGTCACATAGACCGACATATATTCGGCTGTTTTTTTTTACAGTATTTTGACTGTTTTTTTATTTATAACTCGTTTTCCCAAACTTACAGTATCCGAGAGAGAGAGTCGACCGCCATTTTGAATTTTCGAATACATCGATAAACACTATGTTTTTCGAGCTGAATAAACATGTTACATTGAATAAAAACACAAAAGATATATACAGTTAGGTAGAAAAGTAACTTATTTTGCCTTTGATAACATTTATTTGTTATATATTTGTTTTTTTACGACTTTTTCAAATCTATGTGTACAGTAAAACAAACCCAGTTTTTTTTTTTTTTTTTTTTTTTTTTACACTTCATAGTAATGCCGTATTTTTCATACGACACCGCCAATAATTTTTGTAAAAATACTACTAATAATGCAGTTCGTATTCTGCATATACTGAAAACAGTATATGCAGAATACGGACTGCATTATTTTCCTCAGGATTTTCAAGTTAAATCCAATTTTTACCGTATGTTTTGTTAGGGTGGTCATTTTTTTTTTTGGGGGGGGGAAGGGGATTTTTACTTTTAGTGTAAATAATGAAATTATATTTTAAATGTTTTTATTGAATAATAAAAACCTTCGTATTTAAATAATAAAATCTGATTTTTAAAAACAATATATTTCAAGTGAAATTAATTTATAATTTACTGCTTTTAACACCTCATATTATTTCCCTTCCGCATATAGCATATTAATATTTTTATATAAATTTTAATAATATTGCTATATCTCACATTATCTATTTTTAGATATTTTGATATAAACATCAATACAATTATTTTTGGAATAAGGATGACATATCCCACATAGGATATTCTTAAATATTTTTAATATAAATAAAATGATTATTTTTTTTTAAATATATTTCTTATTGCTTGCCATTTTAATAATCAATATTCTTAAACACTATACTCATACAGCATGTTTGTGAATTTTTTATTTAATTTGAATAAACTTTCTTTAATTTTAATCATATAAAAAATATATAGTTGGTATGACAATTAAATATGACCAAATACAAGATAAATTATTCTTTTACCTATCTGCATAAGTTTTGTGTTGTTGAACATATTTTAAAACGTCCAATTCAAAACATAAGAAATTGGTAAGTTAGAACGACAAAATGGCCGACATTCAAACCTTCAATTGCTAATCATTAAAATCATGAAAACAAAACAGATAGAAATGTATACTTGCCGGACATGTGATTTTCTTCTTAACTTTTTTTCAAACCAAATAAAACATGAAAATACGTTAAAATACAAAATTTATTCCTCTATGTAGTAGAGGTTCTGGTCATGACCCTAAACTATATCCAGTGGTGAGGCCAAGCTTGATGGCTTTGGGGAGTGTGGAGCCACCCTTTAATTGGCATTGCTTCCCGGTCCACTCTGACCCGGAGTGCTAGTACCTGTTGGGGTCCCAAATATGGGTTAAATAGAAACCGACATGAAAACATATATTCTATTAAAAAATATTTCTTCAAAATCACTGGATGCGGCATTAAATAACCCGAAAAGGGTTGATATGCCGTAAAACAAAAACAACCAACCAATCAATGTAGTAGAGTAACTGTCTTGTCTTTTCTTATATTTGTTATTGTTATTTTTTTTTTTACTTTGTTTTCTTCTCTGCTAAATATCTTTATATTCTTATAAACTTTTACGATTGTTTTATTTTAATTATAATTAGAAACACTTAGTCAGAATCGAACCATTTTTAGATGAAACTAGAATATTTTATAGACTATATTCTTTTACTTTAGATGTTAAAGTTAAATTCAATTCTTATGGTTTCTGTTGTTGATTAAATTTAAGATGAAATGACAGAATAGGAGGGGTTTTTTTGTTCCCGCTCACAATGTTAAACATGGGTTTCTAAATAAGGACGTTAGTATTTCCGCACGGTCCGTATTTTGTATAAGTACAAAAAAGTTAAATTGTAATTTAATTTGAAAGAAAGAAAAAGGTCTGTAAAATTAATGTTTATTAAATTTCGCATATATTTATAAACAAAATGGCTTTTTATTTTCCAAAGAAATTGTAAATAGAAAGGAACATTTTTAAAATAGCAAATTGATTTCTATAAATCCATGTACACATTTTTGAAGGAACAGGTTTAAAATTTGGAGTGCAAAACTACGTATTTATTGTTAAAATTTCTTTAAGCAAGACTGACATTCGATACAGGGGAAAATCGGGATTTTCGTGGGAATAAAAGAAAACACTTATTTGAAATGCATTGGTTCGTTAAAAGTTATGGGGAAAATAATACAATGAGTTAAAAGGCATTGGTTCGTTAAAAGTCATGGGGAAAATAATACAATGAGTTAAAAGGCATTGGATCGTTAAAAGTTATGGGGAAAATAATACAATGAGTTAAAAGGCATTGGTTCGTTAAAAGTTATGGGGAAAATAATACAATGAGTTAAAAGGCATTGGTTCGTTAAAAGTCATGGGGAAAATAATACAATGAGTTAAAAGGCATTGGATCGTTAAAAGTTATGGGGAAAATAATACAATGAGTTAAAAGGCATTGGATCGTTAAAAGTTATGGGGAAAATAATACAATGAGTTAAAAGGCATTGGATCGTTAAAAGTTATGGGGAAAATAATACAATGAGTTAAAAGGCATTGGATCGTTAAAAGTTATGGGGAAAATAATACAATGAGTTAAAAGGCATTGGATCGTTAAAAGTTGGAAAATAAAATATCGAGCAGTTTTTGTTCATGCTCATGTTAAGCTAGGGTTTCTAAATAGGAACATTAGTATTTCAGCACGGTCCGTGTTTTGTATAAGTACAAGAAAGTTAAAATATAATTTAATTGAAAGAAGAAAAAGGGTTATAAAAATAACGTTTGTTCAATTTCGGATACATTTATAAAAAAAAAAAAAGATTTTTATTTTCCGAATAAAATTGAAAATCAAATTTCTTTCTATAAATCCATGTACACATTTTTGGAAGAAAAATAGCGAATGTTGAATTGACTTTACAGTCGACAGTCATTTTATTTGACCATTTAAATTTGGTACTCATGCAGAGAGTGATCCGTGCTGAAATAATAACGTTATTATTATTTAAAAAGCTATTCTTAACATGAGGAGGGGAGGGTGTTTTGTACTTATGTACTTTAACCTTACAATTGAATAAAAACATATAAACCTTTAATTAAACGTGGAAATATGATTTTTAAAAAAAATCGCGCGGATCACTCTCTGCATTAGCACGTACATTTCTTTGTTTAAATCTTAAACTGAAGTTTAAATTAAAGACTGCCATTCGATAAAAGGGAAAAACCAAGATTTTCATAGGAATAAAATAAAATGTAAACACTGAGCCGTTAAATATTATGGAAAAATACAATAATTTAAAAGGCATTAAAAGTTAAATATTATGGAAAAATACAATAATTTAAAAGGCATTAAAAGTTAAATATTATGGAAAAATACAATAATTTAAAAGGCATTAAAAGTTAAATATTATGGAAAAATACAATAATTTAAAAAACATTAAAAGTTAAATATTATGGGTAAAATACAATAATTTAAAAGGCATTAAAAGTTAAATATTATGGGTAAAATACAATAATTTAAAAGGCATTGGATTATTAAAAGTTAAGAAATAAAATATCGAAAAAAAAAAAATCTTACCTTTAAGTTAAAAATGAAACAATAAAAAATCGGATGATTTCTTTTTAGTTTGTGTTCAAAACATGAACTTTGGGCGATTTGTATTTCTTTACTAAATTGATTCAAACGTCTATTTAAAAAAATAACTGAACGAGGAACGTAAGGATCCAATGAAAATATATAAAAATATGACAATTAAAACAGATTAAAAGATAACAAAAAAAATATTAGAATAAAACTTTGTCAATTTTTTAAAAGTCGTTAATTACGTGTGCGGAAACGTTTTCATATCAAGCTTAGAACGTAATGCCCAATCATAAAACTATGATGAATAAAAGTGATGAATCGAATACGTCTAAGGCATCTGTCTTGCGTTCGTAATATGCTAACGGTTAACATATATATATATATATATATATATATATATATATATATATATATATATATATATATATATATATATATATATATATATATATATATATATAATGTGTGTGTGTTTAAATATGTAAATATATGTATTTCGATTAAATATGTATAGATATATTTATATATATTTTAATATACATATATATGGGTGTGTATGTTTGTGTTAAAAACATATTTATTTATATATTCAGATACATTATAAGGTATATATTTATAAATATGCATACATATACATATATTTAAAATATATTTATATAATTGAAAAAACAAATTTTATTGCGTTTTCTCCCAAAACAACGCACAGTGTCACTTTGACGTGGAGAGCTGGGAGATAATTGAAAGGATACTATGTAAAGAGTTGAGCAACAAGTTGTCTGTTTACATTTCACTTTAATTTTTCCATGATAGATATGATGTTCAGGTTAAATTACATTCTTATGGTTTTTGTTTATATAATTTTAGATGAAACTACAGAATATTTTTTTATCTTCCCTCCCACCATGTTAAGCATGTGTTTCTAAATAATAACGTTACTATTTCAGTACGGTCCGTGTTTTGTATAAGTACTTAAAAGTTAAATTGTAATTTAATTTGAAAGAAGAAAAAAGTTTGTTAAATTAATGTTTGTTCAACTTCAGATCCATTTATAAGACACAATTATTTTTATTTTCCTAATAAAATTAAAATAAAAAGGAACATATATTTTTTTAGCAAATTGATTTCTATAAATTCATGTAAAGATTTTTGGAGTCACTGATTTTAAATTAAAAAAAAACGTTAAAGTGACTTCACAGTCGGCAGCCATTTTGAGTGGAAAACTACACATTTTACCGTTTAAATTTCTTTAAGCAATACTGGCTACGGGCAACGGTAAATCAAGATAGACATATAAAATTAAACTGATGTATTGAATTGTTAAAAGTTAGCAAATAAAATATTGAAAAAATATTACCTTTCTTTGTAAGCAATTCAATAAAAAAATCGGATGCTTTCTTTTACGTTTGAATCAGAAAAATCTAACGAGTCGCTTGACGATGTTCACTTTACATTGTTCTACTGGCTTGGCCATATCGATGCCTTCAAGTCCAATATAAACAAGTTCGAACAAGTCTGACGTTGTTCACTCTATAGAGGTCTGAACGCTTCTTTCTTAGAACTGCCCGCCTATGGAACACTGTTCTGCTGGTTTGCTTCTCGACCGACTACAATATCGATGCCTTAAAGTTCAATATAAACAAGTTCGAAGAAGTCTGACGTTGTTCACTCTACACAGTTCTGAACGCTTCTTTCTTAGAACTACTCGCCTATGGAACACTGTTCTGCTGACCGCAATATCAAATGTAAACAAGTTTGGAAAAATTTGACGATATTTACTCCACACAGGTCTGAACGCTTCTGCCCCTCAACTCAGCAACCTGCTTTTAGGGTGACATAGCGCACCTCAAGATCACGTGTGAGACGTGATTTTTCGGGAACTGTGGGACATCATGGGTATTAAAATTATTTATACGAAATTGTATTTTTACTAAAATTGCGAGTTGGAAGAATATGTATTGTTTTTTTTTAATATAATTATCCACTGACACGTGTTTGGTCGTCTATCAGTCATCAGAGTGGCTGAATGTAACGTGATTCGAAATCATTATAAGAAGCGTAAACCTCTACCATCGCGTTTTTTAAACGTAGATGTTGTTTATTTGTTTTTGTTTGAATTTATTAAAAAATGATCGCAAACAAAAACAAATAAACAGCATCTACAGAAAAAAAAACGCGATTATCCAACAGTCTTGGTCCGTTGATAGAGGTTTAGGCTTATTTCATGGGGCCCCGATTTCGAGTCACGCTAGATTCAGCCACTCTGATGAGTCGGAGAAGACGAAACACGTGCCAGGGGAACAGGAACATATTTTATACATATGTTTGGTCAGTTGGTGAACGTTAAAATGGCCACGTGTAGACCGTTTGTTTAGTTCGCAGTCACCTTCATTCAGAATCACATCTTTGCCCTCAGAAACATCCATCCCCTTTTCGAACTGAAGTTTTATCCAGTCTATATAAGCTCCTTGTAGATAAAGGCTAAACATGTTATGTCCACTTTTGCCTTTGCTTTGATTATAACTGTAGCAGCAGCAGCAGCAGCCGAAGATTCTCTGAAAAGCAATGACATGCAAATGACCATGATCGATTTGATGTGTTGTCTGTCATAATTGAAGGAGGGAATTGGCTGATTGGTTGTAAGAATGAGGTTGAAACAACATCTTTGTAAGCTTCTGGGCTTGACCTTTACTCCTGATCTTAAATGGAATGCGTACATCAAATCTGTTGCCAAGGCCGCTGGAAAAATGGTCGGATCCTTCTATCGATCCAGTAGATAACTCACCGCTGATGCAATTCTCTATCTATATAAGAGCCAGGTACGTCCAAGCATGGAATACTGTTGCCACATCTGGGCAGGAGCTGCTAGAAAGGACTTGCTTGACTTGATAGGGTTCAAAATAGACTTTGTGGCCTCGTGGGAGATGTCCTATTCTCTTCGCTGCAACCTCTATCTCACAGAAGAGATGTTGCGAGTTTGTCTCTGCTTTATCGTTATTTTCATGGAAAGTTTTCGACTGAGCTTCAATCTATGGTCCCCCCTCGCCAAACTTTTACAAGAAACACCGTCTATCTGAAAACACTATCAATAATTCCCCCACTCTTTATCTGTGCCTAAACCTAAACGTAGATTCCATTATCAAAGCTTCTTTCTCAGAACTGCACGCCTGTGGAATTGTCTTCCGTTTTCCTGCGTTCCAGCTGTCTATAATATGGTTGTCTTCAAGTCCAACGTGAACAAGTTTCTGATGAGCCGTTCCACTTAAGTTAACAAATTTACCGAACTTCCATCACTATCGATTACTATATTGTCCTTTTGATTACTGTACACTCTTTATCCCTTATCCTTAAGTGGCCTTCCGGCCTTGATAAGTGGTGACGTCTATGTAATAAAAAAAGAAAACGCAATATATCGTCACTTTTGTTGTTAAAGGAATGTTTGTAATCAAAGATTGATTTTGTATCTCAGTATGGAACAACCATCAATCCGTTAGAAACTATATTTACATTGCCAAAAATTGTATCGTTCGTAGTTATGGTGGTGTGCGTAGCTAGGTTTAGTTTAAGCATTGGGGTGTCGACATTTTATTGTAATGCATGCGGATTCATATTTCATGAAAACGTGTACAAATCTCGACAAATAAACAATTTTCAAAATAAAATATGAAATTATTTTTTTACATAAAAATTTATTGACTGTAAAAATGTAAAAGTAAAAAAAAATAATTTATCGTTTTTATTAATTACAAATCATACAAAAATGAATCACAAAATCATTTAATGTTGAAAAGACATTTTAACTGATGGGACATTCTGACATGGTGACGGAATTTTGGGGGTCGTCACCAAAATCTGCTTTTAAAGGTAACACATTAACGGGGAAAACGGGGAAATTAACAAGCAAAGAAAAGAACAATTAACAAATGAAATAACGACCCGAAATGAATTTAAAATGATACGAATTTATTAAAAAAAAAATATTACGGTTGCTTATATTTTCCTAAGCTCAGGTTTTCAAAACATGTAAGGTAACATATGAAATAAAAATTAAAAAAAAACAATATAAAACACAATTCTTACTTGAAAGAAAGGCTGAAATGAAAAGCACATACAAAATTAAAAAAAATATTCTTTTTCAAGTCTTTAAATTCAGTTTCTCAACAAAAAGTTATTTTCTCTTTTTTTTTTGAAAAGAAAAACATGCAGGTTGCAAGGTTCTTTTAAAGTTTTGCCCTTTTTTTCTCTTCTTTTCTGTCTCTTTTTTTTTACAAACAAAACCATCAAAATATCATATTGTATTACTAGACGAATACTTAATATAGTTAAATCCTTCTTAAGAAATGAATCAAGGTTGTCCTCGATGAACTTACGTCAAAACAATATATCAATGCGAAATTACCTCAGGGGTCAATCCTAGGACCTTTATTATCCCTGGTATTCATAAATGACCTCCCTGAAAAAAATTGTCTCTGAGATGGGTATATTTGCTGACGACACCACGCTCTTTAACAGGCACAAGAGGAAAACGAATGTACACGTATCTAAGCCAATCTGTGGTGGAATGGCGACAAAAATTGATGGTCACATTCAGTGCTTCCAAGACTAAGCTCCTTTCCTTTAATAACTACAAGAAACCTTGGCAACTGATACATTAGCTGATAGTAGTTCGTTAAAACTGCTCGGCTTAACATTCACGGGGAACATGAGTTCGAATTATTTTCTTTTCCTTTTATTAATATTATTGGAATCTTTTCTTTTTTTTCCTTGTACACCTTTTTGTGAATTATTCCATGGATTTCTGCCTTTGGATTATTATGGACCATCTTCTTCTAATTACGGGATTTCCTTGGATTTTACTTGTAGAAATAGAAATTCTTTTAACTTTCTTGAAGTTTTACATTTGGATTTCACCGTCACTGGATTTTTTATCTTCCACCAGACTATCCATTCGTGTGTAATCACCTTTTTCTTTACCATATTCCCTTAGCTTAACTTTTTTGTTATCAAGTAAGATCTTTGACTTACTTGTTGTTTCATCAAATATTTCTGCATGCAAAATTCGATCCCGCATTTTGCTAATTCCTACCCTCTGATGAGAAGGAAAGTATTTCTTTGAAACTCCGCGGATTAAGGCCTATCCATTTATCTAGTGTTTCTTTTTCAGATTAAATATGTTTTTAACTCATTTCAAAGTGTTTTTTTAACATATTTTATTAACTGTTTGCTCATATATATATATATATATATATATATATATACTTTAATTATAAATATATATATAATTAATAGATAATATGAATATATATTGTAATATATATATATATATATCATAATATATATGCATGTATATATTATAATATATATATATACTTTAATTATAAATATACATATATATATAATTAATAGATAATATTAATATATATTGTAATATATATATTATAATATATATGCATATATATATTATAATATATATACTTTTAATTATAAATATATGTATAATTAATAGATAATATAAATATATATATATATATATATATATATATATATATATACATTATGTAGCAAAATAATTTGTACATTGTTTCTTTTTTCTCGTATTTCCACAAAAAAATGAAGTTACTTTAAATGAAATTTACACTCAAACTTTGAACAGATATTAACTATTTAAAAATAAGACAAAAAGAAAATTATACTAAGTTGACAAATATTTATTAACAAAAAATTATATTACACACATGCAAAAGTATTTAACACACTGTTAAATTTCATTCTTAAGCAGTCATTTCCTATTGCAACAAATTCTCACATAACCAGAAGGCACCCTAGAGTGTTGGCTCCTTATATGTCAGTTGATAACAGCTCTCAGCCACTGCGCAGGTTGTCTCTTTCATTACTGTTTTAAAATGTTAAAACAAAGGAATTGTCTAATGATAAAATGCGACAGGAAATTATAACAAAGCATAAAGATAGAAAGCAGTACAGGAAAATTGCTTCAGAACTAAATTTCATGATGAGTACAGTTGGGATTGTCGTGATAAATTGGAAAACAATGGATGGTAATATTAAAAATCTCTTTAGAATGGGTCAGCCACGTAGAGTAACTGGTTACTGCTCGTTACATTGCTCGTAACGTGAAGAAGAACCATTTCTGACTCATGGAATCGTACAGGCCTGTTTCTGGATCACCGAGAAAGACTCCCTTGTTGAGTCCTAGACACATGAAAGATGATTTGAGATTTGTTTATAAATATCAATATGAATCGGATGACTTCTGGAACAAAGTTATTTCGTCAGATGAAACTAAAATTGAGATTTTCGGAAGAAACATGCGCACCTGTGTATGAAGGAAAAAGGGCATAGAATTAAACAATCTAATACTATACCCATGGGAAAATTTGGAGTTGGAAGTGTGATGAATTGGACTGCTTTTCTGCAAATTGAGTTAGAAGAATTGCAAACATAGAAGGGAAAATTAATGCAGAAAAATCCACAAAGATTTTGTCAACGCAAGAATGCCGCAGATTAATGATTGGGCCGTGATTTTGATCTTCCAGCAAGACAATTATCCCAAGTACAAGGAAATAGTTTAAGGATAATAGGATAAGTGTTCTGCAGTGACCTAGGCCGTTAGCTAACCTAAATCCCATCGAAAATCAGTGGAAAACTTTGAGGTTACGGCTGCATGCAAGAGATCCCAAGAATATCAAGGAATTAAAGAAGGTTGCGAAGAAGAATTGATGAAACTACCAGCAAGAATTTGTAAGAAACTAGCAAGCAGTTTTGAAAAGCTTTTGGAGGCTGTAAAGTAAAACAGATGTTGTACCAGAAGATATACAACTAAATATTAGTAAATGTGTTAAATGCTTTTGATTAGGGGTAATTTTTGACTATGGGGTAATTTGATTTTTCGTTAAAGATTTGTCAACTAAATATATATTAATATCCTTTTTATTTTTAGATAGATAATATCTCTTGAGAGATATAGTGTATATTTAATTAATATGAATTAATTATTTTTGAGAAATACGGAAAGAATTCAATGTACCAAATACTTTTCCTACCCACACTGTATATATATATATATATATATATATATATATATATATATGTATTAGCATTTCAGCCAAGCGTTGCCCGGGTGTTTGGAGGTGTGTGTTGATAAAAAAAGCGGTCAATTTTTTAAACTTTGACCCCTATTATGACCCTTAACATTTATTGTTTTGGGCTCAAATCCAGTTATTAAGTTAGATCCATGTCCAAGAGACCTATTTCTAAAATTTCACGTGTTTAGACCCAAAATTGTCGGAGGAGTTTGGTAGAGTTCTCGAAGCCAAAATCGTTGAACTTTGACCCCTTAACAGCCAAATCTCTGGCCGATAACGGATCCGAAAGATTTTCCCAAATTTCAGTAGCCTGTATATCAAATTTCAAGTGTAGACTAACAATTGGCAGAGTTATTGCGTAGGAAAATGTACACACATACAGATACGTTAACTTATATATATATATATATATATATATATATATATATATATATATATATATATATTTTAATTTTTATATATAGATATTCTATATATGTATATTTAGATATATATAAAAATATCTAATTGAAATACATATATATTTACATAAGTATATACATTTAAATATATACATATATATTTAAATATAAATATATGCATACATACATACATATTTATATATATATATATATATATATATATATATAAATATATATATATATATATATATATATATATATATATATATTTATATATATTTAAATAAATATATATATATATATATATATATATATATTTATATATATTTAAATAAATATATATATATATATATATATATATATATATATATATATAACTAAAACTGTTATATAAAAAATATATATATATATATATATATATATATATATATATATATATATATATATATATATATATATATATATGACTTAGCTAACGCGGAAGAAAGATATCTTAGTTTTATTAGTTTTTTCACCTCTCATTATTTTCGCTTTTTAAATGGACAAAATATGTTCAAAACGTTTCTTCACACGTAATTAACGAGTTTTTACAAATTTACGTTTCATTTTTATTTTCGTTCTTATCTTTGACAATTTTCACATTTTTTTATTTACATTTTAATCTTTCATTCTTTGTTCAGTCATTTTTTATGCACGTTTCATGTTTTGAGTTTTTATTTCTTTTTTACATTTTTAAATCTTCATTCTCGTATTTCTTAATGTACTGGACACACGAAATCGAAATTGTATCCATTTACTAAAGAAATCCCTACAAACCGACCAAATTTTCAATTTTGACCACGAGCAAAAAAAAATCAAAAAAAAATCATCCCATTATTTTTTTATTTCGTATTGAATTGCCTAAAATGAAAGGTAAGGATTTTTCTATTTTTTATTTAACTTTTAACAAATTTAATGCATTTTAAATCATTGTATTTAATTCCTATGAAAATATTTATATTCCATTTGTTCGATAACAGGATTACTTAAAGAAATTAAAACTGTAAAAACGTTTCAATGGTGAATGTGTAGTTTTCCAATCAAAATGGCTGCCGATTATGAAGTCACTTCAACGTTCGCTATTTTAAACCAGTTCCCCCCCCCAACAAAAAACCGTGTCCATGAATTTCTAAAAACAATTTTTCTATTTTAAAACATATGTTCTTCCTTATTCTCAATTTTATTGGGGAAATAAAAATCAGTTTGTGTTATAAATGGATCCGTAATTGAACAAACATTAATTTTACAAACTTTTTTCTTTAAAATTAAATTACAATTTACGGTACTTGTACAGTTTAGTCAAGACATTAAAAAATGAAAATATCGAAAATAAAAGTTTAAATTGTACGTATCTGATATGGAATGAAGTTCTCTGAAAAAAAAGTCACTTTATTTAATCAGGGTTTTTTTTTTTTTTTACCGCGAAAAAAAAACAATTTGTTATGATGCCGAGCAAAAGGTTCGATTTTTAAGAAAAGCTAGTTGATAAAGATGGGGAGGGAGTGTCGGCGCTTTACATGGAGTTATTTCCCGTGTCGTTTAAAAAAAAATCAAACAAAAATTTAAAACAAATCCAAGATGTCGCCTTCAACGCGCTCTAATAAAAGACGTGTCTTTCCGCTGTAAAAACAAAACTACTCGATCAAATTAAATGATTTTTTTTCGGACGCACAATATAACTTTTTTCGATATTTTCATTTTTTTTAATGTCTTGGTTAAACTGTACAAGTACCCAACTTACTTTTTGGTACTTATTCAAAACACGGACCGTGCTGAAATATTAACGCTATTATTTAGAAATCCATTCTTAACATGGTGATAGAGTATAGAACTCTATTCTATATAGAAAAATAAAACTTTTAATACTTAAAATATAAAAATAAATTTAATGGTCAAATGTATAGTTTTCCACTCAAAATGGCTGCTAACTGTGAAGGCAGTTCAACATTTGATATTTTAAAACTTTGAACCCTATTATGATCCTTTAACATTTCTTGTTTTTTTGGGTTAAAATCAAGTTATAAAGTTGGATCCATGTCCAAGGAATCTGTTTAAAATTTCACGTGTTTAAATCCAATATTTTCGGAGGAGTTTAGTGGAGGGCTCAAAGATAAAATCGTTGAACTTTGACCCCTTAACAATCGGATCTCTGGCTGAAAACGGATCCGAAAGATTTTCCTAAATTTCTGTACCCTGTATATCTAATTTCGAGTCTGTAGACTTAAACCTGACAGAGTTATTGGGTAGGAAAATGTATATACACAGACACACAGACACGTTCAATTTATATATATATATATATATATATATATATATATATATTTAAATTTCTATATATAGATATTCTCTCTCTCTCTCTCTCTCTATATATATATATATATATATATATATATATATAAATATAACTAATTGAATTACATATATATTTACATAAGTATATATATTTAAATATATACATATATATATATATATATATATATATGTAAGTATATGTATATATATGCATACACATATTTAAATATATATATATATATATATATATATATATACATACATACACACACACACACACACGTATATATACATACATACATACATTCACTCTCTCACACACACACACACATATATATATATATATATATATATATATATATATATATATATATATATATATATAAAGCCGTTATATAAAACATATAGCTAACGCGTAAGAAAGATATCTTAGTTTTATTCGGTTATCTTACCTTTCATTATTTTCGGTTTTAAATGGACAAAATATGTTCTAAACGTTTCTTCACACGTAATTAACGAGTTTTTACAAATTTACGTTTCATTTTTATTTTCGTTTTTATTTTTGACAATTTTCACATTTAAATCTTTCATTCTTTGTTCAGTCATTTTTTATGCACGTTTCATGTTTTGAGTTTTTATTTCTTTTTTACATTTTTTTAAATCTTCATTCTCGTATTTCTTAATGTACTGGACACACGAAATCGAAATTGTATCCATTTACTAAAGAAATCCCTACAAACCGACCAAATTTTCAATTTTGACCACGAGCAAAAAAAAATCAAAAAAAAATCATCCCATTATTTTTTTATTTCGTATTGAATTGCCTAAAATGAAAGGTAAGGATTTTTCTATTTTTTATTTAACTTTTAACAAATTTAATGCATTTTAAATCATTGTATTTAATTCCTATGAAAATATTTATATTCCATTTGTTCGATAACAGGGTTACTTAAAGAAATTAAAACGGTAAAACGTTTCAATGGTGAATGTGTAGGTTTCCACTCAAAATGGCTGCCGACTATGAAATCACTTCAACGTTCGCTATTTTAAACCAGTTCCCCCCAAAAACGTGTTTATGAATTTCTAAAAATAAATTTTCTATTTAAAAAAAAAAAAAAAAAAAAAAAGGTGGTAGTGCAGTGCAGTGCTGCAGTTGCTGCACTGCTGCAGTGCACTTACTGATCCGCGCTATTTTTTTTTTTTATCGTATTTCCAAGTTTAAAGTTTTATGATGTTTTTTATTCAATTGTAAGGTTGAAGTATAGAATATGTACACAACTCCCTCCTCTCCCCATGTTAAGAATGGCGTTTTTAAATAATATCGTTATTATTAACGCCCGGATATCACTCTCTGCACTAGTACCTAAAAAAAAAAAAAAAAAAAATATATATATATATATATTCCTCATACTTAATTTTATTGGAAATAAACAATCAATTTGTGTTATAAATGGATCAATTTAAATCATTGTATTTTATTTCCTTAATTTTTAACAAATTTAATGCATTTTAAATCATTGTATTTAATTCCTATGAAAATCTTGATATTCCATTTGTTCGATAACAGGCTTACTTAAAGAAATTATAACGGTAAAAATGTTTCAATGGTGAATGTGTAGTTTTCCACTCAAAATGGCTTCAACGTTCGCTATTTTAAACCAGCCCCCCCCCAAAAAAAACGTGTTTATGAATTTATAGAAATAAATTTTCTATTAAAAAAAGGTACTAGTGCACTTACTGATCTTCGCTATTTTTTTTAAATCGAATTTCCAAGTTTAAAGTTTTATGATATGTTTTTTATTCAATTGTAAGGTTGAAGTATAGAATAGGTACAAAACACCCTCCTCTCCCCATGTTAAGAATGGCGTTTTTAAATAATAACGTTATTATTAACGTCCGGCACTCTCTGTACTAGTACCTAAAAATGTTCCTTATTCTCAATTTTATTGGAAATAAAATTCAGTTTTTGTTATAAATGGATCCGTAATTGAACAAACATTAATTTTACAAACTTTTTTCTTTAAAATTAAATTACAATTTACGGTACTTGTACAGTTTAGTCAAGACATTAAAAAATGAAAATATCGAAAACAAAAGTTTAAATTGTACGTATCTGTTATGGAATGAAGTTCTCCGAAAAAAATGTCACTTAATTTAATCAAGTTTTTTTTTTTATTTTACCGCGAAAAAAACAATTTGTTATGATGTCGAGCAAAAGGTTCGATTTTTAAGAAGAAAAGCTAATAAATAAAGATGGGGAGGGAGTGTCGGCGCTTTACATGGGGTTATCCCCCGTGTCGTTTCTAAAAAAGCAAACAAAAATTTAAAACAAACTCAAGATGTCGTCTTCGAAGCGACGCGCTTTCATAAAAAAACGTGTTTTTCTGCTGTAAAAAAAAAAAAAAAAAAAAAAAAAAAAAACTACTCGATCAAATTAAGCGGCTTTTATTTTTTATTTATTTTTTTTTTCGGAGATCTTCAGTTCAAAACGCACCATATAACTTTTTTTTTCTCTCGATATGTTCATTTTTTTTTAATGTCTTGGTTAAACTGTACAAGTACCCAGTTTACTTTTTCGTACTGTGCTTTCGTGCTGAAATATTAACGCTATTATTTAGAAACCCACTCTTAACATGGTGATCGAGTATATAGAACTCTATTCTCTATATATAAAAAAAAACTTTTATACTTAAAAAATTCAATGGTAAAATGTATAGTTTTCCACTCAAAATGGCTGTCAACTGTGAAGTCAGTTCAACGTTTGATATTTTAAATCGGTTTCTCCAACATTGTTTACATGGATTTTTAGAAAGCAATTTGCTTTTAATGTTCATTTTATTTTTAATTCAAAATAAAAATCAGTTTGATTTATAAATGAATCCGAAATTGAACAAACATTAATTTAATAAACCCTTTTCTTTAAAATGAAATTGCAATTTTCTTTTTGTGGTGCTAATGCAGAGAGTGATCCGCGCTATTTTTTAAATCCTATTTCCAAGTTAAATTAAAGTTTTATGTTTTTTTTTTTTTTTTAATCAATGGTCAGGCGAAAGTACAAAAGAGGTACAAAACACCCTCCCGTCCGCATGCATGTTAAGAATGGCTTTTTAAATAATAACGTTATTACTCTCTGCGTGAGTACCCTTTTTCTTACTTATACAAAACACGGACCGTGCTGAAATACTAACGCTATTATTTAGAAACCCATGCTTAACATGGTGATATCGAGTGCATAAAAGCTTAATCTGTAGTTTCATCGAAAATTGAATGAACAACCGAAGCCATAATAATTGAAGTTAACCTCAACATCCAATCGAAAGAAAAAGGCAATGCAGGGTGTTCCAAAAGTCTTGGTAACATAAGCTATTTATTATAGTTGTAATGTTCCCAAGACTTTTGAAACACCCTGTATAATCAGAACAAAAAATGTCCGATTATAAGTTTTTCTAATTATTATTTAAACAAAACAATTATGAAAGTTTAAAAAATAAATATAAATATTTAGCAAAGGCAAAACGAACAAAAAAAGGTAAAATTCTTAATATATAAAAAATAAATCAAAGTTATTTTCTTCCGAGCGGGATACGTTTTGGTGTTTTTTTTTATCTTTTTTTTGTACTAGTGCACTTATTGATCCGTGCTGAAATAATAACGTTATTATTTAAAAAGTCATTCTTAACATGGGGCAGGGAGGCTTTTTGTACCTATTCTATACTTTAACCTTACAATTAAAACAAAACTTTAATTAAACTTGAAAATACGCTTTAAAAATAGCGCGGATCAGTAAGTGCACTGCACCTTTTTATTAAAAAAAAACAAATAATGCCGAATTGCAAAGTTATAAAGAAAATATGGCCGACAAGTAAAAGTTTCTAGGTACTAGTGCAGTTACTGATCGGCGCTATTTTTAAAATCGTATTTCCAAGTTTAATTTTTTTAAAAAATGTTTATTCAAGTGTAAAGTTAAAGTATAGAATACAAAACACCCCCTCCCATGTTAAAAATGTTATTTTAAATAATAACGTTAATATTTCACCACGGATCAACAAGTGCACTAGTACCGTGTTTCTAGTTTGCTTTAAGCGATTATCGAGACTTCGCAGTTGAATGTCAACCATCTTGTCGTTCTAACTCTCCAACTCGTCACTACTTGTGTTTGGAATTAAATAGACGCTTTAAAATGTGCGACCAGACAAAACTTAGCCAGGTAGTTAAAACAATAATTTATATTCCCTTTGGTCATATGTAGCTGCCATACATTTTAATTTTTTCACTCATATGTTTTTAATTTTTGTTTGCGGGGTTCTCTGCTAAATTCTAAAATATATTTAAAAATGAATATGTACGCATTTTAATTAAAGAAATAATTTCACGAATAAACTATATGGGGTACTTGTTTTTAAAAATTTATGTTAATATTCAAATGTCAAGGAATATTAAATAATATATCTAAAAATATATTATTTATATTAAACATTCTTTAAGGCATATTCTAAAATAAGAGATACATTATTTCAAAATCATTTTATTTCTTTTTATATAAAAATATTTTAAAATATTCTATATGGGATAAGTCATTATTATAAAATAATTTTATTGATGTTTGTAGAAAAAATAATTTAGGAATAGATTATGTGAGATACGACATATTTACTATATATCTAAAAATAGTAATGTGTTTTATGGGACAGGAAAATAACATGGTGTCAAAAGTAGGAAATTATAAATATTTAACTTTAAAAATACTGTTTTTGTTTGTTTAATTTAGCGCTTCTGCATTATAGGGACGAAGGTTCGGAAATTCTAAAAGTGAATTCCACATGAAAGCAAGTGTATCAACGTATTCACCGTATTTTTACGATGATTATATAAAAAATTACGAAAATCGATAAGGTAGAAAATTTCGATATAAACAAGATGGCGGCAATTTTCCAACTGTTACCACGGTTAAAGTTTTTTTTTATTAATTCGGTAACATTCGGGTAATTTCGACTGCATAATTTGGAAGCTATCCTTGTAATTTCTTAGAATTGAGAAAATATCAGTTGAAACCATTGTTTATTATCTGACAACTTCATTTATCGACTACAGAATATCGTCCCAATAGTGTAGAAGTGACACCAATTTAAGTATATAAATAATATTTAATAAACATAACATTATGTAAAATATATTCTCATTAGTCAAAAAAAAAAATGGCAACCCTAACAGAAGGGGGATGAGTTTTTTACTGTTCTCTAACAATAAACAAAAAATACAGCAAAAACTTGAAAATCCTGACTAAACCAAGAACGGTTCATATTTTGCATATACTGAAGAAAAAGGGAATATTTTTTACAGAAAAAAAAAACGATTTATTCAGGAATCTATCATATGGAATACATCATTACAATGAGGTGTAACAAAAAAAAAATAAAGGGTAAATTTTTACATTAGGTCCACCTCCACAATGTTCTTTAAGATGACAACTTACATAGGTTTTCGACAATGCTGAACACGAAAATCGCATTGAAATTTTGGAAAGACAGTTATCGAGATATAAAAAAAACAGTATTATGCATTGTATTCTTTATTGTTCGCAAAACGCAACAAACTAAAACTTTGAACACGAAAATTACGAAGGCCCAAAATTTCAGGCAGTTGAAAAACTGAAAATGACGTCATGTAATTAAAAGGGAGGAAGTTCTCCCCCCCCCCAATCGCGCATCCGTACATTCCTTTTCTGAACGTTTGTATTAATTTTTGCATTTTTTAATTTAATTATTTCTCCATGTTCCTATAGTTAAATTAATTTAAAAAAAAAATGTTACGCCGGAAGTTTCACATTCTTCCGAGCCAGGAAATAATTAAAGTCTTGCATATAAAAATTATGCGAAACTTGAAATTAAAAAAAAGTAGAAATATTTTTTACAATTATAAATCCGTATTAATGAATTCTATATATAGAATTAATTAATACGGATTTAGGGGCTTTTTTCGTAATGTTTCTATGAAAATTATTTTATTTCTATTGTTAAAAATTACGGTGCTTTATTTTCATAAAAAAGCAAAAATAAAGACTTGCGTTTTTTTTATTTACTACTGAAAACTATAACTTTAGTAAAGGTATTTTTTGTTTAAACAAAATAATATATTTTCACTCAGATTTAAATGAAAATAATTAGTTCATTATATTCCGTGATCATTATTTGCTAAATACTGAACATTTCATTAAAATTGGTTAATTTCCTGATTTTTTTTTAAGTAAAGGATGGGGTCAAAATGTTTATACATTTTGAGCATCGGCATTCATTTTGTCCGTAGTTATCTTTTACCGACCTGTCATGTAATTAGCATCCCTTCTTAAAAGTCATTAAATTATTTTATTTTTCAATTGTTTTTTGTTAATTTGATACTTAAATTTACTTTATGCTAATCGTCGTTAGAAAAAACACACGGTATTTGTACAGTTTAATCAATACATTAAAAATGAAAATATCGAAAAAACGTTATATTGTACGTATCCGCTTCTGACTGAAGATCTCCGAAAAAAAATTCACTTGATTTCATCGAGTAGGTTTTTTTCTTTTTTTTTTTTTACAGCGGAAAAACACGTTTTTATGAGAGCACGTTGAAGGCTTGGATTTAAAAAAAAATGTATTTTTTAACACTCCACGGGAGATAACTCCATGTAAAGCGCCGATACTCCCTCCCCATATTTATTACTAGCTTTTCTTCCTAAAAATGGAACCTTTTGCTCGGTATCATAAAATTATTTTTTCGTTGTAAAATAAAAACTACTTGATTAAATTAAGTGAATTGTTTTTTCGGGGAACTTCATTCCATAACAGATACGTACAATTTAAACTTTTTCGATATTTTTATTTTTTAATGTGTTGACTAAACTGTACAAGTACCAAAAAACTTTTAAAAAATAGTGAAAACGCGACTTTTTTAGGGGATGAGCATTCTCGTACAGGTCCGCGAAAAATCCGCTTTTCTGAGACTGATACTGTCCTTTCCAAAGAATTAGCATTTCTTGTTTGTTTTTAATCAATATTTCGATACAGATTTAATAATTTTGTTCTTTAAAATCTGCTTAAAATCATCAAATTCCGTCGATTTCTGGGTTTCGCAATCCCCGTTGGATCATGTCCGTAATAATCATTAAATTTTACTTTATGATTTAATCAATAAACAAAAGTTAGTTTTCTTATACATTTTAATAACATCAAATATAAATTTAGGGAAAAAAATAGCACAGATAAATATGGCATAAAAATGTAAAACATTATAATGTCCAACGTTTAAATCACTTGGTAAGCTGGGATTTTACTTTTTTAAGCGATTACCTGTTAATACATAATTAAAAACGTGGTATCTGGTGAAAAAAAAATGCAGCAGTTCTCGGATACTCATAAAATTTGATTTTCTTATTTTCAAAGAAATGTACATGTAGCATTTAGTGGATCTTATATATATATATATATATATATATATATATATATATATATATATATACCACAACTGTTCATTAGCCGAGAAAAATGCTACAAAGTCGTCAGACTAGATGCAGAATAGAACGCGTTTTTTGGGGGGTGGATTTTTGTTTTTATTAAAAACAGATTTTTAAAGGAAAATTAGATTATATGGTATCACTGGAAGAATACATAAAGTAATTAAATCCTTCTTAGATAACAGAAAAATCTTGGTTGTCCTTGACGGTCGTAACTGAAATCTATATATATAAAAGCGAAAATGTATGTATGTGTGTATGTTTGTGTGTCTGCTAAAAACTTTCGACAGACATGACGAAAATTCACAAGCACGGTATCATATCGAAGCATCATCCTTCGCTCGAAAAATATTGAAAAAATTGCCAAAAACGTTCATTTTTCACCCTGAAATCGATAATTTTCGACAGGGAAGGGTCAACAAAAACGGTCTTCTCGTGACGACGAGCGGGTTTACGCATGCGCCTGATGACGTCATGACCTGATTTACTTTAAATAGTTGAAAAACTGAACAAATTTCATGTACGTCACGTTAGGTCCATCGATTAGAACGTTGGCTCATTATTTAAACCTTTTGGGTTCGAATCGTGGTGTGAGATGTCTTTTTTTCTCGATTTTTTTAAATTTAAATATTGAACCAGAGTTATTTAAGCCATTTTTCACGTAACGTTCGTTTTTCTGATATTTTTTAACTTCGATTATCCAGCGCCGACCACACACCTCAAAACACTCGGGTACCCACCGATTTTTTAAATTTTAATATCGAAACAGGCTTATTTAAGCCATTATTCACGTGTTCGTTTTTCTGTTTTAATCGTTCGTTTGCCTTACGTTAGTTTTTTTTGTTTTTTTCCGAGGTTTTGATTACCCCCCTGCTTAATTAAAACGTTTTCTTTTTTTACTTATAACAAACAAACCTTCTCTCGTCGTCATAACGCTCGACGACTTCCTGGCGCGCACCTGTCAATTTGGTTCTTACTTAAATAAATTCAAACATCTTTCACTAACTCATTCTGGCTGGCCGATTTTATTTTCAAACTTCCCCTCAGGGCTTCGGGTTCGATCCTACCCCCCGGTTTCTTTTTATTAAACACCACACACACCTACAAACACCCGGCCAACGCTGGGTACCCCCGCTAGTACTTTAATAAATGAGAGTTCGTTTTCTGTAGGCTGTTTTTGAACCCAGTCAACGACGGGTACTTTTGCTAGTATGATATAAATGCGGGAGTACCTCATGGGTCTATCCTTGGACCTTTATTTTTCTTGATATTCATGAATGACCTCTCTGATAAAATTGTTTCGGAGATGGGTATATTTGCTGATGACACCACATTCTATACCAGGCACGAGGGGAAAACAAATGAACACATATATTGTAAAAAAAAATTCTTTAAAAGATAAATGTTAGTTTTCAGGGTCTATTTATAGGATAATTAGTAAAGTCCTAAGATATTGAATTGAATTAAAAAAAACACCTTGTTTGTACAAGACATACATTAATTAGTTCCAAACCGAATGATTCTGGTGTTTGCAAGACGCAAAAAACTAAAATTTTGTGAACACGAAAATTATGAAGGCCCAAAATTTCAGCCAGTTGAAAGACTGTGAAAATGGCGTCATGTAATTAAAAGGGAGGAAGCTTACCCCAGTCGCGCATCCGTACATTCCTTCTCTGAACGTTTGTATTAATTTTTGCATTTTTTAATTTAATTATTTTTCTATGTTCCTATTTTTAAATTAATTTTTTTTGTTAATTATTGTTCAATATTATATAAAAAAACAGGGGGAAACAAATGAACACATATCTAAGGAAATGTCAGGAACACCAGAGGATGACCTCCAATCTGTAGTGAATTAGGGACAAAAATGGAGGGCCACATTCAATGCTGCCAAGACTAAGCTTGTTACCTTCAATAACTACAAGAAACCTTCTCTACCACCAACAGCAATGTTTAAAAAACATCACCCTAAAGTACTTCCTTTAAACTTCTCAGCCTAACATTTACAGGGAACATGAACTGGAATAGATACATTGTGAGCTTTTCCAAGGCTGGTGCCAAAAAGTGGGCTCTCTGTACCGTGCTAGAAAACTACTTATGCCTTAAAGTATCCTATACCTCTATGAGGCCACCATTCGTCCATGTATGGAGTACTGTTTTCACAGTTGGGCTGGTGCATCTGCTATTTGGCTCTTACTTCTTGACAGGGTTCAAAAGAGTCGCAAACCTGATATGCCGAAGCTTAGATGACAGTTCAGAACCTATGTCACATAGACGAAATGTTGCATCGCTCTGCATGTTCTAAAACTACTTTAATGATGAATGCTCTGACGAACTACAAGCACTTGTACGCCTCGACGTGAGCACCCCCGACAAATGCGGCAAGCACCTAAATGTCATCCCTTCAAAGTAGAGATCACTAGGTGTAAAAAAGCCTTCTACTCCAATAGTTTCTTCCCCAGGACTGCTAGACTTTGAAACTCGCTCCCGAGTTTCTGCTTTCACAACTATACTGGCATGCAGAAGTTCAAGTGTCATGTAAACAGACATCTTACCACTCATCTCTCTTCATAATACCCCTGAAACTTATGTGCCCGATAGTAACCCTTACTAAAAAGGTGCACTCTGCCTTGTTTGGGGTGAAAATTGAATAAACATATACATAAGATATTCATCGTAGTTATGATTGTATCAATATAAAAGATATTCATCATAGTTATGATTGTATCAATATAAAAGACATTAATCACAGATATGATTGTATTAATATAAAAGCGAAATCTCTAAATAATTGTTCTTAAACAGTCAAACAAATTCCGTAACGATGAAAATTTCAAATATTTTAATACAAATCACTTAAAATGATATTGGCAACAATTAATAAAATTATATTTATTTTTTCTTTGCAGATGTTCCTGCTTGAACGCTTGTGTTGAATCTGAACGAGTCTATATTTTCTTTAATATTTCCTACAGAGAAAATCATATTCGTGTTTGAAGATATAAACTGTCATCTGTGGCAAAACAATCTCATATTTGTCAATATTCAAGTCCAGAGAAACCAAATCTAGCGACGCATATGAGTACTTACACTGTAGAAAACCCATATTCATGGGAACTATGGGAAAATGTCTTTTCTGAGAAACCACATCTAGCAATGAATATGAGTAGTAACCCTGGAGAAAATCCATATTCTCGTGAACAATATCGATATTCAAGTTCAGAGAAACCAAATCCAGAGATGCATATGAGTACTCACCCTGGAGAAAACCCATATTCTTGGGAACAAAGGGAAAATGCATTTTCTAAGAAACCAAATCCAGAGATGAATATGAGAACTAACACTGGTAAAAAGAAATATTCTTGTAAACAATGTCAATATTCATCTTCATATAAGCATAATCTAACGAGACACAAAAGAACTCACTCTGGGGAAAAGCCATATTCTTGTGAAGTGTGTAAATATTCATGTTCAAATAAATCAGAGCTAAAGAGACACAAAATAACTCACTCTGGAGAAAAAACATATTCTTGTAAACTATGTGATTATTCATGTGCATACAAACATAGTCTAGCGAACCACATGAAATTTCACGTTAGGGGAAACCCATATTCTTGTAAAATATGTGTATATTCATGTTTTAGTAGAACAGATCTGACGAAACATAGGAAACACCATAAAATGTGAAAACCAAATTCATGTGAACAATGTTAATATTAAAATTCCCGTAAACAATATCTTGCGAAACATTTCAGAACTCACACTCGGTAAACTTGTAAAAGAACAAAAATAAACTTATTGTTTACATCATCTTTATTGAAACGTAAAAATTTACTCTGAAAAAATAAATGCTTACTGAAAATAACTGAAATTCTTACTTAACATCATCCTCGGATGTCTTCAGGCTTTCTTTATAGGTTTTTTTGGGGCATGCAATGCGGATACTTCTCATTATAAAGTAGCTATTAATCAAAAAGTTGTAAATCATAAGCTAATCATATGAAAAAATAATATGAAAAAATGCAAACAAATGCCGGCACCCAAGATGAAGGACAGAAATGAGACGATTTCAGATATAAAGTCTTGATAAAATCTATGCAGATCCATGTGTTTCCATCATTTGTAGCAACAAAGAATAGAGAATTAAGAACTCATAAAACCCATGGATTTTTTTTATCAAAACAAAATGTTTTGCTGTCACTAATCCAACTTTGTAGCAAATAAAATAAAATCCTGGTTGAGAATATTTAAAGAAAGTGACGTCATTGAAAAGACAAACAATAAACTGGTCCGACCTAAAAATAAACTGTCAGCGATAGAAGTCTCTTTGTTTTTAATGAAACAAAAATATCATTTCTCATAATTAAAAAAAGAGAATCACAATTGGTTTCATTCAACAATGCACCAGAAACACATGTTAAACTACACCACCATTCATTTGTTGATTCATTCTAACAGTTTTGATCATGACATCTCATCACTTACAACCATGATTTTATTTGCTGATTGACTCCCCTATACGTCCCTTATCATCAACAGCCAATAATGCAAAACTATCAAGCCGTCACTTGTTACCATCAGTGGCAAAGCTATTGCAAACAACGTGTCTAAAAATGATTTAACATACCTCCCTCATTCTCGATCCATTTACAAACATTGGTTTTTAATTAAAACACAAATACCAGCTCTCATAATTAAAAAAGAGAATCACAATTGGCTTCATGTACCAGAAACACATTTTAAACTACACTACCATTCATTGGTTGATTCATTTGAACAGTTTTGACCATGGCATCTTATCACTTACAGCCATGATATTATTTGTGAATTGACTCCCTATACGTTCCTTATCATCAACAGTTAATTATGAAAAACTCCCAAACGATCGCTCACTGGTTCATCCTCGCTACTTCTAATAGCAATGCAATTGCAAACAACTGGGCAGTAACCTTAGAAATTGCGAAACCCGATTGTCGATGGCCAGAGTATAGGAATGTAGAGAAGCGCTCGGTTATCAAACTACGAGATTACAAGGATAGAAATAAAGAGTTACTGCTGCTATTCAAAATTGTAACATACAACACACTTCATCTGGAGCTTAATCAGATATCTTAAGCTGCAGGACTCTAAATTATGAGTCTCGCAATTAAAAAAAAAGAACAAAGGCCGTCCTGAGCAAAAAAACAACAAACAAAAACAAAACAAACAAACAAAAAACGAGACCACATATTTATAACGGAGGCTCCAGAATCGGCTGAATTTTTGCAGAAAAGAAATTGTTGCAGCTAAAACAATTTATCGCCTCTTACAGCGCTGAGGCGGCTACAGAAGAGAACCTACATTATCTCATTATCTTGTATATAAATAATATAAGAGACGCAATTTTCCCTATCTTGATGAAACTACATTAGATTGACAACAGATGGCACATAAAAACTTACCACGTTTACATTATTAGCCATTACGTTATCTAACTATAGACCGCAATTACATACACATTAGTTCGTTATAATAAAAATTACATTAAGTCCTAGGAGCGCCATGACCATCATCATCCTAACCTAAAGAGAAAGTAGCTAAAATGTCACCCTCACTTTACCGACAACTCTTACGATACCATTCTACACCGAGTACTTTTATACTTTTACATACTTTTCACGACTACACATTTCTTACACATACGCATATTCTTACCCCTTAAATCCGACAAAATAATGATTTCTCCCTGTTAAATATCCGGCTGATTGGATGAGAACTATTCATTCTACAATACCAACATTCGGTTATTCCACCAAATAAACGAACACTTATCAATTATTAAACACGCCGCCATTTTTCGGTACGTGCACAATAATCTTAGTTTTATTTATTATTCATGGATTTGTTCCGCTTTTACACTCTGATCTTCTATTATTTACTTGTGAAAATATTACAGTCCCAAAACATAAATGCTGACCAGCTACGCGATACAAGTCCTGTTTATATACACTCGGAGTGAGAGACAGTTACAGATAGATAGATAGAGTGGGAGTGAGAGATACGGTGTGAAATAAGCCGTTTTTATTTTTAACGGAGCTGACGTCAATGTTTACGCTTGTAAATCAAAAATAATAATTGTGTGATAAAGCTCTGCCTGTCGTACTGGTGCATTGTATTTTATAAGGATTGAAATTGAATAATGTTTATTTTTACAAGAATGTTTACACATTTAACTAGCATTAAAATTCCAAATTATCCAACGAGAATGGAGTTGGCTTTTTTTCGTAAACGAAACTGACTTTGCATTGATAAAATTGTTTGCCATACCGTTGATTTTTCCTCCCCTAAATAATAAAATTTATTAAACTTTATTATTAAAAGACTATTTATACATTTGTAAAGCGAATAAAAATATATTGAAAAAAAACGTTGGGTATTTTTTACAAAATCACATGCAACGGGGATAGTTTATTTTTACAAGAATGTTTATACATTTGTCTATCGATTAAACATAAAAAAATATACAGGAAAAAACACGTTTACTATTGTGACAAATTTTTGTAACAATTAACTTCATTCCATTTATTTCTTTTTATTTTTGTATGCAAAATTATTTGTGGATTTTTCTTACGACTTGTCCGACCGAAGTATAAATACATTTAACCACTCCATGTTTAGAACGGCTTACGAAATAAACAGCCCGACCTCCTTGTGTTAAGAACGGCTTCTCAGGTTGGGAGGTGTTTATTTTGACAGCCATTCTTAACATAGGGAGGCTCAGTTTTAGTAATACATGGACTTAATGATACTCTGTCGTTTCTTTTATTTTTCCTATTAAAATCATTCTTTTACTTTTTATTTATTTTTTTTTAACGTCTGTTCGTTCGCGTTTATTTTATGATCTATCGATATAATTTAATATAATTCGGCGGTTTTTGTCGTTTGCTGGGCATTGCCCAAAGAGAATCCCGGAAAAAAAGATCCTACTTAAATCTGCAGGAGTACCGAAGTTTGAAAATGAGTACATGTTATTTTTTTAATATTAAATGCGTTGAATAATACAAAGTACAATTTTGGGTACTTATGTATTTTTGGTGTTGAAATAATATTTGTTTTATTTACAAAGATATTTTAACCTTCGGAAAGGGAGGGTGTTTTGTCAGTATTACAATTTTTATTTTTATATATTATTTTAATTTGAATTCATTATTGAGATGTGGCAAGTTTAATTTACGCACAAGCAGAAAGGCTCGACATATAAAAACACCAGGCGGTTCTTTGATATGACAAAAAATGACAAAATGAATGTTTCTGTTCAGAGCAAAAATGAACCAAGATACTTGTCTTTTGTATATTAAACTTAAATTCAAGCCATTATCACCACCCAAGCAGAAAGGTCCCGCGCATAAAATCAACAGTCGTTCTTTGACGTGACTGCGGCGTGTTCGAAATGAATGATTCTATTTAAATCACAAGTGAAGCATAATACTTGATTTTGCATTTTAAATTTTAAGTCACGTTTTGGCCAAGTGGCGCAGTTGATAGAGACTACGGTTCCAGATGAGCATTGTCTGAAGATAGCGGTTTCAATCCTACCCAAAGCCCGCCAGATGCTTACTTGGCCAAAACGTGGTGAGACGACAACAACTACAGATGGCAGGGATTGCTGAGAATGCAGTTAGGAGATTCAACGTTTCTATTCGTCGCGGTTACCACCTGACGAAGGCCAGAGGAATAGTTGGGCGAAACGTCGTGAAACAACAACCAATAAAGATGAGAATAAGTCCGCAATAAATATTCTTTTGTTTTGCTTGTGTATGCAAAGTTATTTCGATTTTTTCTTACGTAGTATAAACACATCCAACCTCTCCATGTAAAGAACGGCTTTCGAAAGGAACACAGTCCAACCTCCATGTGTTAAGAGCGGCTTCTGAGGTTGGTGGTGTTTACTCCGTAAGCCGTTTTTAATATATATATATATATATATATATATATATATATATATATATATATATATATATATATATATATTTTCTTATTAAAATCATTCCTTTACATTTTTCTTACTATTTTTATCGCTTGTTGGCTCGTACTCGTTTCTCTTTGCGCAGTCTGTATAATCTGCCGGTTTCCATCGTTCCCCGGACGTTGCCTACCGAGAATCACAGAAAAACCGACTTAAAACTGAAGAAGATCCGAAGTTTTACAATGAATACATGTTCTTTTTTATGTTAAAAAGGTTGAACAATGCAGAATACAATTTTGGGTACATATGTATTTTTGGTACCGTGTTGAAATAATATTGTTTTTTATTTCCAATGCGATTTAAACCTTTCGAAGGGGGGGGGGGTTAGTATTAAAAAAATAGGGTGAAACTTGAATTTTACCTGAAAACACTATTTACAAATAATCCGGTACCAAAATGCATAACAAATGTAGAGGATGCATGAATTTTTTTTTTTAGATTTCTTAAAAATGTGCATGTCTATGGCTTCAAAAACATCAATACACAGGAACGATTTTTGTTTTGCATTTACATTATTTTTGTATATTGTATAAAATTATTAGCAGTTCTCTTGCATATAGGGACCAGATCAACGAAGAGTATCATCACGGTTATTCCATAAATCATTTAAGTCGGCAATTATAGCCGGTGTTACGATGTTAATGGTACGTTTTTCTAGTCCATCTACACAATCCAAATATTAAAAAGAGGTCTCAAAATCAGTTACCACAACCAAGACCGATAGGGACTGCAAAAATTCACCACAAAATCACCCTATATGTAACACGATGTAACTTTATTATAAATTAATATTATCAGTATAACTTTTGTACCATTTAAAAGATAGACAAAATAAACCAGTGATAATTAAAAAAAAAATTTCATCTAACGAAAATAATGAAATTGCGAGACCAAAATCGTGTTTACATAATTGGCGCTTTAAAACAACGTTCCCATGTAGCAGACATCCCGAACGTGAAAACATGCCCGTATTTAATAAATCTAGCAAAAATCAACTAATGGTTAGATTTTCGTAAAATTTTCGATACTTATCCATTTTAGAATGAAATTACATATAACATGCAGGTAAAATCCATTGATAACGAATGGTGATTATATGAGAAAATAAAGTTGTGTACGCATTATAAATGTTTCTTTTCTGTGTCTTATGTTATATATTAGTACATTAGGGGTCATTTCGAGTTAAAAGTTTAAAGGGGTCATTTCGAGTTAAAAGTTCATTTGGTAGTTCTTTAGAAGCTTACTTTGACGGGCAAAATAGTAGAGGAGATAAACTGTCTCCTTGGAAGATACCTTTTTTTATTCTTATATTTGGGATGGATATCCTTCCCCCGTTATGGTTTAAGGTAATGGATGTTTGTCACTCCTTCATTTGGGCAGCTAAAATTTCTCGTATGGTCGGGTGGATTTTATATAATTCAAGGCATTTTAGTATCCACGAATGGGGTACACTATCAAATGCTTTCTGATAATCTATCCATGCCATATTTAGATTTCTTTTTCTTTTCCTGCAATCTTCCAAAATGGTCTTATTAATGAGCAATTGATCTTTGGTGCCCAGGCAGTTTTTCCTACATCCTGTTTGTTCCTCCTCAAGATAATCACCGGATGAAAGATGGTCATATATGCTGTCAGCTATTAATCCAGTGAACAGCTTGTAAGTCGTGGTTAGGCAGCATATTGGGCGATATTTGCTAGGGTTTTTGGTTTCTGTGCTTTTAACTATTAAGCTTGTATCGCCTTTTTATAGCCATGATGGTGTCGCTTCATAAGCTTTCAACATTCTGGTGAAACATCTGCTATAATGATCATGCAATGCTGTTAGCTGTTTTAACCAGAAGTTAGATATGTTGTCGATGCCAGGTTTCTTGTGATTTGAAGCTCGTGCCAGCTTTGATCTTATCTTATCTGGCGTTATTTCTGGCTCTGGCATTTCTCTTTTATTTTTGTTTTCATTGATAATATCCCCGATCCACTGGGCCTCTTCGTTATGTACTTCCTCTTTTTCAAATAAAGGTCTCCAGTAATCGTCTAATTCCTGTTTACATGGGGGATCTTGGATTTTAATTTCCTCTCTTATTATATTCCTGTAGAAAGTTCTGGGATTGTTTGCAAAAAGCTTATTCTGTGTCTTTGCATGAATCTTTGCCATGCGATGTTTAATTCTTTGAGCAATGGCTGGTATTTTGCCTTACAGTTCCTTCACTATGCTTCTGATATTTTTACAATTTGTTTTAAATTTCGCACAGATTCTTTTGACGATGTTTCTGAGTCTACCTTCCACTGTGGGATTATTCATGAACTGCTTTAATTGGCTAAGTTCCTTTCTACAGGTGTTTATTTTTTTATCAGCTTGGCTTTCCATTTTAGTGTTGCTTTGGTTACAGTAGGTGTTTTATTTCTATTTTGGTGTTTATTCAGAGGAAGTATTTTCTTGCTAATGTACAGCCCAGCTGCATATGTGACGTTATTTAGCTGCCTAACGTCTATTTATCCTGGAACAAGCCTTATAAGAGCAATATTGACTTTGATGATCAATGACTTAAAGAATCTTGAGGCTTGTATTTTAGGTAACCTAGGCCTTTCTTCTATGCTCATATTGTTGGCGTTTTCTATTGTGTTACAGAGTTCCTCTTCTATTTCCAATTGCTCATCATCTGGTTCTGTAAGCAAAACACAAGGTGGAGTTTTTCCTGGTGAAGGAGTTATTTCACACGGTGATGGAAATGCAGATGTGTTACCTGCTTTATAGTGAGAGTGAGCTGGTGTAGAGGATCCTGTAGGCATTTGAGTTCCTGATATAGAGTGATGCACTTCTGTTGGACTTTGTGCTGCAAGGGTTATCTGTTGGGTAACTACCGACAACTGTTGCACTGATCAAAGGTGGTGGTGTTGCAGGCTCACATTTGTGGTCTCATCAAATTTGGTGGGATACAGAATGGGTTTCTCTAGTGGGTTAGCCTGTGTGCTTATTAGGACTGTTATTTCATCTTTCATGTATTTTAGTTCTTCCTCATTAAACACCCGTTCTTTTAAGATATTATATTTCTTTCGCCAGAGTGTGTTCTCATATGTGTAACTAAACTTGATTTTTGAGAAAAAGAATATTTACATTGTTCACAAGAATATGGCCTTTCGCCAGAGTGTGTTCTCATATGTTTAAGTAAACTTGATTTTTGAGAAAAAGAATGTTTACATTGTTCACAAGAATATGGCCTTTCGCCAGAATGTGTTCTCATATGTGTAACTAAACTTGATCTTTGAGAAAAAGAATGTTTACATTGTTCACAAGAATATGGCCTTTCGCCAGAGTGTGTTCTCATATGTTTAAGTAAACTTGATTTTTGAGAAAAAGAATATTTACATTGTTCACAAGAATATGGCCTTTCGCCAGAGTGTGTTCTCATATGTGTAACTAAACTTGATCTTTGAGAAAAAGAATGTTTACATTGTTCACAAGAATATGGCCTTTCGCCAGAGTGTGTTCTCATATGTTTAACTAAACTTGATTTTTGAGAAAAAGAATGTTTACATTGTTCACAAGAATATGGCCTTTCGCCAGAGTGTGTTCTCATATGTTTAACTAAACTTGATTTTCGAGAAAAAGAATGTTTACATTGTTCACAAGAATATGGCCTTTCGCCAGAGTGTGTTCTCATATGTGTAACTAAACTTGATTTTTGAGAAAAAGAATGTTTACATTGTTCACAAGAATATGACCTTTCGCCAGAGTGTGTTCTCATATGTGTAACTAAACTTGATTTTTGAGAAAAAGAATGTTTACATTGTTCACAAGAATATGGCCTTTCGCCAGAGTGTGTTCTCATATGTTTAACTAAACTTGATTTTTGAGAAAAAGAATGTTTACATTGTTCACAAGAATATGGCCTTTCGCCAGAGTGTGTTCTCATATGTTTAACTAAACTTGATTTTCGAGAAAAAGAATGTTTACATTGTTCACAAGAATATGGCCTTTCGCCAGAGTGTGTTCTCATATGTGTAACTAAACTTGATTTTTGAGAAAAAGAATGTTTACATTGTTCACAAGAATATGGCCTTTCGCCAGAGTGTGTTCTCATATGTGTAACTAAACTTGATTTTTGAGAAAAAGAATGTTTACATTGTTCACAAGAATATGGCCTTTCGCCAGAGTGTGTTCTCATATGTTTAACTAAACTTGATTTTTGAGAAAAAGAATGTTTACATTGTTCACAAGAATATGACCTTTCGCCAGAGTGTGTTCTCATATGTTTAACTAAATTTGATTTTTGAGAAAAAGAAAGTTTACATTGTTCACAAGAATATGGCCTTTCGCCAGAGTGTGTCTTCATATGTCTTGCTAACTTTTGTTTATCATGACAAACAAAGCCACACAATTCACAAGAATACGATGTTTCCTCAGTGTGGCATATCATATGTCGCATTAGAATTGTTTTCTTAGTAAAAACTAATCCAGATATTCTACAAGAAGGGTTTTCTCTTGTACGACTCATAATATGTCGCACTAAATGTCTTTTTGAGTAGATGTATATTCACACACTGAACAAAAATATGGTTTATATTTAACGTATACTTGTACGTTTAAGTAATTATGATTTTGTGAAACAAGAATAGCAAGATAATTATGAACGATTATACAGATTTTTTTCTGAAATATTAGAATCTGAGATATTTTTTCATTTTTTGTAGATGCTTTACAAGATGTTTATTACAGAGTATTCAGATTTTTTCTGAAGATTTGATCAATATTAGAAATTGAGATATTTTTGAAACAGTTTAAATTTTCTCCTCCATAATATTATTTTCTCTTAAGCCAGTATGAGATGAAATAATAGCTCGTTCATATCAGAGACAAGCGTTCAAGCAGGACCATCTGCAAAGGAAAAAATAAATTGTCAATATTGTTTAAGGGATTTATCTCAAATATATATTTTTTAATTTTCACGTTACGAAATTCGAATGCTTTTTAACAAGGATCACTTGAAGATTTTTCTTCTATATTGAATATCTTTTATATTGATACAATCATAACTATGATGTTTTTATATTGATACAATCATGACTATGATGTTTTTTATATTGATACACTCATAACTATGGTGTTTTTTATATTGATACAATCATAACTATGATGAATATCTTTTATATTGATACAATCATAACTATGATGTTTTTTTATTGATACAATCATAACTATGATGTTTTTTATATTGATACAATCATAACTATGGTGAATATCTTTTATATTGATACAATCATAACTATGATGTTTTTATATTGATACAATCATAACTATGGTGAATATCTTTTATATTGATACAATCATAACTATGATGTTTTTGATATTGATACAATCATAACTATGATGTTTTTATATTGATACAATCATAACTATGATGTTTTTATATTGATACAATCATAACTATGGTGAATATCTTTTATATTGATACATTCATAACTATGATGTTTTTTATATTGATACAATCATAACTATGATGTTTTTTATATTGATACAATCATAACTATGGTGAATATCCTTTATATTGATACTATCATAAATGTGATGAATATCTTTTATATTGATACAATCATAACTACGATGAATATCTTTTATATTGATACAATCATAACTACGATGAATATCTTTTATATTGATACAATCATAACTACGATGAATATCTTTTATATTGATACAATCATAACTACGATGAATATATTTTATATTGATACAATCATAACTACGATGAATATATTTTATTTTATTTATTTATTTTTTTTTTTTACAAAGGCATCACCACATTATCAAGGCCCAGAGGCCACTCAAGGATAAGGGTTAAAGAGTGTACAGTAGAAATTGATCAATATAGTAATCATTAGTAATGAAAATTTGGTAAATTTAATAACTTATATGGAACAGCTCATCAAGAACTTATTTACTTTAGACTTGAACACAACCATATTGTAGTCATCCGGAAAGCAGGAAAACGGAAGACAATTCCATAGGCGTGCAGTTCTAAGAAAGAAGCTTTGTTCATGGAATCTACGTTTAGGTTTAGGCACAGATAAAGAGTGGGGGAAATTATTGATAGTGTTTACAGCTAGACGAGTGTTTCTTGTGAAAGTTTGGCGAGGGGGGACCATAGATTGAAGCTCAGTCGAACACTTTCCATGAAAATAACGATACATCAGAGACAAACTCGCAACATCTCTTCTGTGAGATAGAGGTTGCAAGGAGGAGAAAAGGACATCTCCTACGAGGCTACGAAGTCTATTTTGAACTCTATCAAGGCAGGACAAGTCCTTTCTAGCAGCTCCTGCCCAGATGTGGCAACAGTATTCCATCCTTGGACGTACCTGGCTCTTATATAGGTAGAGAATAGCATCAGCAGTGAGATATCTACTGGATCGATAGAAAGATCCCACCATTTTTCCAGCGGCCTTGGCAACAGATTTGATATACGTGTTCCATTTAAGATCAGGAGTAATGGTCAAGCCCAGAAGCTTGTCAAAACTTGAGGCCTCCTGAAGACGAGAGCCATTCATTTCAATTGATGACAAATGTGAATTAGAATGTTGATGGTGTAAAGAGAGAAGCTTGGTTTTAGATGCATTAAAAGTAACCAGCCACTCCTTTCCCCATTGTACTACGTGCTCAAGATCAGAGGAGAGAGAATTGGAGAGAACTTGGTCGTTTACTGTCTTAGATGTGGTACCATAAATGGTAGTGTCGTCAGCATAAATGTCTACAAATGATGTAAGGATATGATTTGGACGATCATTAATGCAGATCAGGAAAAGAGTTGGGCCCAGGATGGATCCCTGAGGGACACCGGCATTAATACTGTGAGCTTCTGATTTTTGCCCCTCAACTACTACTCTTATGAACCTATCAGAAAGAAATGATTTAATAATTGAGAAGACTTTTCCAGCTATACCATAGCTAGCGATCTTATGAAGTAAACCTTTATGCCATACCCTATCAAAGGCTTTAGATATGTCAAGAGCAATTGCCCTAGAAAGATTGCCACCGTTGAGAGATTTGCTATTCCTATGCGATATAACTGTAAGGACATCTGCTGTAGATCTAGCAGAACGGAAACCATATTGAGTGTCACTAAGAAGGTTATTTTTGTTGAGATGTTTGATTACTTCTGTATTTAACACAGATTCTAGCAACTTACTCATGACGCACAGGAGACTTATTGGCCTGTACTGAGAGGGGGATGAGCGATCACCTGAATTCTTAAATACAGGGCATACTGATTACTGATTTTTTTAATGTCAGTTCTAATAAATTACAATGATGGCTTTTAAATAATGCAGTCGAAATTACTTGAATATTACTGCATTATTAAACAAAACAACTTTAATTCCCAGGTTGCTCACACCATTCCAGAAGCGAGAACGTGTCGAGTGCTCGAGGATGAATTTGGAGATGTGCCAAGATGAGTCAACGTTTTTCAAACGACGGATTACATAGGATGAAACCCGGGGTCATCATTATGATCTAAGCCTAGTCAATGCAGGAGAAAAACTTGACTCACCACCTCCAAAGAAGGCAAGGGTGCAGCCCTCCACTGGCAAGGTCATGCTCACAGTTTCTGGGACCAGGACGGAGTAGTGATTACAAATTTCCTGGCAAAGGGTACCACAGTTACAGACGCCTATTATGCTCCACTTTTGAGGAAATTAAGGGAAGCTATCAAAATCAAGAGGCGGGGCAAGATCAGCAAACGTACCCTCCTCCTGCAAGACAACGCTCCGGTCCACAACTCGCATGTCGCCAGATCAGAAGAACGTGCGTGTGGTTATGAAATCCTCCCCCATCCTCGCTACTCTCCATTATTAAACATTATTAAACAAAACAACTTTAATCGTGTTAACAAGTGCAACATTGCCACCATCTTGTTTAAATGAAAACGGAAAATCATCCCCTTTTGAGCTCTCCTGTGTTTTATGACCGTTTTTATCCAAATTAATTTTTTATAATATAATTTTCTACCTTATCGATTTTCGTAATTATTGGATATAATCATCTAAAAATACGATGAATACGTAGATACTATTAAGTTCATGTGAAATTCAGTTTTATGATTTCCGAGAGTTCGTTCAAATAGTGTAGAAACACCATAATTCGAATGTGGTGTTGCGCAAGCAATGTTTTAATGTCCAACGTACAAAAAAACTATGTTTTAATGTCCAACATACAAAAAAAACTATGTTTTAATGTCCAACGTACAAAAAAAGCTATGTTTTAATGTCCAACGTACAAAAAAAGCTATGTTTTCATGTCCAACGTACAAAACAAAGCTATGTTTTAATGTCCAACGTACAAAAAAAGCTATGTTTTCATGTCCAACGTACAAAACAAAGCTATGTTTTAATGTCCAACGTACAAAAAAAGCTATGTTTTAATGTCCAACGTACAAAAAAAGCTATGTTTTAATGTCCAACGTACAAAAAAAAGCTATGTTTTAATGTCCAACGTACAAAAAAACTATGTTTTTATGTCCAACATACAAAAAAGCTATGTTTTAATGTCCAACGTACAAAAAAAGCTATGTTTTAATGTCCAACGTACAAAAAAGCTATGTTTTAATGTCCAACGTACAAAAAAAGCTATGTTTTGATGTCCAACGTACAAAATAATGCTATGTTTTAATGTCCAACGTACAAAAAAAGCTATGTTTTAATGTCCAACGTACAAAAAAAGCTATGTTTTAATGTCCAACGTACAAAAAAAAGCTATGTTTTAATGTCCAACGTACAAAAAAAAGCTATGTTTTAATGTCCAACGTACAAAAAAAAGCTATGTTTTCATGTCCAACGTACAAAAAAAGCTATGTTTTAATGTCCAACGTACAAAAAAGCTATTTTTTAATGTCCAACGTACAAAAAAGCTATGTTTTGATGTCCAACGTACAAAATCATGCTATGTTTTAATGTCCAACGTACAAAAAAAGCTATGTTTTAATGTCCAACGTACAAAAAAAGCTATGTTTTTATGTCCAACGTACAAAAAAGCTATGTTTTAATGTCCAACGTAAAAAAAAGCTATGCTTTAATGTCCAACGTAAAAAAAAGCTATGCTTTAATGTCCAACGTACAAAAAAAAGCTGTTTTAATGTCCAACGTACAAAACAAAAGCTATGTTTTAATGTCCAACGTACAAAAAAAAAGAAAAAAATAGGACAAGATGCTGTTTCGGTGAAAAGAAGCGTATATTTTCTGAGAAATCTAAAATTATTTACTGGAAACGTATATTTTGTTGGTCAACCCTTTCTTAAGGAACTTTTTCTCTTCCCTGCAACCCCTATCTCACAGAAGATATGTTGCGAGTTTGTCTCTACTGCATCGTTATTTCATGGAAAGTGTTCGATTGAGCTTCAATCTATGGTCCGCCCTCGCCAAACTTTCACAAGAAACACTCGTCTAGCTGAAAACACTATCAATAAGTCCCCCCACTCTTTATCTGTGCCTAAACCTAAACGTAGATTCCATGAACAAAGCTTCTTTCTTAGAACTGCACGCCTGTGGAATTGTCTTCCGTTTTCCTGTTTTACAGTTGACTATAATATGGTTGTCTTCAAGTCTAACATAAACAAGTTCTTGATTAGCCGTTCCACTTGTTAGCAAATTTACCGAATTTCCATTACTAACGATTACTATATTGTCCAATTTCTACTGTCCACTCTTTAACCCTTATTCTCGAGTTTCCTCTTGGCCTTGATAAGTGGTGACGCCTATGTAAAAAAGAACACTTTTAAATAAATAAACAAATAAATAAAGAGTAAAACGAAATTTTAATTTCTATTTCATTTTTAAAACAACAGAGAAACATATTTTTGCTTTCAACAAGTTTTAATTTCTATTCTGCTTTGTTATTTTTTTTTTTTTACTGGATCATTTTTTTTTTAATTCTTGAAGTATTTTGACATGACAAGTAAGTACGTATTCCTGTTTTCATCTGAAACGCGTTATTATGAAAGATAATTAATTTACACAAGCACAGAGATATAAACGGGAAATTGCAAGGTTTTTTTAATTGGGCTCGAAATACAAGAAAAGGATATTTCAAATTTAGCCTCATTTTTTTTTTTTTTTTCGCACTTGTACAGTTTAATGAAGACATTAAAAATGAAAATATTAAAAAAAAGGTTGTATTATGCGTATCCGTTTTCGACAGAAAATCTCGGAAAAAATCACTTAATTTGATTGAGTAGTTTTTTTTTTTTTTTTTTTTTTTTTTTACTACAGCGAAAAAACACATTTTCATGACAGCGCGTTGAAGGTAGTCATCTTGGAATTGTTTTTGAAGACGCCACGGGGAGATAACTCAAATTAAAGCGCCAACACTTTTTCCCCATCTTTAATACTAGCTTCTCTTCCTAAAAATAGAATCTTTTGCTCGGTATCATAAACTGTTTTTGTTTTTCACCGTAGAAAAAATAAATAAAATAAAAACTACTTGATGTAATAAAGTGATTTTTTTTTTCAAATTAAACCGCCAACACTCCCTCCCCATTTTTAATACTAGCTTTTCTTCCTACAAATCGAACCTTTCGCTCGGTATCGTAAACTGTTTTTTTTTTTTTTTGCTGTAAAAAAAAAAATAAATATAAAAACTGCTTGATGTAATAAAGTTATTTTTTTTTTCGAAGAACTTCATTCCATAACGGATGCGTATCAGAATTTTTGTAGGAATTTTTGACACCCCTTACACGAAACTGCGAATACAATATAAAAATCTCGTAATTTCTCTGTTAAAAGTGGGTTATTTATTTTCTTTATGGATTATACTTCCAAAATAAACTATTACAGTTGTTTTAAAAGTAATAGAAATATTTTTTTAAATAGTAATGAATTTTCCGAACTCAATATTTTTTTTTTAAACTTTAAAATTCTATCAAAATTTTTCTATTGATTCTATTTTTACGATATCTTCAGGGTCAATGTGAAATTTTATGTGCTTTCCAATAAACCGAATATAATATTTTAGACAAACGTTTTTTTTTTAATTCACGCCCCATCCCAAGTGTCACCCATTTTGAAATGTCTATTAAAAAGTAAATAATTAATTTATGTCGGGGATTTTTATATATCACAAATTGAAGAGAAAAGGTCAATAAATAATATATTCAAATTTAAAACCAAAAAAATCGCTTTTTTAGAAATTTACCTGTAAAGTCCGAAGTTTAAAACCTTATTTTATAAGAACACATTGTTTTTTTTTTGTCTTTTTTTTTTAATGAAACCTTGGTCCTTGCTCTTTTAATTGAAAAAATAATTAGGGCTTGAATTACATTTTTCGAGGAGTTATAAGCTTGGAAAGACAGGGGGTCGAATAATTTACGCCTCTCATTTTGAAATGTCTATTAAAAAGTAAATAATTAATTATGTCGGGGATTTTTATATATCACAAATTGAAGAGAAAAGGTCAATAAATAATATATTCAAATTTAAAACCAAAAAAATCGCTTTTTTAGAAATTTACCTGTAAAGTCCGAAGTTTAAAACCTTATTTTATAAGAACACATTGTTTTTTTTTTGTCTTTTTTTTTAATGAAACCTTGGTCCTTGCTCTTTTAATTGAAAAAATAATTAGGGCTTGAATTACATTTTTCGAGGAGTTATAAGCTTGGAAAGACAGGGGGTCGAATAATTTACGCCTCTCATTTTGAAATGTCTATTAAAAAGTAAATAATTAATTATGTCGGGGATTTTTATATATCACAAATTGAAGAGAAAAGGTCAATAAATAATATATTCACATTTAAAGCAAAAAAAAAAATCGCTTTTTTAGAAATTTACCTGTAAAGTCCGAAGTTTAACACCTTTTTTTTAAAAAAAAACACATTGTTTTTTTTTTTTTTTTTTTTTTTTAATAAAACCTTGGTCCTTGCTCCTTTAATTGAAAAAAAATTAGGGCTTGAATTACATTTTTCGAGGAGTTATAAGCTTGGAAAGATGGGATGGAATTATTCACTATTTTCACGAAATTTCTGACACTGCTAGTAAATGTCATCAAAGGCAAGATAAGCTCCTTTTCTACCAAACTGGATATATGTTTTGTGTTTTTATTCAATGTAAGATGTTTATTCAGCTCGAAAAATATACAGTTTTTACCGATGTATTGGAAAATTCAAAATGGCGCCCGACTCTCTCTTTAACAAGGTGTAATAAATATAAAAAAAACTAGACAAAATACTGTTAGAAACTCGCTCAATATATGTTACCATGACATAGGTTGACATATATTCGGTGGGTTTTTAATAGTATTGTGTCTAGTTTTTTTTTTTGTTATTTATAACACCTTTTCCCAAACTTACAGTGTTAAAGAGAGAGTCGGTCGCCATTTTAAATTTTTCAATACAGCGGTAAACACTGCAGGTTTTTCGTGCGTAATAAACATGTTACATTGAATAAAAACACAAAATCTTGAATTTTCCAATACATCGGTAAACACTATGTTTTTCGAGCTGAATAAACATGTTACATTTAATAAAAACACGAAAATATATCCAGGTTGGTAGAAAAGTAACTTACCTTGCCAAAAACAAAAACAAAAACAACAACTATATAACAAACAAATATTACCAAAGGCAAGATAAATCATTGCTATCTCCCTGAATAAGTTTCGCGTGATTGAACATATTTTAAGGCGTCTATTTAATCTGAAACTCAAGTCGTGCCGATTTGATAAGTTAGAACGAGATGGCCAACATACAAACAGTTAACTAGCAAGTCTCGATAATCGCTTAAATCATGAAAACAAAATCCTGAAATCAAAATACTGATAGAAATATATCCAATAAATGTCACGGTGACATTGGATCAATAACTTCCAGTATTTAGTTTATTTGTCGGGTTATAAGCCAGTAATGACACTTCGGTGCTAATGCAGAGAGTGATCCGCGCTATTTTTTAAATCGTATTTCCACGTGTAATTAAAGTTTTATGATATGTTTTTTTTAATTCAATTGTAAGGTTAAAGTACAGAATAGGTACAAAACACCCTCCCCTCTCCATGTTAAGAATGGCATTTTAAATAATAAGGTTATTTCAGCACGGATCACTCTCTGCATGATTACCGACACTTCAGTATATAGTTTGTTCGTCGGGTTATAAGCCAGTAATGACACTAAAAAACACGGCATGTTCTTATTGATCATATTTTCTTTTTAACTCTGCAACTTAGCACTACTTTTTTTTTTTTAAATACGTTTAAAATAGAAAACTTATCCAGATACGTAGAATAGTAACTTATCTTGTATTTGGTAATAATTATTTATTTTTAATAAAAAAAATTATTTTTCATTTATTCGCTTCTCTTCTAAAACCATTTTATGAACATTTTTTTTCAGCTTAAATTTCATAATTATTTTTTTTAACACTCCATGTGAGGTATATTCGTAAATGAATATGGATATATGAAGGCACCATAACAATTCTGAGTATTTTTAGTGGGTATTTGATTCACATAGTATTTGATTAACATAGTATTTGATTAACATAGTATTTGATTCACATCGTAGTTGATTCACATCGTAGTTGATTCACATCGTAGTTGATTCATATCGTACAGATGACATGAACTCAAATTTCCTTCTATGAAGTTTGTATGAAGTGTGGAATGATCGGAATGTGCAACATTTGATTTGTGGTTCACAACGTTGTGTTGTTGCAGTAGAATTGCGTTAGACAATTGTTATTATCGATTATTATCTGATTTACTGGCAGAAAAAAACATTTTTTTTACAAAAACGACAAATAACAATTGTTTATTATTATTATTAATAATAATAATAATAATATAGGCACCGCCAAAACTGGGGGGGGGCAGGTCAGTACTTTTTGACGGACCGTCTTTTTAAAAATCTACCAAAAATCAGGTAATTATCCGATCAATACGAAATTTTCAGTGATTATTAGGAGAAGAATGAACTTTATAACAGTGTACTTATTTTTCATAAACGATATTTATATATATATATTTTTTTGCTTACAAAACTCCCCCTTGTTTTGAAGTGGGAACAAATATGCTTAAAATAATCATCTGAGACTGAAATCAACATATTTTGTTGTAAGGGACAGAATTATAGATTAAAAAAAAAAAAAAAAAAAAAATTGTTTGCATACCTTATTTTGACGTCTGAATATCAGAACTTCGATTGTGTTTAATTATCCCGCTTTTGAGTTTTGAAGTGTGAAATTCGGTGAATATGTTAAGTAAAATAATTAATTTAAGTTAAGCAAAACAAAAAACATTTTTTTTTAATATTTATACGAAAAAAGCTATTTTAAAATTTTTGATAAATAAATTAACAATTTTTTTTTAGCGAGCCGAATAATGCATGACCATTATTAAACAGGGCATGCTTTGAATAATCGATACCAAAAAAAAAAAATTCGATAAATATTGTGCCCTTTGTGTTAAAAATAGCATCTTTTTTTTCGATCCCGTTTGAAAACGTTTGCCGCCTTTGACTATGGTGGACCAAACGCGTTGAAATAATTTTTTTTTATTCTGCTTTAAATTGCCCCCCCCCATTTTGGGGAGTCCGGCCCCCACACACATACACATTAAAAACCAAACGCATACAAATGGTCACCCATCTGGTACTGGCCAGCCTCAGCTTAATAATACATTGAAATTTTCGTCACTGAAAAATAAGTTTTTTTTGGCCTGTTTGGTCTTCCATAATTTGCTTTTTATCAGACGAAAACGTAAACAGAGTCGATCTGAACTCTACGTCAACGCGAATATCTGGTTACCTATATGAATAAGTGGAATTATTTGAAATTCAGGTACTTATATTATAATATTTTTGCATATTCTCTTAGAAAATCATCCTAAATCTTAGTTAGACAATAAATAAATTAATTAATTATTTCAAAAACCCTTTTTTTTAAATATTTAAGTACGTTTTTTGTGCAAGACAAAAAATGTCAATTGTTAACTTTTTGGGAAAATTTAACATTTAAAATTGAATTAAAAATAGTAGAAAAAGTTTTACATTATTCTGTTTTCTATATGATAAAATTCAGGGTTTTATCTTTCTGGAAAAAAAAAGTTACTCAGAAATAATGGATTTTAATAAACGTAATTTCGTTTTAAAAAAACAACAACAACTTGATTTTGCGGCCATTTTTGGCGGTGCCTATAATAATAATAATAAGGGTTTTTTATGGAGTAATTTGAGTTATTTTTTAGATAGAATAAGTAGGTTAAATTCAATTTTACGGTATCTGTTTAATTAATTATAGATTAAACTACAAAATAGTTTTTAAGCCCCCCCCCCCGCTTCCTATGTTAGCGTAGGTTTCTAAGTTACGTAATTATTTTCGCACGCTTCGTATTTAGTTAAAAATACTAAACAGTTAATTGGTAATTTAATTTGAAAGAAGTAAAAGGATTTTTTAATATTAATTCAATTTCGGATCGATTCATAACAGTAACTGAGTTTGAGGTACTCGTGCAGAGAGTGATCCGTGCTGAAATAAAGTTATTATTTAAAAAGGCATTCTTTACATGGGGAGGGGAGGGTGTTTTGTACCTATTCTGTACTTTAACCTTACAATTGAATACAAAAACATCATAAAACTTTAATTAAACGTGGAAATACGATTAAAAAATAGCGCGGATCAGTAAGTGCATTGGCACCGATTTTTATTTTCCCAATTAAATTGAAATAAAAAAAAAGAATATTCTTAAAAGGAAATTGCTTGAATAAAAACAGAAAAATGCTTAATTGAACATTCATGTAGACATTTTTGAGGCACCGGGTTAAATAGAGAACTTTTAAAATTTCGGCAAAGAAGAAATCGAGATTTCTATGGAAATAAATAAAAAATAATCTGATTTAAATTATTAATTGTTAAAAATAAAATAAAATATCGAAAACTAAAAACTTACCTTTACTTCAATTCAATACAACAATACGCCGTGAAAATTGGATGATTTTTTTTTGTTGTTTCTCTTCAAAAATGTAAATTTGGTCGGTTTCTTGGGATTTCTTTAGTAAACTCATACAAGTTCGATGTCGTGTGTCAAATTTATTAAGAAACACAAGAATAAATGAAGATGAAAATTTTTTAAAATGTTTAAACCAAAAACACGATTGAAATGTGGATTAAAAAACTGAACGAACATTGAAATATAAAATGAAAAAAGTTTTTAAAAAATATGGGATTAAAAAACATTAAAAAATAGTAAAATGAAAAAGTATGATATTAGAAAAGATTAAAAAATAAAATGATATAAAAGTAAATAAAAAGTATTGAAAAAAGATTAAAAGATAATTAAAAAACGATAAAAATTTATAATGAAAATTTGTCAATTCTTAAACGTTCGTTAATTACGTGTGAATAAACGTTTTCCGATGATGTTTGCAACGTATTTTCCATTCACATGACTAAAATAATTAAAGGTGAAAAAAAAAAAACCCGAATAAAACTAAGATATCTTTGTTCTGTGTTAGTTATATGTTAATGACCACCACCGCCAACAACAACAACAACAACAACACTGTCACGAAATTTGCTTTTGCACTGGAAGTCGGCACAACCGAAAGATAAGATAGGCAAGTACGATTGGCAATGTTTAATTTATGTAAAAATGGCACCAGTAAATAAGATTGCTGGACTTTAATAAATGTTTGTAGCTAAATTTTTCAGGAAAAATGTCCAAGTTAAAAACGATTAAAAGAAATAAAACCAGAAAAATACCAAATTATTTTTTTTTTAATCATACTAACTTGTCCTGTCGTAAGATACGCTTAAATATATTTTAATTTATGCAAATTTCATATCCATTATTCTAACAGCGCCATTTTTATGGTGATTATTATTGTATACCAAATCCATAATACTGGCCCGGTATACAGTACTGATTTCAAAATATAATAAAAAATGACATGGGTACCATCAGCTTGAATAGAAAGCAAAACATTTCATGATCCAACTCCAGTCGAAATCATTCAAACGATCGTCAAATGGATAAGAAATAGTAAAATATGAAACGGCTTTAACGTTTAAATGTATATTTACGCATGCATAAAAACACAATTTAATTTGATTTATACATGCGAATTGTCAATAATTATTTTCAATTTTAACATCTTAGCAATTATTTTTATCGACCAAATAAATTTATAAAGTAAAAATAATTGTTGAGGTGTAAAAATCGAAAAGAAATATATACAATTCGCATGTATAAGGCAGATTAAATTGTTTTTCCACGCATGCGTAAATATACATTTAATCGTTAAAATCATTTCATTGTTTAACTATTTCTTATCCATTTCACGATAGTTCAAATGGAGCTGGAGCGCTAGATGTTTTGCTTTCTATTCAAGCTGTTTTTGTTAACTTTTGTAATCACTACTATATATCGGGTACAATATATTAATCAATAGGATAATGGCTCTATAATATTAAATATGAAATCTGCGTGAACTAAAATATCATATTTACGCGTAGTTTACGACCTGGACATGCCGGGTGGCATTAAAATGTATTATAATATAAAAATCACTATTAAAATTGTCGTTATAAGAATGTTGAATTGTTTGGGTTTTTTTTTTAAATTACATTTTTACCTCAAACAAGGAACATTGCCACTTTGGTGTAGGGGGCTACTATCAAGGGCAACGACTACTGGGGTACTATGTAGGGATTTGGGCAGCAAGATCTCGGTTCACGTTACACTTGAACTTCTGCACGTCAGTACATTTGGGGAAGCAGGGACCTGGAATGGAATTCCAAAGTCTAACGGTTCTGGGGAAGAAACTACTGATTAGAAAGATCTTTTACATCTAGGGATCTCTACAATGTGGGGGTGGGATTTAGCAGCCTGTTGGGTTTGTCGAGGGTTCTCACGTCGTGGGGGCACAAGTGCTTGCAGTTCGTCAGAGCATTTTCCACTAAAATACTTGTAGAACAGGCAGAGGGATGCAACATTAGATGCCAGTTCAGGGCCTATCAGATTAGAGTGAGTTTCTACCAGTATTTTGTCTAGTTTTTATTTTTAACCCCTCCCCCCAAACTTACCGTGTGAAATAGAGAGTCAGCCGCCATTTTTAACTTTCCAATACATCGGCAAACACAAATACGAAATCTGCATAAATTAAAATATATTTAAGCGTATCTTATGACCGGACAAGTCATGATTAACAAAAACAATTTTCAATGTAGCATTTTTATGACTTTGTGTTTTTAAACGTTTTTAACTTAGCTTCCCCAACCCCCTGAAAAATTTAGCTACAAACATTTATTAAAGTCCAACAATCCTATTCACTGGTGCCATTTTTTTTTTTACATAAATTAAACATTGCCAATCGTACCTGCCTATATCATCTTTTAGTCGTGCCGACTTGCAGTGCAAAGGCAAATTTCGTGACAGTGTTGTTGTTGTTGTCGACCGTTAACATATAACTAACGCAGAACAAAGATATCTTAATTTTATTCGTTTATTTTTTCAATTTTGCATTTTTATTACTTGATTTTTAAACGTTTTTAACTTGGCTTTTTTTTCTTTATGAAAAATTTAGCTACAGCCATTTCTTAAATTCCAGCAACCATATTTAGTGGTGCCATTTTTACATAAATATAACATTGCCCATCGTGCCTGCCCATCTTATCTTTCGATGGTGGCGAGTCCCAGTGCAAAAGCAAATTTCGTGACAGTGTTGTTGTGTTGACCGTTAGCATATAACTAATGCAGAACAAAAATACCTTAATTTTACTCGTTTTTTTACCTTTAATTATTTTCGTCTTTTGAATGGACAATACGTTGCAAACATCATCGGAAAACGTTTATTCACACGTAATTAACGAACTTTTAAGAATTTACAACGTTTGATTATAATCGTTTTTCGTTTTTTTTTCTTTTAATCTTTTTTAATCTTTATATCTTATTTTCATTTTTCAATATTCGTTCAGTCATTTTTTTTTTAATCCACGTTTCAATCGTGTTTTTGATTTACACATTTCTAAAATCTTTTTCTTAATGATTTGGACACGCAGAATCGAATTTGTATGAATTTACCAAAAGAATCCTAAGGTACCGAACACAATTGACAGTCTTAAACAAAAAAGAAATCATCCAATTTTCATGGCCTTTTTTTTTTGTATTGAATTGCTTAGAAGTAAAGGTAAGTTTTTATTTTTCGATATATTAACAATTTAATGCATTTAAATAAGATTTTTTAAAATTTTATTTTATTTTATTTCCTAACAATTAAAAATTTAATGCATTTAAATAAGATTTTTTAAAATTTTATTTTATTTTATTTCCTAACAATTAACAATTTAATGCATTTAAAATAAGATTTTTTAAAATTTTATTTTATTTTATTTCCTAACAATTAACAATTTAATGCATTTAAAATAAGATTTTTTAAAATTTTATTTTATTTTATTTCCTTACAATTAACAAATTTAATGCATTTAAAATAAGATTTTTTTTTTATTTCTATGAAAAGTTTGATTTACTTTTTTCCAGATCTTGCGTTTACCAAACATTAAAAAAATTTAATGGTAAAGAAATTTGGGTTTGAATTACTGTACACATAGATTCGAAAAAGTTGAAAGAAATTTGGTACTAGTGCAGAAACTGATCCGCGCTATTTTTTAAATCGTATTTCCAAGTTTAATGAAAGTTGGGTCTAAAGCAGAGAGTGATCCGGACGTAAATAATAACATTATTTTTTTAAAAGCCATTCTTACCATGGGGAGGGGAGGGTGTTTTCTACCTATTCTATACTTTTAACCTTAAAATTGAATAAAAAAAAATACATCATAAAACTTTAAGATACTAGTGCAGAGAGTGATCCGCCCTATTTTTTAAATTGTATTTCCAAGTTTAATTAAAGTTTTATGTATTTTTTTATTCAATTGTAAGGTTAACGTATAGAATAGGTACAAACCCCCCCTCCCCATGTTAAGAATGGCTTTTTAAATAATAACGTTATTATTTACGTCCGGATCACTCACTTCACCAGTACCAAAGTTGTAATTTAATTTGTAAGGAGTAAAAGGGTTGTTAATATTTGTTCAATTTTGAATCAATTTATAACACGAAGTGATTTTTATTTTTTCATTAAAATTGAAAATAAAAAAAAATATTCTTAATAGTAAATTGCTTTCTATAAATTTATGTACACAATGTTGGGCGACCGGTTTAAATTAGTAAACGTGTAACGTGGCGTTAACAGTCGGCAGCCATTTTGAGTGGAAAATTACACATTTACCAATTAAATTTCTGGTACTAGGGCAGTGAGTGATCCGGACGTAAATAATAACGTTATTATTAAATAAAAAGCCATTCTTAACATGGGGAGGCTGTTTTGTACCTATTCTATACTTTAACCTTACAATTGAATAAAAAATACATAATAAAACTTTAATTAAACTTGGAAATACGATTTAAATATAGCGCGAATCATTTTGGGCCACCGGTTTAAAATAGTAAACGTATAAGTGGCAGCCATTTTGAGTAGAAAACCACATATTCTCCAATTAATTTTCTTTACTGTTTAAATTTTTTTAGGCAAGACTGTCATCCGGGAAAGAGGAAATCGAGATTTTTATTTGGAATAATTAAAAAAAAATCTTATTTCAAATGCATTAAATTGTTAATAGATAGGAAATAAAATAAAAATACAATGATTTTATATGCATTAAATTGTTAAAGTTAGAAAATAAAATATCGAAAAAATAAAAACTTACCTTTACTTCTAAGCGATTCAATACGAAAAAAATGCCATGAAAATTCTTGAATTTCTTTTTTGTTTCTGTTCAAAACTGTAAATTTGGTCGGTTTCTTGGGATTTGTTTAGTAAATTCATACACGTTCGATTCCGTGTGTTCAAATCATTAAGAAAAATCTTTTTAAAATGTTTTAAATCAAAAACACGATTGAAACGTGAATAAAAAGACAAAAAGAACAAAGAAAGATTAAAATGAAAATAAAAAAATATGAGATTAAAAAAGATTAAAAGATAAAAAATATGAGATTAAAAAAGATTAAAAGATAAAAAATATGAGATTAAAAAAGATTAAAAGATAAAAAATATGAGATTAAAAAAGATTAAAAGATAAAAAATATGAGATTAAAAAAGATAAAAAAATAAAAAATATGAGATTAAAAAAGATTAAAAGATAAAAAATATGAGATTAAAAAAGATTAAAAGATAAAAAAATATGAGATTAAAAAAGATTAAAAGATCAAAAATATGAGATTAAAAAAGATTAAAAGATAAAAAAAATATGAGATTAAAAAAGATTAAAAGATAAAAAATATGAGATTAAAAAAGATTAAAAGATAAAAAATATGAGATTAAAAAAGATTAAAAGATAAAAAATATGAGATTAAAAAAGATAAAAAAATAAAAAATATGAGATTAAAAAAGATTAAAAGATAAAAAATATGAGATTAAAAAAGATTAAAAAATAAAAAAATATGAGATTAAAAAAGATTAAAAGATAAAAAAATGCTGAAAATTTACAATGAAAATTTGTCAATTCTTAAAAGTTCGTTAATTACGTGTGAGGAAACGTTTTCTTTTAAATTTAACGTATTGTCCATTCATAAAACTACAATAATCAAAGGTGAAAACCCGAATAAAACTAACATATCTTTGTTCTGCTTTAGTTATACCACCACCAACAACAATAACACTGTCACAAAATTTGCTTTTTCACTGGAAGTCGGCAAAACCGAAAGATGAGATAGGCAGGTACGATTATTTAATTTATGTAAAAATGGCAACAGTGAATAGGATTGCTGGACTTTAATAAATGTTTGTAGCTAACTTTTTCAAGAAAAATTATTAAAAAAAAAGGCAAGTTGAAAACGTTTTACAAAAAATTCATAAAAATTCTAAATTACAAATTGTTTTTCTTAATCATACAAACTTGCCCGGTCGTAATATACGTTTCAATATATATTAATTTATGTAGATTATTCATTATTCTTATAACGACAATTCTATAGTGATTTTTATATTATGATATATTGTAATGCCACCCGGCGTGTTCCGGCTATAAATTACGCTTACATATGATATTTTAGTTCACGCAGATTTCATATTTAATATTATAGAGCCAATATACTGCTGATTAATATATTGTACCCGATATATAGTAGTGATTACAAAATTTAACAAAAACATGACTTGGGTGCCATCAGCTTGAATAGACACCAAACATTTAACGGTCCAACTCCAGTCGATATCATTCTAAATATCGTGAAATGGATTAAAAAGAAAAATGTTTAAAAATGAAACGATTTTAACGTTTAAATGTATATTTACGCATGCATGAAAAGACACTTTAATTTGACTAAGACATGCGAATCGTCAATTTTTTATTTTAATTTTAACACCTTAGCAATTATTTGTACCGGTGAAATACTAAATCGAATTTGTTCCACAGGTTCAAATCACGTATATAAAAATATAAAAGTCTGTTTACCAAACATTGACAGAAGAGTTTTGTAAAACAAACTTCAGTACACAGTCAGAAGACAGATACAATCTGTGTGTAAACGAATGGGGCTTAAGCGTTTGGACAATGTTTAACGTTGTTAATTCACTTGCCCGTCATAGAATCACCGAGGTAGTTGCTTGTCTAGCTGCACTGATGAACTGTGATACAGCGAAACAATACTTTATGTGGATGACTATAACGCTCCCTGTCTTAGGTTGAGCATATTGAGAAGTGGTAAGCAAATTGCAACTAACGTATTAAGCGATGCTTTTTGTGTAAATAAATAAAGCTTAGACGTTTGGACAATGTTTAAACATTGTTAATTCACATGCCGTCATAGCAGCAGTAGAATAGTGTAACCGTGGAGAGCGCCGACTGTCGTTTAGGCGGTCGAGTTTCAATCCGGGCTTCTCTAGCCGCACTGATGAGTTGTGATACAGCGAAACAGTATGTAACGAGATAGTTTGAGAGACATGTAGTAATTAGTAAATAGTTGGTAGTCAGAAAGGATTCGACAGTCGTTAGTCAGTTGAGGAAGGACGATCCACTGACCATAATGGCTGCGAATATGTGGAAAAATGTCGAAAGTAAAAATCAGCTTAACAATGGTGAAACTTTGCAACTTATCTGTTTGATCTTGACGGATCCTTTGAAAAGCTGCAACTAAAGATTAGGGAACGACGTTGTACTAATCTTTAGTTGCAGATTTTCAAACAGATAAGTTTTGTTTCTTCATTATTAAATAATCTTAAACTTCAGAGATTTTTTGTCCTTTTTGTTATATGTTCTGTTTAACTAGACGATCAATATATATACATATATATATATATATATATATATATATATATATATGTCAGCAAAAAGAAAGTCCGCACTTGTATTTAAAAAAACTGCAAATTTACGCTATATTAATGTAACTGTTTTAACAGCCTATACCTCATTTAATACGCCTATTATTCCTCTATAACTTTACCTGTTTATATTTGACTTTTAATTGAAATAAATAAATGTTCACGTCAATTACACTGTTGTTGGATCTGTTTCTTAGGCTGCGGATCTTGATAACACTAGAATATTTCAATAAAATGTCAAATATGAACAGGTAAAATAATAGAGAAATAAAGGCGAATCAATTTATTTTTATTTCGGACTATTAATCTCATCTTTATAAGTTATTGTTTTTGATCTTTTATTGGTTTTGTTTATTCACAACGTTTCGGCCAACTATTCTTCGTCAGGTGGTAACCGCGACGGATAGGAACTTCGAATCTCCTAACTGCATTCTCAGCCATCACTGCCATCCGTAGTTGTTCTCGTCTCACCACATTTTGGCACGCTTTGGGTGGGATTGAAACCGTTATCTTCAGACAATGTTCATCTGGAACTGTAGAGATTAAACGTCTCTATCAACTGCGCCACCGGCCCCGAACGGCGATCAAGGTTGGATTCTTTGATCTTATAAATCCACGTTTATTTATTATCTGATCTTCTGTAGTCGGGTCCGTACCGATTGGTGTGTATATATATATATATATATATATAAATATATATATATACATATATATATATATATATATATATAATACTAGCAGATCACCCCGGCATTGCTCGGACCCTATATACTCTTCAGAACTTTATGTGCATATGTATATATTAAAAAGTGTGCACATGCACGGTAATGCCTTTCTATATAATAGGCTTTACTAATTACCATAGAGAAACGTTGGTAAGGACCGCAGAGGTCGAATTTTTTTTTTAAACTTTGACCCCAATTTTGACGTTTTAGCATTTTTTGTTTTGGATTAAAATCAAATTAAAATGTTTGTTCCAGTAACCTTCATATGAAAGTTCAAGTATTTAACAAAAAATTGACCGAGAAGAAGTTTAGTAGAATCTAAAAAAGTCAACTCTTTTAACCTTGATCTATTGGCAGCGAACCATTTGCACCAAAACCGATTAAAAAGTTTAAAAGTTTGTCCAATGTCTGAATACACTTCATGTAAATTTCAAATATTTAGACAAAAAATTGGCTGAGTAATTTGGTAGAGACCGCAGAGGTCAATTTTCTGAAGATTTGACCCTAATTTTGACCCCTTAGCATTTATTTTTTATGTTCACATTAAATTAAAAAGTAAGAGTAATGTCCAAGTCACGTATATCTAAATTTTCAAGTGTTTAGACTCAAAATTGGCGGAGGAGTTAGCATTCTCACAGGTCAAATCGTTGAACTTTAACCCCTTAACAGCCAAATATCTGGCCGAAACCCGATTAAAAAGGGTTTTACAAATCTCAATACTCCTTATGTAAAATCTCAAGTCTGTAGAACAAAAATCGACAGAGTTATTGTGTAGGGAAATGTACACAGACAGACAGACAGACACACACACACACACAAATTCTCACTTTTTCAGATATATAGACATGTAAATATATGCATATATCTATATTTACATATGTATATATATATATATATATATATATATATATACACATATATATATATATATATACAGACAGACACACACACACACACATATATATATATATATACAGACAGACACACACACACACATATATATATATATATACAGACAGACACACACACACACACATATATATATATATATAATACACACACACACATATATATATATAATACACACACACACACACACATATATATATATATATATATATATATATATATAATACACACACATCTCTCTCTCTCTCTCTCTCTCTCTCTCTCTCTCTCTATATATATATATATATATATATATATATATATATATATATATAAATAAGTTGACCGTTAGCATATAACTAACGCAGAACAAAGATATCTTAGTTTTATTCGTTTTTTTCGCCCTTAATTATTTTAGGCTTATGAATGGGCAATACGTTCTAAACGTGAAAACAAAACGTTTTAACGAACACCTAAGAACTGACAACGTTTCGTTATAATCTTTTATCGTTTTTTAAATCTTTTAATCATTTTCAATTTTTGGTGGAGGAGAAATCCTTCACGACTGAGACAATTTTTATTTTTGTACCTTTTCTCCACGTTAAAAAACGACCCTGGTGTCTAACTCTGTCCCGTGGGGAGGCATAGTAAATAGGTACTTTCATTTTAACCTTTAATTTTTGGTTCAATCATTTTTTTTTTAAATTCACGTTTTAATCGTTTTTTTTTTTTTTACTTTTTAATTCTTTAACTTTTTAATCTTCGTTTTTTCTTGGACATACGACATCGAAATTGTATCACTTTAGTGAATAAATTCTTACAAACTCACCAAATTTCCAGTTTTGAAAACAATCAATAAAGAAATCCTATTTTTTTGTTGCTTTTTTTTTCGTATTGAATTGCATACAATAACAGGTAAGATTTTTTGATATTTTATTCGGTAATCATGCACTTATTGATCCGTGCTGAAATAATAACGTTATTATTTAAAAAGCCATTCTTACCATGGGGAGCGTTTTTTGTGTCTATGCTGTACTTTAACCTTACAATTGAATAAAAAACAAAACTTTAAGTAAACTTGGAAATACGATTTAAAAAATAGCGCGCATCAGTAAGTGCATAAGAAGGTTTTATTCCTTAACTTTGAACAATTCAATTCATTTAAAATAAATGTATTTTTATTTTGTTCCCTAACTTTGAACACATTTTTAATGAATGTATTTTATTTTATTCCCTAAATTTTAACGCATTTTAAATGAATATATTTTTATTTTATTCCCTAACTTTGAACACATTTGAAATGAATGTATTTTTATTTTATTCCCTAATTTCGAACGCATTTAAAATGAATGTATTTTTATTTTATTCCTATGAAAATCTCGGTTTTCCTTTTACCGAATGACAGTTTTGCTTAAAGAAATTTAAACGGTAAAATGTGTAGTTTCCATTTAAAATGGCTGACGGCTGCGAAGTCAATTCAACGTTCTCTATTTTGAATCGACGCTTTTACAAATATGTACATGAATTTATAGAATGCAATTTGCTATAAAATGTTACTTTTTGTTTCCAATTTTATTGGGAAAATTAAAATCAGTTTGTGCAATAAATGGATCCGAAATCGAATAAACATAATTTAACAAACCTTTTTATCTTTCAAATTGAATTACGGTGATTTAGCAGAGAAGTCAACAAAAAATCTACACGAAAAAAAAAATATATATATATATACAAGAAATAAATGTGACCGTAGCCAATAAAAGTTAATGTTATAGCTACCTGGCTCATTTGTTTTGGTTTTCAAGTAGTTTGTATTGCTCTTTATTTAATCTCAAATTCATTTTATTTTTCAAACGGATTCGAAAAAAAGTGGCCGCATTTTTTTTTTTTTTTTGGACCAAGCCTCGTTTTTAATTTTCTTCTGGTATTTTTTTTTTTTCTCTTAAGGTTTCCTTCCGAAGTTGAGTATGTTTATTCCTAAAGCTGTTCTTAACATGGGGAGATTAAGGTGTTTCTGGGCACTCTCGTAAAAAAAAAAAATATATATATATATACCAAAAACATTTCCAAACACCTGTAGACGTTGATTTAAAACGTGGCTTGCGTGGTCCAAAAAAGATGGGGCCATTTTTTTTTTTTTTTTTTTCAAATCCGCTCGAAAAAACTGAATTTTTGAAATTAAATAAAGAGCAATAAAAACTACTTACAATCAAAACAAATGAGCCAGGTATTGCTATAAAATTAACTTTTATTGGCTACGGTGACATTTATTTCTTGTATATATATACTTTTCGTACACTTGGTTGTTGGCTTCTCTGCGAAATACCCAAATTACAATTTAACTTTTTGATACTTATGCAGAACACGGACCGTGCTGAAATACTAACGTTAATATTTAGAAATCCATGCTTAACATGGTAACCGGGAACATAAAAAACCCTAATCTGTAGTTACATCTTGCATTTTATAAACAACATAGACCATAAGAAGTGAATTGAACCTGAACATAATATCTAAAGTACAAGACAATGTTATATGTAAAAAAAAAAGTTTGGTTCGAAGTAAGTATTTGTAATTGTTATTATTATTAAAAAATAATTATTATATAAAAAACAATTATAAGTTTATAAAATATATAAGGTATTTAACAGAAGACAACAAACGAAAAGAAATAATAAAAACTAAAAATTATAACAAATTTAACAAAAAGCAAAATACTCTTCAACCCAACGGACTAAGCTTTGCATTTCAACGTATTTTAAAGTTGTAATTTGTTCGACTAACAAGTAATGGACAGTTTAAAAAAATGGCCGACAAGTATAAACGTCTCTGTATTTTCCTTTGTTTTCATGATTTCAGCGATTTGACTTCCCAGTTTAATGTTTGAATATCAGCCATCTTGTCGGTCTAACTAACCAACTCGTGTTTTGACTTAAATAGACGCTTTAAAATATTTTCAACCACACAGCATTTATCCAGGTAGATAAAAGAATAATTAATCTTGCCTTTGGTAATATTTAGTTTAATATTTTAATTTATGACCCAATTTGTTTGTGGTTTTCTCTGCTAAGTTCCCATATATATATATATATATATATATATATATATATATATATATATATATATATATATAAGTAATGTGATTTATAATTTAAAAATTAAAAAAAATTTTCTAAATTTAAAAATCAAATTTTAATTAAATTAAAAATCAGTTTCATAAGAAGGAACAACAACAAAGTCAATTATCTGTACACGATCGTTTCGGAAATCCGTGCTTTTTATTTGTGGTATACATGAAGTCACGTAGAACAATTATATATAGTTTTTTTTTGGTAAGCACGGTCTCCTCATCAGCAAATTTATGAGGATTTCTATTGAATTGAAAAGACACCAAAAATAAACCTAGCATTAAAAGTAAGACAGATGAATCTGAAAAATTGAAATAAAAGGTTTGGATTTAAAATTTATAAGAAAATTAGTATAGATTAGAGATAGAAATGAGTAGAAAAAAAATATTTTTTTATATTTACATAATAAATTTGATTTAAAAATATATAGAGATAGTTACCTTTTAGTTTTTCTTTTTTTGAAATCAGGAACTTTGTTTAAAGTAGTCATTTAGATGTTTGCTATAGCTTTTTATTTTATTGAATGATGAATTTTAAAAGGGCGACGCTCGTGCAGTAAATTGTTTCCGTAAGCATATTTTGATTTAAAGACGCTACAGTTAATATATAGAGAGAGAATATTTATTTTGCAAGTTTTTAAGGGGAGATAATTGTCATGTGTTATTGGCTTTATTTATTATTTGATTTACGAGTCTAAGGGCGGTAATTTATATATATATATATATATATATATATATATATATATATATATATATATATATTAGCTACATGGTAAGCAGCTTATGATCCCCGTTTTCTATTTACAAAATTTAAGTAAGACTGTTCTTTTTCTCATCAGAGGGTTAAGTTACCTTTGATTTAATAGTTTGCTCCAAATATTTTCTGAAAAATATAAAGCTAGGTCAAACAGAAAAGCTGATAATTTTATTGAAAGATTTAATTTTATTGAAGGATTTAATTAGAATAATTTTTATATTGAATAGAAAAATCATGTTCGCAAGTCTTAGAAAAGTTAAAAAATGATGTTTTTTGTTCTCGTTTCAAAGATCAATGTTTCAGCGACGTCACAAAAGATAAAAATTTTAAACAAACGCAGATACGCATGTATATATGAAATTAAAAAAAAACATAGGTCAAGCAGAAGTTTGTAAAATTTCAAACATATATTTTCACTCACTCCAAAAGTATATTGGTTTTAAACTTTTCATAAACTTTTTTAAAATAACTGTTAAAAATTCCTTAAATTGTGGTCGAATATTTAAATCTATTAAAAAACTCAATAATAATGATAATCATATGAAATAATATTAAATCAAATAAAAACTCAATAATAATGATAATCAGATGAAATAATATTTAATTCAATAAGACACTCAACATTAATAATAATCACATTAAATAATATTTAACAAAAAACTTAATAATAATAATCATATGAAATAATATTAAATTCAATAAAAACTAAATAATAATGATAATCATAGGGAATAATAATTAATTAAAAAAACAAAGTCAGTAATAACGATAATCATATGAAATAATATTTAATTCAATAAAACAAAGTCAATAATAATGATAACCATATGAAATATTATTTAATTAATAAAATACTCAATAATAATGATAATCATAAGATATAATATTAAATTCAATAAAAACACAATAATGATGATAATCATATGAAATAATATTTAATTCAATAAAAAACACAATGATAATCATATTAAATAATATTAATTCAATAAAAAAACTCAATAATTATAATCATATGAAATAATATTTAATTAAAAAACTCAATAATAATTATAATCATATGAAACAATATAAAATTCAATAAAAACTCAATAATAATGCTAATCATATGAAATCCTATTAAATTCTATAAAAAGCCAATAATAATAATAATCATATGGAATAATAATGACTATCATATTAAATAATATTTAATTCAATAAAAACTCAATAATATTAATGTAAAGCCGCGCGTCTACAGTAGCAGTCGACCACGTGGAAGTGTCTTCAAGCCACAAGCTTTGGACCCGAACTTGTCTTGTTGACGAACCAAGGCAAAAGGAAAGAAAGAGAAAGTTGAACGTTGTTGTTGACTTTTATACCGGGATCAGTGTTCTGACTGCGCATGTCTGGATTTCACTAAAAAGGAAGTGACGTCACCAATGTGTGTATGTTTGCGCACGCGAGCGTGCATGTGTGTGTGTGTGTGTGTGTGTACGTGGATGTGTATATACGTGCGTGTGTGTGCGTATGTGTGTGCGTAAGTGTGGGTGGGTATGTGTATGAGAGAAAAAAAAGCATGTTCGAACAACAAATATTTTGTTCCATACAACAAACCCAATAATAATGATAATTGTATGGAAACATTAGGTGTAAAAACCCTCAAAACAGTCGACGGTAAAAAGAGAAAACACTGTAAAGTCATTAACAAGCTGGTTGTAAGGACAAATTCACGACAGTCTACACAAAACAACAGCCGACAAATAATGCACATTAAATATCGGCAAAATACAGAAACAAAGATTAACTTGTTTGACTTGTTGTAAACGTAGAGCTCTATTCTGTCTGTTTTTATTACCTATATTATTAATTCACTATATAATCTGTAAAAACAATTCACTATAAAATATCTAAAAACTATATTCCTTAAAAATAGAAAAAGAGAATTAACTTTCTAAATATAAAACCATTTTTATAGATTTATTATTAAATGTACTGATCTTACATGTGATTAAGTTTTAAAAAATATGTTAAGCTGAACTAGAGATGAAAAAATATTTTTCTTTATTGGTTTGGAATAATAGGATTGACACACTGAGAAATACACGAGAAGAAATAGAAAATGTTATTGTCCCAAGCAAAGAAAATATCAATCTATATGTGGGAGTTGTATTGTAATCAAATGTTTAGTTAAAAATCAAAATGATATAGGTTTAATGTTTTTTGTATGTTAATAATAATTTAAATATTTTGTCTTACTAATATTAAATATAAAACATTAAACTCGCTTATAAGTTACACGTCCATGATTACAAATAATTTTAACGTTTAGATGAATTAAGAATGAAAAAATATTTTAAAATAAAACATTCCAACGCCAATTTTCAGTATTTTCGTCTTAAACAGTAAAAGTCTTACAAGCATAAACAAAGGATAATGGTTGGATTTTGATGTTTGTGTGATTGGTTGGGAGTAAGTATGTTGGTGCAGAGTATATACTTGAGACTTTTTTTGAAGTCGAAGACACATATGGTCTTGATAGTTGCACGAAGCCATATTTAATTCACTATATAATCTGTAAAAACTATATTCCTTAAAAATAGAAAAAAAGAATTAACTTTTTAAATATAAAACCATTTTTATGGATTTATTATTAAATGTGCTGATCTTACATGTGATTAAGTTTAAAAAAATATGTTAAGCTGAATTAGAGATGAACAGATGTTTTTCGTAATTAGTTTGGAATAATATGATTGACACATTGAGAAATACACGATAAGAAATAGAAAATTATAACAATGATAAATATTACATTATTATTTTCAAAGACACACACACGCACGCATGTACGCGTTTTCCTTAAAACAGAATATGTTTATAATGTATTTATTCAATATCCATATTTTAAAAGTGCAACGGTTTATTAAAATCAATAAAAACGATTTGCATTTTCACGCGTTTCATTGCATAAACCAATCAAATCATGAGACTTTTCATCAGTTCATCAAAGAATATCACTTTTTTTTTGGTTCAAAAAGGAAACGTAATTTTAAAGTTGATTTGAAACGTGTTAAAGCGAATTTAAATGGGTTATAAGACATAAAAACCAGTCAAATGTCTACTGGTTATAGATACAACATTAATATGCAGAAAAAAGACAGAAGTTTAGTTCGTAGACCATGAGTTGAATAGTTGGATTGTAAAGACCATATTTAAATCTTCACTTTTCTTGATTTAAAAAGGAAACGTGATTAAAAAAAGTTTAAAAGACATAAAAATCCAGAATTCAGTAAAAATATAAATGAAACGTAATTTAAAAGCGAATTAAAAGTGTTTAACAGACAATAAAATATCTACCGGTTATAGACACAACATTAATATGCAGACGAATAAAAGAAGTTTAGTTCATAGACCATGAGTTTAATAGGCTCATTTTACAAACCATATTTAAATTTATACTAAGTTTTAAGCATTAATACATTTTAATAATTCATACTATTATAAGGTGAAAATAATTAGGATAAAAATCATAAAGAAACTAAAAAATATACGAAAAAGACTCTAAAAAAAAGTTGAATGAAATAATTTGTTGAATTTAAAAAAAAAACAATATTTTGATAAAAAATGTTCGTATACAAGTAGGCATTACCAGACGTAAATTCCGAAAAATAAAATTGCGATAATCGATTATTACAATTGTTTAAATTAATTGTATAATAAAATATGGGAATGATAATAATGCATTCAAAAACGTTCGATGAAATAATTGGTTGAATAAAAAAACCTGTTAATTTCTAAAAGTAAAAAATATAAAAATCTAATTCTGTTGCATTATTATAAGTATTAATAAATATGTAATGTTAGGAAAATATCAAGTTTAATATCAAACACATTATAAATAAGCGGTTATATGTCCACACATATGACTTAAAATGAAAGCTAGATTATATATTGATTTGTATTATTAACTTTTATTTACTTAGTATTTAAATTCATTTTTCCTGTATAATAAACTTAATATATTTCTATTGTTAGCAATATATTTTTATTATTATCATTAGCAACTATGGTAGTTGTATGCTTATTGTTCCTACAAATTTTTACTATATTAAAATAATAGTAAAAAAAATAAAAACCTTATTCTGTTTCATTAAATTCGCTATTATTAGTATTAACAGATGTGTAATGTAAGGAAAATATCCAGTTAAATATCAAACACATAAATAAGCAGCTATATTTCAACACAGAAATACAAACAAAATTATTTTAAAAGACCATATTAGTATGCATTGCTAAGTAACTAGATTATATATTGATTTGTATTATTAAATTTAATTTACTGAGTATTTAAATTAAATTTTCATGTATTATAAAATTATTATATTTCTATTGTTAGCAATATATTTTTTATTAATTTCAGTTGCAAATACGGTAATTGTATGTATATTAGTAGCAGTATATTTTATTAATTATAGTATTAATGTTCCTACAAATTCTTACTATATTATTGTTTATTTTACTTTATTAATTGCATAATTCCTTTATCTATTACAAAATACTATGAATAAAATTAAACATTTAAACAATATGAATGTGAATTAAGTGTTTATTTCTGTGATTTTTAAATGTTTTATAAAGTTATGTTTCTTGTTGGCACGATTAATGATATTAAATATGAATGTGAATTAATGTGTTTATGTTTCTTGTTTTGTTGACACGATTAAAATAAACAATGATACAAAAAATACTAGATTTCATTTATTTTTTATTTGCAGATGTTCCTGCTTGAATGTTTTCAATGAATATTAAGGGATCATTCTTCTCCTTAAACAGTATTATATACACAATTATTTCCTTATGTAGCATACTACAAAACAACCGCACAAAACTTTATTATACATATATGTATAAAGAGTTATTTTATCCGGATTGTTTAGCAAATAGTAATAAGAACATCATACTTAAATTTGAAATTTTTGTTTAATGTTTTTATAAATCATGAGATATCGAATTTAACATTTCCGAAAAATCTGCTAATTTACAAAATAGAATATTTTAACTTTTACACTACGAAATTGCTTTAGCATAAAATCTAATGTGAAGTGTGTGCATATTCCTGTTCTCAAAAATTAACATTAGTGATACATTTGCGAACTCACACTGGGGAACAGCCACATTCTTGTGAAGTGTGTGGATATTCTTGTTTTAAAAAATCAACACTAGTCATACATATGCGAACTTCGACTGGGGAAAAGCCACATTCTTGTGAAGTGTGTGGATATTCCTGTTATAAAAAATCAACATTAGTGAGACATATAAGAACTCACACTGGAGAAAAGCCACATTCTTGTGAAGTGTGTGGGTATTCCTGTTCTTATAAATCTACATTGGTGAGACATATAAGAACTCACACTGGTGAAAAGCCACATTCTTGTAGAATATGTGGATATTCTTGTTCTCTGAAATTAAATTTAATGATACATATGCGAACTCACACTGGGGAAAAGCCACATTCTTGTGAAGTGTGTGGATATTTTGTTCTAAAAAATCAACATTAGTGATACATATGCGAACTCACACTGGGCAAAAGCCACATTCTTGTGAAGTGTGTGGATATTCCTGTTATCAAAAATCAACATTAGTGAGACATATAAGAACTCACACTGGGGAAAAACCATATTCTTGTGAAGTGTGTGGGTATTCCTGTTCTTATAAATCAACATTATTGAGACATATAAGAACTCACACTGGTGAAAAGCCACATTCTTGTGAAGTTTGCGGATATTCTTTTTCTAGTAAATTAACCTTAGTGAAACATATGAGAAGTCACACTGGGGAAAAGCCACATTCTTGTAGAATATGTGGATATTCTTGTTCTCAAAAATCAACATTAGTGATACATATACGAACTCACACTGGGGAAAAGCCACATTCTTGTGAAGTGTGTGGATATTCTTGTTCTAAAAAATCAAACTTAGTGATACATATGCGAACTCACACTGGTGAAAAGCCACATTCTTGTGAAGTGTGTGGATATTTCTGTACTCAAAAATCAACATTAATGAGACATATAAGAACTCACACTGGGGAAAAGCCACAGTCTTGTGAAGTGTGTGGATATTCTTGTTCTAAAAAATCAAACTTAGTGATACATATGCGAACTCACACTGGGGAAAAGCCACATTCTTGTGAAGTGTGTGGATATTCCTGTTCTCAAAAATCAACATTAGTGAGACATGTGCGATCTCACACTGGGGAAAAGCCACATTCTTGTGAAATGTGTGGATATTCTTGTTCTAAAAAATCAAACTTAGTGATACATATGCGAACTCACACTGGGGAAAAGCCACATTCTTGTGAAGTGTGTGGATATTCCTGTTCTCAAAAATCAAGTTTTGTAACACATATGAAAACTCACACTAGGGGGAATCCACATTCTAGTTAAGTGTGTAGATATTCTTTTTCTCAAAAATCCGCATTAGTAACACATATGAGAACTCACACTGACTTGAATGTCTACTAGACACTGTCTGCGAGTGTCTAAGATCTCTCTATTCAGGGGTTTGTCAGAAAAACCTGGCATGAAGATACTTTTTCCATAGAAGTAAACCCTGACTTAATATTCAAAATCACATAGTATTCACTGCCCAAATGACATCCCCTTACGATGCCTTACATAAATTAGCTTTTACGAGGAATGGTGCACCTTCTCCAAGTGATATTACCTCAAGTAATAGCACGAAGCTGGATACTCCACCAGATTAAATAATCTCTTGCCCTGGAATCCAATAATACAAAGAGACCAAAATGAAAGCTATACTACAACGTATGAAAATGGTTAATTCGGGTGAGGAAAATTATGTTCTCAATTTCTAACTCAGTGTTTGAAAAATAGAAAAATTAAATGGAACATTCGAATATCTATGTATCCCATACAGAGTTCAAGTGTTAGCCCCGCATTGTGGGTCCCTTGACTTCTGAGAACTTGGACTGAAGTAAAATAAAATTAAAGACATATGAGAACACTGGTATGTTTAATTTAAAGTAAACCCTGACCAAATATTCGAATCTAAATGAAAATGAAAAATAAAACTTAAATCATCAAAATGACAGGATATCGCCCAGGATAAAAAGATCCACTCAGCATGGCTAAGCACTGGGTCATATGAGGAAAATAATTGTGCACCGTCTCCTTGTGATGTTTCCACGAATGAAAACACTTAGCTGGACACTCAACCAGACCAGTTAAATTCTAGTCCTGGAATCTGGCCAGACTAAACAAGAACCACTAAGAAAAGACTATAACCAAGTCAAGTGGTCTCTTGAGGAGAAAAAATATTCTTCACTGTTTTGCATACTCCAGGTATGAGAAATGGGGGAGGAAAAATACAGTATTCGAGACTCAAATAAAAACTTCACCCTTACAAAAAGAGAAAACATCACTGACCACAACTAAGAACTTGCTTTCAATTGTATCTTAGGTACATAAATACCTCCCAAAAGATGTTATATAGTCAATTAAGAAGAAAACTTTTAGTGAAGCAGCGATTGATTTTACCAAATCTAACACTGCTGAATTCGCCCAAACCCAGTGGAATAGGGAGGAAAAATGGACATTGATTTGGTTAATGGAATACGCAAAAATAAAATACCAAAAACTCACAGACATTTGTACGCAATATCAAAATATTTTTAAGCACCACTGCCCAAACAAGAATGGGATTGAGAAGAAAAATTTAACACGCCAGAAATCTAATTTTCTGGGGAACCATGTCTTTTCTGGTGAGCAAATATTCCATTTAAAAAAATGTCCATGAAATTGCTAAAAACATTTGCCCAATGTGCAATCCCCTCCCTATACCCAAGATCTGCCAACCCAAACATAGAAGACACTACAACAATTCTCAGCTCTCTGGGACAATGCCAACAAGTCCAAGTCTTAGATGTCCACCAAAAACCAACCGGAAATATACCCGACATGCTATTCCATCAAACAATGCAGCATCTCCCCAGGAATCACTCCCAACAGACCCAACACAATTTTAACATAGGCAGACATACCAACAGTGTGCCCCACTTCAAATGTGAGATCTGACTCTTATCAGTTGGAGCTAGAAGAGCTGGCAAACAGGATAGAAATAGCACGATGTCTAGCTGTTGAAAATCGGCCCAGACTGGTAAAAATTAGTATGAATAAAGCCTTCAAGGTGCTTGTTTCAAAAGTCAACGATGCCCTGGAAAGAATCACTCCGATTAACGCACCATTGAATGAAATAAATCATCCAACATACGGGGCAGTATGGTTTATTCAATTAAAACTCTTACCCAAACACCAGGAGAGTAAAAGAGAAAACATGAAGGCTAAATCATATAACCCAGCCTGGAAACGTAAACTCCAACAGAAAATAGACTGCACAGATATATGCATTCCTATCCTGTGAAACCCCAGGCAAAAAAATTAGTAAGAATGTGAATAAGTTGAAAACTTATTATTCCCTCCAAGACCAAGCACAGCTAATAGCTAAGTTGGCAGAACATCAGCGTCAGATAAAAGCCATAGCTGCACAAATAAAAAAACAAAACCAAAAACTTTGAAGCAAAAAGGATAAATAAACTTTTTGCAACAAACCCAAGAATTGTCTATAGGAGCCTCATTAAAGATGAAATAAAGGTGAGCTCCCCACCAACACAAGAAGAAGTTGAAAACTTCTGGCGGCCACTCTATGAGGACACTAAAGTACATACAGAAAACAACTGGATAAATACTATCAAAGAGGAGAACAAGGAGAAAGAAAAGATGCTAGCTCTAAAAATTACCAAGGAGGCTGTCTGCAGAAAGGTAGCTCAATGCAGCAACTTCAAGACCCCAGGAATAGACCAAATACCAAATTTCTGGTTGAAAAAACTGAGCTCACTTCATCATCACTATGCCAAGGCATTCAATAGAATCATCAGTTGAGATGAAGAGCCGCCGAGTGGCTTACTGTAGGCAGTACATAACTTATTCCCAAAAATTAGGACACCCACATGGCTAGCATATGTAGACCAATCTGCTGCCTCACAACAACCTACAAGCTCCAAACAGGGATAATCGCCGATGCAACATACGACCATCTCATTGCTGGTGATTACCTTGAAAGTGAGCAGAGGGGTGTACGAGGAAAAAGCTAGGCACAAAAGACCAACTCCTTGTAAACAGAACCATATTAGAAGACTGCAGGAGACGACACAGAAATCTGTCAATGGCCTGGATTGATTACAAAAAGGCCTTTGACAGTATACCTCATTCCTGGATACTTCGCTGTTTTGAGTTGTACAATGTGCACACTGATATTACATAATTCCTTCAAAAACAAATGGCCAGATGGTGCACCTCAATTACATTACAGCACACGGAAGGAAGGATACAGACCCCAAACAAAGATCAAGCGAGGAATATTCCAGGGAGACAGCCTCTCACCGCTCCTATTCTGCCTCACAATGCATCCATTAAGTAAGATACTTAAACGATCCGATGCTGGATACAATCGCAGCATGGGCAGAAAGAAGGAAGAAAATGAAAGAGTAAACCATCTACTCTTTATGGACGATTTGACACTCTATGTAGAATTCGAGAAACAACTTGTCTCTCTGATAGGCATTGTTAAAACTTATACAGAGGACATCTTCATGGAGTTTGGATTCGACAAATGCGCTAAGTGCACCATAAAGAAAGGAAGAAAGACATCACCAGAACATCTTAATCTTGACAATGGCTCTATTGAAGACCTTGAAGAGGATGCTGTCTATAAATACCTAGGAGTGGAGGAGAATGAGACACTTGAACACGGAAAGATGAGAGAAAAAGTACAGGGAGAATACTTCAAGCGACTTAAAAAAGTTCTCTCATCAGAACTATCAGCAAAAAACAAAATTACTGCCATCAATTAATTGGCAATACCTGTTGTCTCTTATGGATTTGCCATAATTAATTGGCTACAAAACTGTATCAATAGCCTTGGCGCAAAAACTCGGAAAGTGCTGGCCCTTCATAAAGTCATTTACAAACATCAGTGCATGGACAGGCTGTACTTACCACGGAGAGAAGGTGGTTTAGGCCTCACTGAAATAAACTACGCATACCGAGCTTCAGTGGTAAGCATAGGCCAATACATCAAATGTTTTTCTGACCCCAAAATAAAAATGGTGAATGAACATCACACCAAATGTTTGCCCCAGCAGACGTCAACTACAAAGCTCGGTGAAAATTTCAGTGGTAACACACTGGACAACACAGTAGAAGAATATGATAACCCATCAACCCTAATCGCCCGAAAGAAGAGAATGGAGTATACTAAAAGGGAACTGAAGACAAGACTAGAAGGATGGCAACAACATAAGAGAGCAGGCAGGTTCATGGAAGTACTGAACCAGAGCTACATTGACAAGGAGGCTTCACTACAATGGCTTAAAAGTGAAAATTTCCATTTGATGAAGAACGATTAATTATAGCTGCACAAGACCAAGGCTTGCTCACAAATGAATTTAAGAAAATGGCCGGTCTGCAAAAAAACGACCAATGCAGATTCTGTCACTCAACTGTTGAAAGCCCAAGCCACCTAATGTCTGGATGCAAGATCCTTCTAGCCGATGGTCCTTACATTGCTCGCCATAACAAAGTATGTAGATACTTACATTGGAAGATCTGTGGAGAGATGCAACTAGATAGGTCGTGGAACATCTGGGAACATGAACCACCACCGATAACATCAAATGGAAAAGTGACAGCGTTCTACGACAATGGCAGAGACATACAGGCAGGCAGATACATAAAAGACAAGGCCATCAAGCTAGATATAGTAATATGGAACAAGCCTGAAAGGACTGCACGCATGTTCGACGTCACAGTTCCAAACGACTTTGGTCTTAATAGAGCAGAACGGGAAAAAGATAACAAAATATCAGGACCTTAAAAATGATCTAAAGCAACATAGTCTCTGCAAGTAATAAACAGTTGTGACAGGAGCAACTGGCCTAATAAAAAAGAACCTTTAAAAATACTTAGAAGCAATCCCTGGAAAACCAAGTTGTAAGGAAATAAAGATAGCAGCCATAAAGGGAACAGTGTCTATTCTATTCTTATTCGGATATAAATTATAATAGAATCAAGTGATATCTTAAAACTAACATAAGTAAAACAAAATAAAAAGCGAAGGAGAGAATAGGAAAGCCTACTAGATGCAAACCTCCTGTATCTTCGATCTCTCTGTAAAGGGGTTTATTAGTGTATCTTAGAGTGTCCCTGCAAAGGTACATGGATTGATACACAAATATGAGGATGGTTCTTTCAGGAAGTAAACCCCAACCAAATGTTCCCAAAAATATATATGAACAAGAAAATAATAAAAAGTTAACACTGGCATCATCACCATCATCATGACGACATCATCACCATCATCATGACGACATCATCACCATCATCATGACGACATCATCACCATCATCATGACGACATCATCACCATCATCATCATGACGACACCCTGGATAAAAAAGGTTCCCTCGTCATGGCTACGCACTGGGCCATACGTGGAAAATAACAGTGTAACTTTTCCCAGTAATACTACTACAGGCAGCAAGACTATGCTGGAGAATCCACCTGACCAGACAAATTCTGGTCCTGGACTCCGGCAAAACCAAGCAAAGACCATAAGAAAACGTAATTATAAAACAGTGAATTATTCGATTGCGGTAAAGACAAAAATCCTTCACTGCTTCAAATACTCAAGATTTGAAAAATGGGGTTGGTGCAAGGACAAAATATTCGAAGGCCAAATAAAAAACGGATCTACTAAGAGAAAAACTGGAGGCAACAACAACCAAAAAATACTCTCTATAGTCTCACAAATTGATAAATATATACATCCACATGAGATTTATGAGATAAAGAAGAGAGCTATAAAAGTGGCTGAAACAGACTTCAATTCCCAAAAAGACCAGGGAGAACACCATGAAACACAGTGGAGCCGGGAAGAAAAGATGGCGACAAACGGGGAGTGCCCAATCGACAACCACGTCCCCATGCAGGAACCTAACCAGCCAGCCAATATATATAGCCCAGCAACAAACCCTGCGACACAGGCACGTGACACAATGGAGAAATCTCCACCGAAAGAAGGAGCACCCACCGAAATCTCCTCATCAATGAATAACCTGTCAAAGAAACAAGACCACCAGATTCTGAGGAGACGACAGAGCCAAAATAATACTCAACATCTATTGATAGATGCAAAACAGATTGAGCTAGAGAACCAATCAAATCGAAAGAACTAGGCATCTACAACTACAAGACCGACCCAGACTGGTCCAAATAAAGATGACCGAGACCTTCAAAAATCTCGCTGTAAAAGTGAACGATGCCCTCTCTAAGTTAATAACAATAGATGCTTCGTTAACAGAAATTAACTATGCAACATATGGGGCCGCATGATTTATCCAAACAAAACTCCTTCCCCAAACACCAGAAAGGAAAAAGGAGCACACAGGAGGTCTAAACCAAATGAAGCAGTCTGGAAAACCAAACTACAAAAAAGGATAAATGGTCTTAGAAAATAAATATCCCAGATATTTCTCGCGGAGCGAAAATCCTGGACAAAACTTAAAGAAAAAGGTGAGAACTTTAAAATCGCGATACTCCCTTCAAACCACGAACCAACTAAGAGTCCATATAGCAGAAAATCAGGCAAAAGTGAAGGGCTTATCTGCACAAATAAAAAATAAGCAACAAAAATTGAGTCCAGGTCCATAAACAGGTTGTTTGACAGAAACCCAAGGATAGTGTACCGAAATCACATGAGAGATAATATCAAAGTAACGTCACCACCAACACAAGAACAGATCGATAAATTCTGGAGGCCATTGTATGAGGACCCAAAACAACATCGGGAGATGGAGCGGATAGGCACAATAAAAGGATCAGTCAAGGGCAAGGAAAAATGCGAACGTTAGAAATTATCAAAGCAGCTGTAAATAAAAAGATAATCCACTACAACAACTTCAAAAGCCCAGGAATTGATAACCTTCCAAATTTCTGGCTAAAAAGGCTGACGACACTACACCAACACTATGCCCTAGCATTCAACCGAATTATTGGTGGCAAAGAAAAACCACCAGAATGGCTCACTATTGGCAAAACAACTCTTATACCCAAGAGCCAGGAAACACATTTGCCAAATAAATACCGGTCTATCTGCTGCTTTTCAACCACATACAAATGGCTTACTGGAATAATTGCCGATGCAATTTATCAGCATTTGACTGAATACCTTGAGAAGGAGCACAAAGGGTACACAAAAACAAGCTTGGGACAAAAGATCAACTTCTTTTGAACAAAACAATCCTGGAAGACTGTAGGAAGCGACAAATGACCTGGATTGATTACGAAAAGGCATTTGATAGTGTGCCTCATCCCTGTCATGAGCTGTATAATGTCCATGAGAATATAAGATCTTTATTAAAAACAAATGACAATGTGGCAAACATCTATTTCCCTACACCACATTGAAGGGACAATACAGGCTTCAAACATTAACATCCAGCGAGGAATATTTCAAGGCGATAGCCTTTCACCACTACTATTTTGCCTTGGAATCGATCCACTCAGCAAGCTTCTAAAAAATGTGATGCTGGGTACAATCTCGGTAGAGGCAGAAAAAAAGATCAAAGTAAAAGAGTTGATCATTTACTTTTCATGGGCGATCTGAAATTCTATGCAGAGACAGAAAAACACCTTGTCTCCCCGATGGAAATTGTGAAAACGTTCCCAGAGAATATCTGCATGGAGTTTGGATTTGACAAATGTGCTAAATGCACAATACAAAAGGGAGAAAAACAAAATACAACGTACAGTTTCGGTATTATAGACTGGCCTCAATATAACATAAACAGGTTCGATACCAAGACCAGGAAACAACTATCCCTACATAAGGTAACATACCGAAACCAATGCATAGACAGGATATACCTACCACGAAAAAAAGGGGGCTTAGGCCTCACTGAATTCAACCATGCATCTCGAGCCACTATAGTAAACATGAGTCAATATATTAAGAGTTCAAGTGTCCCTGAAAGAGAATAAACAAAAGGGGAAACATCACATTTTGTAAAGTTTGTGGTTCTCAAAAAAAAAGTTGATGATATATTTGTGAACTCACACTGGTTAAACGTTGCATACTTGTGAAGTATGTGGCTGATGCATTTTACTGCTCTCAACCGAAACTACAGCGACTGTTTCAGCAGAATGTTGATAGATGATCACAACCCTTGCTGACAGAGGGGGACACCAGCCTCATATCCGAGATGAAGGAGACATAACGCCCAGATAAATACAACCACCTACAAGGAGGCAAATAAACCTTCGAATTTTATGGATCGATAACAATGAGGCATTTGACAGTCATTATTACTTTGGTGCCTTGAAATATGCAAGATCCATCCGGTGTGGAAAACAACCATATTACGAAGTCACAAAGAGGAAAGACAATCATCTCTTATGTAAACGTCTCTTATTTTTTATTCATAGCAATAGATGCACTGAATAACAGTCTGAGAAATTACAACTTTAGTCAGAACCGTCGTTAACTTCCAAGCAATACAGTTAACCATCCGCATTTCATGGATGATCTTAAGGCGTATGCTAGGTAGTACATACCTTCTCTAATGGCATCGAAATGAAGTTTGGCCCAGATAAATGTGCCACGTGTACGCTCAGATCTGGAAAAAAGATATATACCGAGAATATGGAGCTAAATGAAAACAATAACATCAGAGATCTAGAAGAACACGAACCCTAGAAATACATTGACATTGAAGAAAACGACAGCATACTATATGCCAACAAATACCACACATATATTAATAGTTCTGGTTGATACAATCGATATTCTCGCAATATTATTCTACAATTATTGTAAAATCCCCAGGTTTTCTAATTTCATTGTCATGTTTCAATTGTTTGGTAAATTTTTGTATGCATTTTTCAATTCCATTTTTATAACTATTTCTCGGTTGAATAACTTGGACAGTTTGAAAATAAAATTATTTTATCACTGTATAACTTTGTTTCTATATTTTTAAGAGATTGGACTTTTACGGATGAATAATAACTTTGTTAATGCTGTTCGATTTTTAAGTGTTTATCTAAATCAATAATAGAAATTTCTCGTTTGTATAAGAAAATTGATGAGATTTTCATTGTAAAATCAGTAAATATACATTTTTATGTTGATATCAGTTTAACATTGTAGCAGTCTATGAATAGACATAATTGTACTGTTTGTCGTAGGAAGATGATAATTTACAGTAGTGACTTGTTTGCCGTGATCTTATTATATTACGAATCTCTTAGAACACGTTTTTCATGATAATCTTAAAACTGATTGGACTTTGAACTGATACTAAATTGCATGTTTTATTCTTATTAAAATAAATATCAAACATCAGTCACATATTAGTTTGAGATTTCAGACAGCCAAATACTTCTGTCTAACCCATGTATAGGTACAATCACCGAAAAAAAAGTTTATATAAAAATAAAAAAAAATTAAAAAAGACATTTATATGGCATATTACCAAAAATGCATTGAAAAATTTTATTTCGTTTAATTGCAATTTGATGTATCATAAAAGGGTATGCTTATTTAAATAGAAGAATTTTCAAAAAATTTATGGATGACACGAATTGTCATAATTTTGTTTAATTGCAATTTGATGTATCATAAAAGGGTATGCTTATTGAAATAGAATAAATTTCACTAAAATGATGGATGACACGAATTGTAAGCCCGTTCAACAGCAGATATCTTAACTGTAGTTTCTGAACGTATATACCGTTCATTGGACAAAACAGGGGAGGGTAGAGCAGTAGCCCTTGATATATTTAAGGGTTTTAACAGGTATGGCACGATGGTCTTCTAAGGAAAATTAGGTCATATGGAATCAATGAAAGAACTCATAATGTAATTAAATTCTTCTTAAGTAATAGAAAAATCAAAGTTGTCCTCGACGGTCGTACATCTAAACAATATGACATAAATGCGGGAGTACCTCAGGGGTCTATCCTTGGACCTCTATTATTCCTGATATTCATAAATAACCTCCCTGATAAAATAGTTTCGGAGATGGGTATATTTGCCGATGACACCACTCTCTATAACAGATATGAGGGGAAAACAAATGAACACATATAAAAGGAAATGGCAGAAAAACTAGATGATGACCTCCAATCTGTAGTGGAATCGGGACAAAAATGGATGGTCACATTCAATGCTGCTAAGACTAAGCTTGTTTCCTTCAATAACTACAAGAAACCTTCTCTACCACCAATAGCAATGGCAAAGAACACATTGCCTGAAAATACTTCTTTTAAACTCCTCGGCCTAACGTTTACAGGGAATATGAACTGGAATAGATACATTGCCAAGGCTGTTGCAAGGAAGGCTGGCTCCCTCTACCGTGCTAGAAAACTACTTACGCCTAACAGTATCCTATACCTCTATAAGGCAACCATTCGCCCATGTATAGAGTACTGTTGTCACATCTGGGCAGGTACATCTGCTGCTTGTTTCTCGCTCCTGGAAAGGGTTCAAAAGAGAGTCGCCAACCTGATAGGTCCTGAACTGTCATCTAGGATTCAGCCTCTGTCCCATCGACGAGATGTTGCATCCCTCTGCGTGTTCTACAAATACTTTAATGGTGAAGTCTCTGACAAACTGCAAACACTTGTACCTCCCCGACGTAACTACCCCGACAAACCCGACAAGCTACTAAGTCTCATCTCTTTACAGTAGAGATCCCTAGGTGCAAGAAAGACTTTTACTCCAATAGTTTCTTCCCCAGAACTGTGGGTCTTTGGAACTCCCTTCCGGGATTCTGCTTTCCCAACTGCACTGATATGCAGAAGTGCAAGTGTAATGCTAACAAACATCTTTCTACTCATCTCCCTTCAAAATGACCCCGCTAATTAAGTCCCTGATAGTATGCCCCTGCTTCAAAGTGGCACTGTGCCTTGTTTGGGGTGAAAGTTGAATGAAAAAAAATCGTTTAATTGTAATTTGATGTATCATAAAATGTTATGCTTATTGAAATAGAATAAATTTAACAAAAATTATGGATGACACAAATTGTAATAATTTCGTTTAATTGCAATTTGATGTATCATAAACGGGTATGCTTAATGAAACACAATAGTTTTAAAAGAACACAATGAAAAATTTTTTTCCATAAAAATTTCGGATTAAACTTGATAGTTGTTTTTATATACGAATACACTAAATTTATTGATACTTTTAATAATCCAAAAATACCAACCATGAATGCAAAAGAGAGTTTGGAGTTAAAATAAAACAAGCAAATAACTTTTCTTTGCTTTTTTGTGAAAAGAATAAGAATCGTGTTATAGGCAGTATTAAAAACAAAAAGAAAAGCGAAAATTGCATAAAATAAATTTTATTTGCCTTCGTACGAGTTACACACTAGTCTTCTAAATGTGGGGAAAACTATTAGGTCGACAAGAAAGTTTTTGCGGTTTTAAACGTTTAAACTCAGATGAGCTAAATAAAACAAATATTGATTTAAATAAAAACCATTAGAATCAACACTTTTGCCAACGTTAAACAAGTGCATGATAGGCCTCACTTTTTCTAGGTCGAATTCTATGCCATTTTTGGTGATATGATGCCCATGAAAGTGATCCCGTTTATTCGGGTCTCTAGTTTTTCTGGGTTACGTTTTACTCCTGTTGTTTACCATTTCTGGAGTAATTTGGGGAGCTGCCTGTCATGTTTTTTTTCGAATTTCCAATAAATTACTAGATCATCTACAATAACTACTCCCTGCATGAGTTGTAATTGTTCATTCAGCTTTCTGTGGAATATGTTTGCTGAGGAGTTCAGGTCAAATATAACCGACGCCAACAGTATTGGTCAAAGCATTCTGAAAGGTGGATGCATCATCGAGCTCAACATGCCAATATCTTGATGATCTACAACGAGTTGTTTCATCAACGACTTGTTCAACATTGATGAAACCTCTTTATAGGATTTCATCCTCTTTGAAAACTTTTTATTGGAAGTATTAATAAATGCCCTTGTGTCAATCTGAAAAAACAACTTTTTTATTCAAAAGCATAAGGCATTTGACCTCATTTTACTGTTTTGTCTTTGGCGGTTTTATTGTATTCACTTAGTCTTTATCCTTCTCTGATGATGATGTGTCTAATTGATGTACTCGTGGTTGAGGTGCAACGATCTTCTTGCTTTCATTTGTTCGTGTGTTTTTGTGTCCCTGTTTTTTCCTCATCCTTCTTGCTGCATGCATGCCCCAGTTTGCCATAGGTTGGGCCTCTGCTGTGTTTTGGCGCGTGTGTATAACCACAAAAGACATTTTCTTTTGGGGACTGGTTCCTTCGTTCAACTGGTTTTACGTACCCTCATCACCTGGGCTGTATCTAGTCGCATTCCTTGATTGTAGTTTGAGCTCATTTCAGCCACTCTACATGTTTACACTCTGTTTCATGGATATCGTCAGATTCCCAACAAGCACCTTTCAAGACTGTAAGACAAACAATCACGAACTCACCCATTCTTACATACTACGACCCCCACAAGAAAGTGACGCTGGAGAATGATGCATGTGAGTATGGTTAGGAGCAGCGCTAACACAAGTTGACAAACCAGTTGCGTTTAAATGTAGGTCAATATCAGTGGACGAACACACATATATGCACAAATTGAGAAGTATATGCTGGCAGTTGTATATGGTCTAGAAAAATTCCGCCACTATACTCAACAAATAGAAGTGGTAGTTTTGACTGACCACAAGCCCCTCGTCTCAATCAGCAAAAAGCCACGATCAACAGCACTAAAACGGCTACATAACCTCCTACTATGGACACAGAAATACAATTACATACTCCAATATAAGCCAGATAAAGATATCTCATTAGCAGATATGCTTTCATCAGCACCAACAAGTAAGCCAGTGTTGGATGAAATAACATCAGTGAATAATCTGACAATGTAACCAGTACAAAAACACAGGTTTGCAGAGATTCACCAAAAGACAGTTGAGGACTTCAACATGAGTGCACTAGCAGTAGTATTATTTATCCAATTGTTTTCTTTATGTACTTTAGTGTCCCCCATAGAGTTGCCTCCAGAAGTTTTCAAAATCTGCTGGAGTTGATGGGAAGCTTAGCTTTATTTCTTCTCTAACGAGGTTCCTATAAACAATTCTTGGGTTTGTGGCAAAAGTCTATTTGTACTTTTTGCTTTACAGTTTTGGGTTTTTTTTGTGCAGCTAAGGCTTTTATGTCAGCCTGATTTTCTGACATCTGCGCTGGGTTTTGGAAGGAATAGTAAGTTTTAAACTTATTCACCTGGGGTTTCACACGACAGGAATGCAGATATCTGGGCAGTTTCCTTTCGGGTTTTATCTATTTCTTGTTACAGTTTTCGTTTCTTGGCTGGGTTATATGATTTTTTTTTATTACATTTTCACCCCAAACAAGGCAAATTGCCACTTTGGTGTAGGGGGCTACTATCAGGGGCAACAACTACTGGGGTACTATGTAGGGATTTGGGCAGCAAGGTGTCGGTTCACGTTACACTTGAACTTCTGCACGTCAGTACTGTTGGGGAAGCAGGGACCTGGAATGGAATTCCAGAGTCTTGCGGTTCTGGGGAAGAAACTATTGGAGTAAAAAGATCTTTTACATCTAGGGACCTCTACAGTGTGGGGGCGGGATCTAGTAGCCTGTCGGGTTTGTCGAGGGTGCTCGCGTCGTGGGGGCACAGGTGATTGCAGTTCATCAGAGCATTCACCACTAAAATACTTGTAGAAAAGGCAGAGGGATGCAACATTTCGTCGATGGGACATAGGCTGAAGCTTAGATGCCAGTTCAGGGCCTATCAGGTTTGCGACTCTCTTTTGAACCTTGTCAAGGAGCGAGAGACTAGTAGCAGATGCACCATCCCAGATGTGGCAGCAATACTCCATACATGGGCGAATGGTGGCCTTATAGAGGTACAGGATACTTTCGGGTGTTAGTAGTTTTCTAGCACGGTAGCGAGAGCCTACCTTTCTTGCCCTGGCAATGCCTTCAATGTAATTGTTTCAACTCATGTTTCCTGTGAACGTTAGGCCAAGGAGTTTGAAAGATGGACTCTCAGATAAAGAGTCGTTGGCCATTGCTATTGGTGGTAGAGAGGGTTTCTTGTAATTATTGAATGAAACTAGTTTAGTCTTGGCAGCATTGAACGCGACCAACCACTTTTGTCCCCATTCCACTACAGATTGGAGGTCTTCCTCTAGTGTTTCTGCAATTTCTTTAGAAATGTGTTCATTCGTCTTCCTGTCGTGTCTGCCATAGAGTGTAGTGTCATCAGCATATATACCCATCTCAGAGGCAATGTTGTCGGGGAGGTCATTTATGAATATCAGGAACAATAGAGGTCCAAGGATAGAACCCTGGGGCACTCCCGCATTTATATCATATTGTTTAGATGTGCGACCGTCGAGGACTACCTGGATTTTTCTCTTATCTAAGAAGGATTTAATTATGTTAAGCATTCTACCAGTGATACCGTATGATCTGATTTTACTGAGGAGACCCTCATGCCATACCCTGTCAAAAGCCTTAGATATATCTAGAGCTACCGCTCTGCCTTCCCCCGCTTTGTCCAGTGATTGGTATATACGTTCAGAGATCACGGTAAGGATGTCTGCTGTGGAACGGGCTTGTCTAAATCCATATTGTTTGTCAGTCAGTAGTTTAGCATCTGTATGATGATGGACTAGAACATGGTTAATTATGGTCTCAAATATTTTGGCAAAAAGTGGGAGGAGGCTAATGGGGCGATAATTTGATGGGTCTGTCCTTTCGCCAGAATTCTTGAATACTGGTACAACAGAAGCAGTTTTCCAACAGCCCGGAAAGCAAGCTTCATTAAGACATTTGTTGTAGAGTTTGGAGAGAACTGGAGCTACTTCGGCTGAGCACTTTTTTAATAGCACAGCTGGGATAAGATCGGGTCCACATGCTTTTGAGGTGTCAAGGTTTTTTATCTCCATGTTTCCATTTTTACTATGTTGGTGTAAGAGTTTTAACTGAATAAACCATGCTGATCCGTATGTTGTATGATTTATTTCACTCAATGGTGCATAAATGGCAGAGATTCTTGTGAAGGCATAATGGACTTTTGAAACAAGCATCTTGTAGGCTTTATTCATTTGAATTTTTATCAGTCTTGGCCGATCTTCAACAGTCAGACTTCGTGCCACTTCTATCCTGGATGAGTTGTGTCAGGTGAGAATGTGTTGTAGTGTCTTCCTGTTGGGTTTGCCAGATTTTGGGTATAGGGACGGGATTACTGATTGGACAAATATCGTTTTTAGTCATTTCCTGGACATCTTCTTTTAGCTGGGATATTTGCTCCACAGAAAAAATGTTCCTCAGAAAATAAGACTTCTGACATGTTATCTTTTCCTTCTCAATCTCTTTCTTGTCTGGACAGTGGTGTTTAATAAATCTTTTTCCATTGCTTACAACGTTCTGTTAGTTTTTTATATTTTATTTTGGCATATTCCATTGACCAAATCCTCTCTACTTCACTGGATTTGGGCAAATTATGCAGTGTTCTATTTGGTAAAATCAATCGCTGCTTCACTAAAAACTTTCTTCTTGATTGACTCTCTAACATCTTTTGAGAGATATTTATGTACTTGGGATACAATTGAAAGTAAGCTCTTAGTGAAGTTTTCTCTTTTAGTAAGGTTGACGATTTAAATTGGGCGTCAAATACTTTAGCTTTTTCCTCCCCCATATCTCATACGTTTAGTATAGGAGACAATAAAAAAAATTGTTTTCTTTTACCGAATAGACCCATTTACTTTGTCATATAGTCTTTTCCTCGTAGTCTTTGTTTGCCGGATTACAGGACAAGAATTTAACTGATATGTCCAGCTTAGTGTTGTTATTTGTGGCAACATACCTAGGAGAAGATGCGCCGTTATTTTCCTATGACTCCGTGATTAGCTGATGGGATCTTTTTACCTGGGCGACATCCTGCCAGTTTGTTGATTTAGTTTTATTTTTCATTTTCATTTAAATTCGAATATTTGATCACGTTTTACTTTAAATTGCAAATTAAAAGTATTCTCATATCAGAGTCCCTGGTAAACCCCTGTACAGTGAGACTGAATACACCCGAGGTTACTGTCTAGTAGGCATTCAATTCTCCTCAGCGTGAGTCCTCATATGTGTAACTAATAATGATTTTTGCGAACAAGAATATCCACACACCTCACAAGAGTGTGGCTTTTCCCCGGTGTGAGTTCTCATATGTGTTACTAATAATGATTTTTGAGAACAAGAATGTCCACACACTTCACAAGAATATGGCTTTTCCCCAGTGTGAGTTCTCATATGTATCACTAATGATGATTTTCGCGAAGAAGAATATACACACACGTCACAAGAATATGGCTTTTCCCCAGTGTGAGTTCTCCTATGTGTCACTAATACTGATTTTTGAGAACAAGAATATCCACACATGTCACAAGAATGTGGCTTTTCACCAGTGTGAGTTTTCATATGTATCACTAATAATGATTTTCGCGAACAAGAATATCCACACACATCACAAGAATATGGCTTTTCCCCAGTGTGAGTTCTAATATGTGACACTAAATGTGATTTTTGAGAACAAGAATATCCACACACTTCACAAGAATGTGGCTTTTCCCCAGTGTGAGTTCTCCTATGTGTCACTAATACTGATTTTTGAGAACAAGAATATCCACATACTTCACAAGAATGTGGTTTTTCTCCAGTGTGAGTTCTCATATGTTTCACCAATGATGATTTGTGAGAACAAGAATATCCACACACCTCACAGGAATGTGACTTTTCCCCAGTGTGAGTTCTCATATGTGTCACTAAATTTGATTTTTGAGAACAAGAATATCCACACACTTCACAAGAATGTGGCTTTTCACCAGTGTGAGTTTTCATATGTATCATTAATAATGATTTTCGCGAACAAGAATATCCACACACCTCACAAGAATGTGGCTTTTCCCCAGTGTAAGTTTTCATATGTATCCCTAATAATGATTTTCGCGAACAAGAATATCCACACACTTCACAAGAATGTGGCTTTTCCCTGTGTGTGTTCTCATATGTATCACTAATTGTGATTTTTTGAATAAAAGAATATCGACACACTTCACAAGAATGTTGCTTTTCCCCAGGGTGAGTTGTCATATGTATCACTAATTTTGATTTTTTATAACAAGAATAGCCACAAACCTGACAATAATGTGGCTTATCTGTAATGTTTACATTTATATTAAAATTAAATTGCTCCTGGCGCAAGTTATCACAACCAAGTTATAAGCAATATGAGATTTTATCCTGACTTTTCAGTTTTAATCTGGAGTTGTTGATGCAAGTTTTATTTTATGCTAAAGAAATTTCAATTTCTATCACTTAATTGGGTGGATAAGAGATATTTCGTAGTATAAATATCCAGTTTTATGGAAGTTAGATTTATGCTAAAGAAATTTTAATTGTGTAACGTTTTATTCGTTTGATAAGAGATATTTCGTAGTGTAAAAGTTAAAATATTCTACTTTGTAAATCAGTATATTTTTCTGAAATGTAAAATTCGATATCTTATTATTTATTAAAACATTAAACAGAAATTTCTCAAATTTTAATATGTGTTCTTATCGCTATTTGCTAAACAATCCAGAAAAAAAACTCTTCACACATATATATCTAATAAAGTTGTCTGCTACCGTTTTTGTTGTCATCGATGTAAGGAAATAGTTGTGTATAGTATACTGTTTAAGAAGGATGGTCCCTTAATATTCATCAAAAACATTCAAACAGGAACGTCTGCAAATAAAAAATAAATGAAATTTTTCATTTTAATATCAAGGTTTATTTTAATCATGCCAACAAAACCAGAAACATAACTTTATAACACATTTAAAAATCTCAAAAATAAACACTTAATTCACATATATATTGTTTAGATTAAAAATAATATTCATAGTATTTTGTAATAGATGAAGAAATTATGCAATTAATAAAGTAAAATAAACAATAATGTAGTAAGAATTTGCTACTGATATTAATAACAATAGTAAGAATTTATAGGAACAATAAACATACAACTACTATAGTTGCTACTGGTAATTATAAAAATATATTGCTAACGATGGAAATATAATAAGTTTATAATACAATAAAAATGAATTTAAATACTAAGTAAATTCAAGTTAATAATACAAATGAATATATAATCTAGTTACTTAGCAATGGATAATAACACGGTCTTTTAAAAGAGCTTTCGTTTTAAGTCATATATGTGGAACTTTAGCCGCTTATTCATAATATGTTTGATATTAAACTTGATATTTTCATAACATGACATATTTTTAATAGTCAAAATAGCGAACTTAATGCAACAGAATTAGGTTCTTTTTTTACTTTTATTTTAGAAATCAACATTTTTTCATTCAACAAATTATTTCATCCAACACTTTTGAATGCATTATTATAATTCTTATATTTTATTATACAAACAATATCAGCAATTGTAATATTCGATTATCAGAATTTCATTTTTTTAATCAACGTCTGGTAATACACATTTGTATACCATATACATTATATTCTTATTATCGTATATATTCTTTGTAGTTATTTTTAATTTTTATTAAAATAATTTCTTAATTTTTTTAAATTCAAGAAATTGTTACTAGCATTCAACGAATTATTTCATCCAACTTTTTTTAGCATATTTTATTTATTCGTGTATATTTTTTTAGTTTCTTTATGATTTTTATCCTAATTATTTTCATCTTCTAATAGTATAAAATATTAAAATGTATTAATGTTGAAAGCTTAGTATGAATTTAAATATGACCTGTGAAATTGAACTATTAAACTCATGGTCTACAAACTAATCTTCTCTCTTTCTTCTGCATTAATGCTCTTTTAAACCTTTTTAATTCGTTTTCAAATTACTTAACTTTAATTACGTTTCATTTTTGAACCAAGAAAAAAATGAACATTTTTTTCTTTGATGAATGAAAATTCTGATGATTTTTATGGTTTATGCAATGAAACACGTGTAAGACGCAGTAATTTAAACAATATGTATGTGAATTTAATGTTTAATAAAGTCAAATATGCTCTGAAAATGTAAATCATTTTTATTGAGTTTAATAAACCGTTGCAATTTTAAGATATCTTTATTGAATATATACATTATAAACGTGAAAATCGTCATGTAATATTTACCATTGTTATAGAGAAATATATCGAGGTTCGTCAGAAAGAGTTTGTTTTTTGCTTGTAAGGCTTCTACTGTTTTAGACTTAATATGAATTTAAATATTACCTGTAAAATTAGCCTATTCAACTCATGGTCTACGAACAACTTCTTAGTTCTGCATATTAATGTTGTATCTATAACCAGTAGATTTATTACTGTCTTTTAAACCTTTTTAATTCGTTTTAAAATTACTTTTCCTTAACTTTTCTCATGTGCTTTGGGATATTTATATCTTTTAAACCTTTTTCATTCGCTTTAAAATTACGTTTCATTTTTGAACCAAGAAAAAAATGAACATTTTTTTCCTTGATGAATGAAAAGTCTGATGATTTTTATGGTTTATGCAATGAAACACGTGTAAGACGCAGTAATTTAAACAATATGTATGTGAATTTAATGTTTAATAAAGTTACATATGCTCTGAAAATGTAAATCATTTTTATTGAGTTTAATAAACCGTTGCAATTTTAATATATGTTTATTAAATAAATACATTATAAACGTGAGGTTTTCATTTAATTAAATATTATTTCATATGATTATCATTATTATTGATTTTTTTAATAAAATATTATTTCATATGATTAGTATTATTTAGTTTTTTATTGAATTAAATATGATTTCCTATGATTATCATTATTGAGTTTTTTTATTGAATTAAGTATTATTTCATATGATTATCATTATTATTGAGTTGTTATTTAATTGAATCTTATTTCATATGATTATCATTATTATTGAGTTTTTATTGCATTAAATATTATTTCATATGATTGTCATTATTATTGAGTTTTAATGAATTATGACTTTCATGATTTTTTTAGTTTTTTATTGAATTAAATATTATTTCATATGATTATCATTATTATTGAGTTTTTATTAATAAAATATTTCATATGATTATCATTATTATTGAATTTTTATTTAATTAAATATTATTCCATAGGATTATCATTATTATTGAGTTTTTATTTAATCAAATATTATTTCATATGATCATCATTATTATTTAATTTTTATTGAATTATGATTTTCATGATTTTTTAGTTTTTTATTGAATTAAATATTATTTCATTTGATTATCATTATTATTGAGTTTTTATTGAATGAAAATTAATTTCACATGATTTTAATTATTATTGATTTTTTTATCGAATTCAATATGATTTCATATGATTATCATTATTATTGAGTTTTTTATTGAATTAAATATTATTTCATATGAATTTTCATTATTATTAAGTTTTTTATTGAATTAAATATTATTTCATATGATTTTCATTATTATTGAGTTTTTTATTGAATAAAATATAATTTCGTATGATTATCATTATTACTGAGTTTTTTATTGAATTACATATTATTTTATGTGATTATAATTGTTATTGAGTTTTTATTGAATGTAATATTATTTAATATGATTATCATTATTATTGAGTTTTTTTTATTAAATTAAATATTATTTCCTATGATTATCCTTATTATTTAGTTTTTTATTTAATAAAATATTTCATATGATTATAATTATTATTGAGTTTTTATTGAATTAAATATTATTTCATATGATTATCATTATTATTGAGTTTTTTATTTAATTAAATATTATTTCATATGATCATCATTATTATTGAGTTTTTATTGAATTATGATTTTCATGATTTTTGAGTTTTTTATTGAATTAAATATTATTTCATTTGATTATGATTATTATTGAATTTTTATTGAATTAAATATGATTTCACATGATTTTAATTGCTATTGATTTTTTTTTATTGAATTCAATATGATTTCATATGATTATCATTATCTTTGAGTTTTTTGTGTGGTTTATAAAGTGCAGACTTAAGAGATATAAAGTTATTTAATTTGAACTAAAGCACAAGTTGTTCACAGAGGAAACTTGATAGAATTGTATGATCTCAACAGAATATGTTCTTACAATATGCTGAAAGATGTTGGATTTAAATTTGCGATCCCAGTTTTTAATAGTTTGTAACAATTGCTATTTTTTAAAGTTGTTTCTACACAATAATTAATATATTTTTTCAAGTTTAAGAAATCATAATGAATTATTGTAATTTTTAGAGTCAGTGAAAATTTTACATTGGAAATTTTAGATACCTACGTTTGACTTATGATGTTATTTACAAAAGAGTCACAATTATTAAGGCCCAGATGCCACTCGAGGATAGGGGTTAATAAGCATACAGTGGTCAATGTAACACTGTCGTCGTAATTGTTGGTAAATTGGATTACTTAAGGGAAATGCATCATTAAGAACATGTTTAGGTTGAACTTGAAAATGACGATATTATAGTCAGCTGGAAAGCAGGCAAATGGAAGAGTTCCACAGGTTTGTATTCTAAGAAAGAAACTTTGTTCATGGAATCTATGTTAATGTTCAGGCACAGATTAAGAGTGGGGGAAATTATTGACGAGTCTAAGGAAGGAAACATGAGTTAGAATAGATACACCGAGATCATTGCCAAGACTGTTGCAAAGAAAGTGGGCTGTCTCTACCCTGCTAGAAAATTACAGATTAAGAGTGGGGGAAATTATTGATAATTTTTTCAACTAGACGAGTCTAAGGAAGGAAACATGAGATCATTGCCAAGACTGCTGCAAAGAAGGTGGGCTCTCTCTACCCTGCTAGAAAATTACTTACACTTGAAAATATCCTATACCTCTACAAACTCTTGCACGCCCTTAATGAAAATATCCGTGACAAACCCGATAAGCAGCTAAATCCCACCCCTTTATAGTAGAGATCACTAGATGTATGAAAGCATTCTATTTTAATTGTTTCTTCCCCAGAACTGTATATCTATATAAAATTATGTATATGTATATATCTATATACATATATATATATATATATATATATATATATATATATATATATATACATACATATGTATATAGATATATACATATATATACACATATAGATACATATATATACATACATATATATATACATATACATATATATGCATACAACCTCTATACATATATATATATATACATTAATATGATTGCAACGTCTTGTCATGTCAGACGAGTGCCACTCCCTCAGGTACTGAAAGTCTATGAGCCCAAAGATAACCTTAACTTTAGTCCTGCCGGAAAAAAAATTCACACGTACAAGCAGACATGACACTGAAGATGGTCACTGGTATATATACATATGTGTATATATATAT
>NC_136527.1:159489265-159666765 GCF_053919585.1 Euprymna scolopes | reverse complement strand
AAAAATAAACATATTTTAATCTTTAAGATTATTTTAAAGTTGTTGAATAATATTTTTGTAAAGTGAAAAAAATAAACTTACCTTTCATTCCAGGAATTTAATGCGAAAAAAATCGTTTTTCTCTTGTGTCCAACGCAGAAAATGTGTTTGTTTGTTAGGATTTCTTAATATAATCTTTAGTAAATTGATACAAATTTTGTTTTGTGTGTCCAATTCATTAAGCAATTAAATATATGAAAATATAAAAGAATCAAAATTAAAAGAAAAAACACGATTTAAACGTGAAATTATTATAAGAAGAAAAAATCAACTGCTTCAGAACAAAGAACTTATGTTCATCGTAAAACGGTGTAATCATTATTTTGTTCCTCGTGTAAAAGATTGAACATTTCATTATGATTTGGATTAGTCGAACTACTGTTTACATCCAAGATGAGAACAGTAATCCAAATAATCCAAATATCAAAAAATGCAAAACTGAATATTTCACATAAACAATTCAAAAAGGAAGGAATTGAACAAATAGCGAAGTCAATCAAATAACAAAAACTAGATTTGAACCAACAAGAAACAAAACAATAATCACATGATCACATTATGAAAATTGCGACTTATTTTTATCAGATTCGATTCCGTTAACTTTACGATGACCTTAACTTATAATTCCAGACTTAAACCTGATGTTTTACATGCAATCAACGACTAACGATGGAAGTTTAGTAGTACCTGTTTCTAGTTTGTTTACGCATTTCAACGTTGTGCCGCCTTATCACCATTCTGGTTTTACTTGTCATGTTTGCGCCCTCCTATGTATTACCTCCTTCTTTGATAAAGAAGTAGTGCAATGTTGTAAAAGAGGTATCCTTTGATAGAGAAGTAACACAATGTTGTAAAATGTCCCCACTCGCAGATGGGAATATGGGGAAAAATATAAGAGAACACAAATCGATACTGAACAACATTCAGATCGACTTGTAATTTGTTTGCACCCTAATATATCTATTTTATGACATATATATATATATATATATCATAAAACTGTGTGGCGTAGAAAAATATTTTTTCTCAAAAATAAAAGTGAATAAAATTTATTGGTACAAAAATCTGTATACATGATTCTAGTGTATAAAATACTTACACATAAAAATTTGGTTATTTTGTTATTGTTCTTGAAAGAGCGTTAGCAAATTAGCAGAACAAATAATTGTTTTTTTTTTGTTTTTTGTTTTTTTCGTAATTACATAAAAATTGATAAACTAAACCTGTTTTTCTTCTGTCGTCACAAATATAGTAAAGCCAGGAACTATGCTATATTATCGATTACATCGACGACGACGACGACGACGACGACGCAAATTATTCCATATGAAAAAAAAATATAGCGTCTATTGGCATTTTTTAAATTACTGTTCCTGTGCGGGAAAATAACTCTTTAGATCGTAATTTTTAATTTATTTTTGTTTCATCCGTGCTTTGATATGATTAATGGGTGCTTGTACAGTTTAATCAAGAAATCAAAAAATAAAAATATTGAAAAAAAGTTTTCATTCGTTTGTATTTGTTCTCATTGAAAAGATTATGAATTTATGTTGTTCACATGTAAACGACCTTGATATTGAATATTACAGTAAAATGAAAGTTCCGTTAAGAATTGAGGTATTTTGTGAAAATATTGGTAAGTTTAAATGATAATAAATTATTTGTTAGGAATTGTTGTTATTAGTGAATGAAATGTTGTGATCTACTGATATTGGTAAGAATTATGTGGAGGTATTTTAGCTTTTTATTGGTGTTTGTCGGTGGTTAGTATAGAAGTGTGATATAAAAACAGTGGTGGGCACATGAAAACTATACTTACCTTACGTCGGTCCCGTGTTTTATCGGGGAGGATCTGCTAGGCGCAACATTCTCGCAGTTTGGGCAGGTCGAAGGTGTACATCCTGTCAAGGGTCCCCGGAACATCATCACGGGGACATACAAGATCTACATAAGGATAGACAGAAAAAATTTCCACCAGATCCCTGCCCAGCTGACATGTGAGGGCTGGAACATGGCAGTAATAGTAGAGGGGAGAAGACCGCTGTGCTGGCTTTGCCTGAAGCCCGGACACATGGCCCGCTTCTGTCCTACAAGAAAGGACGCTCCGAAAACAAAGGAAACAGCTACGAGTCCAAAAACAGAACAACCCAAGGAAGGACAGAAGCCGGCGAAGACAAAGGGGGAGACCGAATGGAGCAAAGTCGCCGCAAAAGGCAAGAAGACGGAGGTGGCCCCCACAACACCGAGGGCAGTTGCGGCGACTACTAAGAGGAAGCTCCCGGTAAGCTCCTCAGAGTCGGAGGAAGAAGACCGTGCCCCAAAACTCAAGAACAAGGAGAAGCGAGAGAGGAAGGAGCTGCCGAAAGACACAGAACAGGAGCTTCCTCTAGAAGAAAACACCAATGAGACTCCCCCTGAGTCTATGGAAGACGTAACAGCTGAGCCTCCAGTATCTCTCACCAAAGAAGCTCAGCCTACCCCTCCCCTATTCAACAGTCCGGAGCCGGAAAGAATAGCTCCGGAAGACCAACAAGCGGCGTCGGCGCAGAAAGCAGTGGAAGAAAAGGCGCCCTCCAGGACGGAAAAAACAAGAAAATATCCTTTTTGGCCTGGGGAGCGCCTTTGTGACGCAGAACTAGCTGTCGGGGACCTAAACGGTACGCAGAAAAAGAATCTCCGGCAGCTAGAAAAGTTAACAACTGTAGACTGCAAGAACATCACGGACCCACGAAATTTCGCCGACGCCCCGAATCTCATCACCTTCGTGCGGCCAAATAGGGGAGGAAGATCAAAGGCACTATGGAGGATGCTGGAGGCAGGAAAAACAACTTTCCCGGGCTTCAGGCTCATGGACGAGGAGCACCCATCTCTGACAAAAATTGCTAAGCAATGTGAAGGTCGGGTCCCTATTTACGTTCACCCCTCCTTCTACAGGGCAATTAAATTGACGTTCCCCTTGGACGTGGGGGGTCTGGCCAGGAACGGGCGGCTTACACCCGACCTGCTCAAGGGCAGTCTGGGCCAGACCTTCGACGTCCTCTCTCCCGAGGACTTTAGACCCCTAGTAGAGGAATACTACTAGGTAGTGGAAACATGGAAACGAGCCTAAATTTAGCTAGTTTAAATGCGAGGGGCATGAGATCCCGAAGCAAGGCTGTTCGCGTGCTGAGGGATCTCGTGGCCCTTGAGGTAGACATAGCCACCTTGCAAGAGACCCACTTTGTTGGGGCCGGGGACTGCGATGTGCTGGTGAACGATTTTGATGTTTACTCAGCATATGGCAGTCTCTATAGCCGGGGGGTCTCTGTACTAGTGAGTCGCACTCTGTCTGCGACGGTTACACTTGTCCACGCGGACGCTCATGGGAGGCTGGTCGTGGTCGATGTTGCCGTTAAAAGCGGCACGTTTCGGATCGTGGCAGTTTATGCGCCTAACATCCCCAGCGAGAGGGTTTCCTTTTTTCGGCGGGTGGAGGTGTTTCTCTCTTCGGGTCCGGAGCGGGTAGTTTTAATGGGGGACTGGAATGCCATCCTGGACCCCAATATAGATAGGGTCGGGGGGGTTAGAGGGTCGGGAGGGTGTGAAAGCAGCCTGTCTGACCTGATGGCCTCGTGCGATCTGGTCGATAGGTTCCGTCTGGATCACCCCGGGAGGGAGATGTGGACGTGGCAATCTAGTTCGGCCGCCTTTACAAGTTCATACTTGGACAGGATGTTAATTAGAAGGGGCGACACAGATTTCCTATCTTGCCCCACGTTCCACTGGTTAGGTCATTCGGACCACAAACTTGTTTTGGCCCGTTTGAAATTAGGTAATAGGCCTAGGTTGGCAGGCTACTGGAAGATGAACGCCTCCTTATTGGAGTCTGTCGACTTCCGGGAGCAGCTGACATTACTAATTCAGAGGGAGTTAGTGGGGGCGGTTACCGGGAGTAGATGGTGGGTTAACCTTAAGGCTACCATTAGGCGCTTTTGTGTCCAATACAGCCAACGCCTCGCGTTAACTAGGGCTCGGACCAAAAGGCACTTAGAGGATAGATTGACCCGGGCGGTGGCAGGGGGGGATTCCCTAGAACTAGCTCTAGTTAAGGGGGACCTCAATCGCTTGGCTAGCGAGCGATATGAAGGTCAGTTAATTAGGGCTAGGTTAGAAAGAGTTTCCAACGAAGCCGTGAACGTTGACGCTGTTGAGCGTAAGGCTGCCCTAAGACGTGGCTCGGACGGGTACATTCGGGAGGTGAATAACCTGGGAGGGCGTCCTCTCGTGTCGACACGGGAGATCTGCAATGGGTTTCGGCAACATTTGGAGGAGCGCTTCACCAAACTACCCAGACTCCGCGGCCAGGAGTTTGGCAGCTATTTAGCTGGCTCGCTCCGCCTTACTGCGGCCCGAGCGGCTAGCTGCGAGGGGATGGTTACGGAGCGTGAGGTCATTACTGCGTTGAAGCAGGTTGGCCGCAACAAATCTCCGGGGCTTGATGGTTTACCTTACGAACTGTTCTTGAGGCTGTCGCCCATGTTTGTGCCCCTTCTGACGGGCGTGTTTAACCACTGGTTTGCCCAGGACTCGATCCCGAGGCAGGTAACCAAAGGAGTGGTCACGCTTCTGAAGAAGGGGAACCAACATGGAGGGGGGAATCTAGATGACTATAGGCCCATCACTCTGCTTAACGCAGACTTCAAGATTTTGTCCCGCGTTCTTGCGAATCGACTGCAGGCTGTTATCGGCGACTTGGTCGAACCGGATCAGAACTACGCTGTGAAGGATCGATCGATTCAAAACAATCTGCACTTGATTCGCACGATCTTAGAGGGGGCAGAAGACGACACAGAAGCCGCGCTGATCAATTTAGATCAGTCCAAGGCGTTCGACAGGGTGGACCATGGGTTCCTGAGGGCTGTTGTGGAAACCGCCGGCTTTGGTCCGGACTTCCGCAAGTGGATCTCCGCCCTGTATCGTGATCCCGCGGTGGTGGTGCAAGTTAATGGTAGGTTGTCGGAGTCCTTTGGGGTCTCCCGGTCGGTGCGGCAGGGTTGTCCGCTGTCGCCTCTGCTTTATGTCCTGGCGTTGGAGCCCTTCCTTCGCAAATTAAGGGACGAGGCGGCGAGACCAGTCCTACGCGGCATAGCTCTGCCTGGCGGCAAAGTTGCCAGGGTGTCCGCGTACGCCGATGACGTCACCGTGTTCGTCGCACGACGAACCGACATTGAAGCGGTGATAGAGGCGATCGCTGAGTATGAAGTTGTCACAGGGGCCGTGATCAATCGCAGCAAGTCCGTTGGCCTGCGGTTGGGCGCCTGGACCGGGGTAAACTCGCTTCCAGGTGCGTTCGGCTGGACAGATGGCCCAGTAAAGATCCTCGGTGTGTGGTTCGGGCCGGACCTCCAGCTGGACAAGAATTGGTCGGAAGTACAGACTAAGGTCGAGTCGTCAGTAGGGACTTGGATTCGGAGGAAATTGTCCTTGAAGGGTCGTGCGGAGGCATGTGCTACATACGTGTTTCCGCTGATCCTTTACCGTTTATCTGTTCTTCCCCTGCCTGCGGACCGCTGTAAGGCTTTAGAGCAACTCCTATTCAAACTTCTTTGGGTAGGAGGAAAGCCGTATGTCCGTAGACAGGTCTGTACACAGAAGCTTAGCGAGGGAGGCTTGGGGATGCCTGATCTGCTAAGTCACAAGCACGCAGAAAGATTGGCATTCCTGAGTCGGACACTGATGGAGGAAACGCCCTGGGTACCAGTCGTGGAGCAAGCTTTCCCACGGCTCATATCCAACCCTGCCGCTGAAGGTCGCAGAAGACCGGCGGGGGAAAGGTGTTTCCTGACCGAATGCCGAGCCGCCCTTAGGGCATTGCCGGGGTCCAGTGACCTTGCACGGCCTAGGTGGTTGCTATATAGGGATGTAGTGGAGGGGACTGCGAAAGACCCGCTGGTGGAGCGGCTGCATCTGTCGAGGGGGGAAGTTCTCTCGCTGTGGAGTTGGGCGCCTGCCAGTAGCTACATCAACAACGCTGAATTTTCTATTACGTGGAGGCTAGTCCGAGACGCGCTGCCACTCTTTGGCAAACTAGCCAGGGACGATCATGATAGGGATTATTACTATCCCCCGTGCCCACGCTGCAATGATGAAGAAGAGGAGGAGACGAGAGAACACGCGTTCTTTCTTTGCAGCGGGGTGCGGAGTCTCTGGGAGTATGTCGAAGGGGTAACGGCTCGCATCGACCCCGAGCGGTCGGTGCCACTTGATTTAGCGTACGTAGTCGATAATGTGGATCCGCCGTTTGACAGGGAGAAACGGTTGGGGTTTCTAGCGATCCTAGCGGTGGCTAGGTTAGTGACGTGGGTTTCACGTCTGGACATTGTCTATAGGGGGCAGTCTGTTTCGGATCACGATCTGGTTGTTCGTTTTAAGCATCAACTTAAAACGAAAATCAGATGTGATTGGAAAAGATTGCCCCACATCGACTTTGATAGAAGATGGGTGCACAACACTAGTTTGTGCATCCGACGAGGCGCTAGATTTAAGTTCGTGTTTCCACCCTAGTGGTATTGGTCCTAGGGTGCTGAGGTTTCTTTTTTCTCGGAACCCAGCCCAATCAAGACTAGTAATATAAGGTTTACCTTATAATATTGGGTAGTTTTTTAAGGCTAGATAGGCAGTAACCACCAAGAGTGGATAGCTTGTGCTTTTTATAGGGCCTAGATTAGGGTAGTATGCGTGTGGATCCTGTTCCCATAGCTTTTTATTTTTTGATAGATTGGCACTAGGAGAGCTTCCAAAGATGCCCAAAAGTCCACTTGTTTTATTTTGTCCCAGGCCTATTTTGCCCATTACGTACATTATCTTGGAAGACGCCATCCATCCCTATTATCCCCGACCCTAATTTATTTTCCATACATGTCCCTAGTTCCTCCACTCCCCTTTAGGGAACGACCTGCTTGCTTTCACCCTTTCCCCCTGGGGGAAGAGGACCGGAAGACAGTGGGCGTTTCATATGACAGACCAGCCGTTAGGTAGGGAGGGTCCCCTTACTAACCCGCCCCCATAGGCATTTTGTTAATTTATTTTCTTTTTATTTCTTTTTGGGTGTATTCTAGCTTGCCCCCCTCCCCATCATCTCACCCCCATTACAAAAAAAAAAAAAAAAAAAAAAATTTAAAACTCTTTAGTTTGTAGATATTTTTCCTTTTAATTTCTTGTATATAATGTTATATGTTCTTCTTTTATCACAGCGTGAATGTCGCCTGCCATCCCGTAAGCTGGGGAGCTGTTATTTTAAGTAGGTCCGGGTAAGAATGTTAGGCGAAACAGTGCATGATAGAAACTCTAGTATAGGTTTTATAATAAAGTACTTGCTATCTTACGCAAGTCTAGCTAAGGACTAGAAAAGACCCCTTTTTCCCCCACTCCCCCTTACTGGCCTTTGTGCCTAAGCTTCTTCGTACCCCAAATGAGGCCTTGGCAGTAGATAATGCCAAGGCCGGGGACGAAGGGCTAAATATAATACTTACCTTCCTTCGGGTAACGTAGTCATGATCAAAGTGTAGTATCTGTTCCAAGACACGCACTAGACCAGACAAAGTTCTCGAAAGCAGGTGCCCACTTGGTCAGCCTTTTGACCACTTAAGGGTTTTATTTTGTCCAGCCAAAAAGGACCGACCCCTTCTTTGGGAGTGTGGTCCTTTCGGCTCACTAACCGTTTGCTTTTCTTTCTTTTTTGCAGGTCCGTCCAGTGTCTGGATCCGACTTAAGCAGCCGGCAGGACTAGAGGTAACCGACGTGCCATTAGGCGAAGGCCCTCTAGCTCCGAATCGGCGGGTCGGTGAAGGGCACTGGGCCAACAAAAAAAGAGGCAGGCCTCTGCCTCTAACACCATGGGGGACGCCCCTGGTGTTGTGACGAGAAGGGGGAGTGCCACATCCGGTGGCGCTCCAGTGACGAGAAGGGGGGGTGTCACATCCGGTGACACCCCAGTGCCGAGAAGGGGGGGTGTCACACCCGGTGACACCCCAGTGCCGAGAAGGGGGGGTGTCACATCCGGTGACACCCCAGTGCCGAGAAGGGGGGGTGTCACACCCGGTGACACCCCAGTGCCGAGAAGGGGGGGTGTCACACCCGGTGACACCCCAGTGCCGAAATGCGGGGATATCACCTTCGGGGATATCCTCGTACCGTTAATGAGGGGGAATGCCACGCCCACTGACTCTCCGGTGTCGGTTTCGGGGGTCGCTACCCCCAGTTCCAGCATGGAGAGTTCGATGGAAAACCTAGACTCCTGGAAAAATGTTGTCCAGGGCCCACCTGGCGGAAGCTTGCCTACAAGGCTAGGAAGCCTGTTAAAAAATGGTGGGTCCCGGACGAACCCAGAGAAACGCAATCAGAAGCAAGTAGCCCCCAGAAAGCTGACACCGGGGAGTTAAGGAAAACAAAATCCCTCGAGGTCATCGTGATAGATGGGTGCTCCTCGTCCAAGACTACACCAAAGACACCAGCCAGCACGGCGGAGTGGCCAGCCCTCACAAGCGACGACTCCCCGATAACGCCAGCCCAAAGACCAAAGGACCAGACAGCCGGGACCAGCACGCCAGGGGAACCCCAGACGTCAGGAGCCTGGGCCGAAAAGGACAGCGGCAAAACAAAAACTCCGGATTTTTACAAGGACCTCTTGGAGACCAAGTACCGGGAACTCATCGAGGGAAATACCATCAAGACCCTGCCCGGTACTTGGGACGACATAAAAGAAAGAACGCTGTCCTTTATAACTTTTGACGCAGGAGGAAAGGGACTCACCGGGGTTTCCCTGGAGAAAATGCTAGAAACAATAAGCCAGCTAAAAATTCCGGCCCAGTATTTGGTAAAGAGACTCCGTTCCACGTGGGATGTCCTTTTGCCATCAAAGGAGGTGGCGATAAGTTGGGCAAAAGGAGACCTCACGTGGAAAGACATACGCCTCAGGCCGGAATACTTGTCAAGGAGGCAAGTAACTGTCACCGTGCTGGGAGTCCCGTGTTTTATCGGGGAGGATCTGCTAGGCGCAACATTCTCGCAGTTTGGGCAGGTCGAAGGTGTACATCCTGTCAAGGGTCCCCGGAACATCATCACGGGGACCTACAAGATCTACATAAGGATAGACAGAAAAAATTTCCACCAGATCCCTGCCCAGCTGACATGTGAGGGCTGGAACATGGCAGTAATAGTAGAGGGGAGAAGACCGCTGTGCTGGCTTTGCCTGAAGCCCGGACACATGGCCCGCTTCTGTCCTACAAGAAAGGACGCTCCGAAAACAAAGGAAGCCGCTACGAGTCCACAAACAGAACAACCCAAGGAAGGACAGAAGCCGGCAAAGACAAAGGGGGAGAACGAATGGAGCAAAGTCGCCGCAAAAGGCAAGAAGACGGAGGTGGCCCCCACAACACCGAGGGCAGTTGCGGCGACTACTAAGAGGAAGCTCCCGGTAAGCTCCTCAGAGTCGGAGGAAGAAGAACGTGCCCCAAAACTCAAGAACAAGGAGAAGCGAGAGAGGAAGGAGCTGCCGAAAGACACAGAACAGGAGCTTCCTCTAGAAGAAAACACCAATGAGACTCCCCCTGAGTCTATGGAAGACGTAACAGCTGAGCCTCCAGCATCTCTCACCAAAGAAGCTCAGCCTACCCCTCCCATATTCAACACTCCGGAGCCGGAAAGAACAGCTCCGGAAGACCAGCAAGCGGCGTCGGCGCAGAAAGCAGTGGAAGAAAAGGCGCCCTCCAGGACGGAAAAAACAAGAAAATATCCTTTTTGGCCTGGGGAGCGCCTTTGCGACGCAGAACTAGCTGTCGGGGACCTAAACGGTACGCAGAAAAAGAATCTCCGGCAGCTAGAAAAGTTAACAACTGTAGACTGCAAGAACATCACGGACCCACGAAATTTCGCCGACGCCCCGAATCTCATCACCTTCGTGCGGCCAAATAGGGGAGGAAGATCAAAGGCACTATGGAGGATGCTGGAGGCAGGAAAAACAACTTTCCCGGGCTTCAGGCTCATGGACGAGGAGCACCCATCTCTGACAAAAATTGCTAAGCAATGTGAAGGTCGGGTACCTATTTACGTTCACCCCTCCTTCTATAGGGCAATTAAATTGACGTTCCCCTTGGACGTGGGGGGTCTGGCCAGAAACGGGCGGCTTACGCCCGACCTGCTCAAGGGCAGTCTGGGCCAGACCTTCGACGTCCTCTCTCCCGAGGACTTTAGACCCCTAGTAGAGGAATACTACTAGGTAGTGGAAACATGGAAACGAGCCTAAATTTAGCTAGTTTAAATGCGAGGGGCATGAGATCCCGAAGCAAGGCTGTTCGCGTGCTGAGGGATCTCGTGGCCCTTGAGGTAGACATAGCCACCTTGCAAGAGACCCACTTTGTTGGGGCCGGGGACTGCGATGTGCTGGTGAACGATTTTGATGTTTACTCAGCATATGGCAGTCTCTATAGCCGGGGGGTCTCTGTACTAGTGAGTCGCACTCTGTCTGCGACGGTTACACTTGTCCACGCGGACGCTCATGGGAGGCTGGTCGTGGTCGATGTTGCCGTTAAAAGCGGCACGTTTCGGATCGTGGCAGTTTATGCGCCTAACATCCCCAGCGAGAGGGTTTCCTTTTTTCGGCGGGTGGAGGTGTTTCTCTCTTCGGGTCCGGAGCGGGTAGTTTTAATGGGGGACTGGAATGCCATCCTGGACCCCAATATAGATAGGGTCGGGGGGGTTAGAGGGTCGGGAGGGTGTGAAAGCAGCCTGTCTTACCTGATGGCCTCGTGCGATCTGGTCGATAGGTTCCGTCTGGATCACCCCGGGAGGGAGATGTGGACGTGGCAATCTAGTTCGGCCGCCTTTACAAGTTCATACTTGGACAGGATGTTAATTAGAAGGGGCGACACAGATTTCCTATCTTGCCCCACGTTCCACTGGTTAGGTCATTCGGACCACAAACTTGTTTTGGCCCGTTTGAAATTAGGTAATAGGCCTAGGTTGGCAGGCTACTGGAAGATGAACGCCTCCTTATTGGAGTCTGTCGACTTCCGGGAGCAGCTGACATTACTAATTCAGAGGGAGTTAGTGGGGGCGGTTACCGGGAGTAGATGGTGGGTTAACCTTAAGGCTACCATTAGGCGCTTTTGTGTCCAATACAGCCAACGCCTCGCGTTAACTAGGGCTCGGACCAAAAGGCACTTAGAGGATAGATTGACCCGGGCGGTGGCAGGGGGGGATTCCCTAGAACTAGCTCTAGTTAAGGGGGACCTCAATCGCTTGGCTAGCGAGCGATATGAAGGTCAGTTAATTAGGGCTAGGTTAGAAAGAGTTTCCAACGAAGCCGTGAACGTTGACGCTGTTGAGCGTAAGGCTGCCCTAAGACGTGGCTCGGACGGGTACATTCGGGAGGTGAATAACCTGGGAGGGCGTCCTCTCGTGTCGACACGGGAGATCTGCAATGGGTTTCGGCAACATTTGGAGGAGCGCTTCACCAAACTACCCAGACTCCGCGGCCAGGAGTTTGGCAGCTATTTAGCTGGCTCGCCCCGCCTTACTGCGGCCCGAGCGGCTAGCTGCGAGGGGATGGTTACGGAGCGTGAGGTCATTACTGCGTTGAAGCAGGTTGGCCGCAACAAATCTCCGGGGCTCGATGGTTTACCTTACGAACTGTTCTTGAGGCTGTCGCCCATGTTTGTGCCCCTTCTGACGGGCGTGTTTAACCACTGGTTTGCCCAGGACTCGATCCCGAGGCAGGTAACCAAAGGAGTGGTCACGCTTCTGAAGAAGGGGAACCAACATGGAGGGGGGAATCTAGATGACTATAGGCCCATCACTCTGCTTAACGCAGACTTCAAGATTTTGTCCCGCGTTCTTGCGAATCGACTGCAGGCTGTTATCGGCGACTTGGTCGAACCGGATCAGAACTACGCTGTGAAGGATCGATCGATTCAAAACAATCTGCACTTGATTCGCACGATCTTAGAGGGGGCAGAAGACGACACAGAAGCCGCGCTGATCAATTTAGATCAGTCCAAGGCGTTCGACAGGGTGGACCATGGGTTCCTGAGGGCTGTTGTGGAAACCGCCGGCTTTGGTCCGGACTTCCGCAAGTGGATCTCCGCCCTGTATCGTGATCCCGCGGTGGTGGTGCAAGTTAATGGTAGGTTGTCGGAGTCCTTTGGGGTCTCCCGGTCGGTGCGGCAGGGTTGTCCGCTGTCGCCTCTGCTTTATGTCCTGGCGTTGGAGCCCTTCCTTCGCAAATTAAGGGACGAGGCGGCGAGACCAGTCCTACGCGGCATAGCTCTGCCTGGCGGCAAAGTTGCCAGGGTGTCCGCGTACGCCGATGACGTCACCGTGTTCGTCGCACGACGAACCGACATTGAAGCGGTGATAGAGGCGATCGCTGAGTATGAAGTTGTCACAGGGGCCGTGATCAATCGCAGCAAGTCCGTTGGCCTGCGGTTGGGCGCCTGGACCGGGGTAAACTCGCTTCCAGGTGCGTTCGGCTGGACAGATGGCCCAGTAAAGATCCTCGGTGTGTGGTTCGGGCCGGACCTCCAGCTGGACAAGAATTGGTCGGAAGTACAGACTAAGGTCGAGTCGTCAGTAGGGACTTGGATTCGGAGGAAATTGTCCTTGAAGGGTCGTGCGGAGGCATGTGCTACATACGTGTTTCCGCTGATCCTTTACCGTTTATCTGTTCTTCCCCTGCCTGCGGACCGCTGTAAGGCTTTAGAGCAACTCCTATTCAAACTTCTTTGGGTAGGAGGAAAGCCGTATGTCCGTAGACAGGTCTGTACACAGAAGCTTAGCGAGGGAGGCTTGGGGATGCCTGATCTGCTAAGTCACAAGCACGCAGAAAGATTGGCATTCCTGAGTCGGACACTGATGGAGGAAACGCCCTGGGTACCAGTCGTGGAGCAAGCTTTCCCACGGCTCATATCCAACCCTGCCGCTGAAGGTCGCAGAAGACCGGCGGGGGAAAGGTGTTTCCTGACCGAATGCCGAGCCGCCCTTAGGGCATTGCCGGGGTCCAGTGACCTTGCACGGCCTAGGTGGTTGCTATATAGGGATGTAGTGGAGGGGACTGCGAAAGACCCGCTGGTGGAGCGGCTGCATCTGTCGAGGGGGGAAGTTCTCTCGCTGTGGAGTTGGGCGCCTGCCAGTAGCTACATCAACAACGCTGAATTTTCTATTACGTGGAGGCTAGTCCGAGACGCGCTGCCACTCTTTGGCAAACTAGCCAGGGACGATCATGATAGGGATTATTACTATCCCCCGTGCCCACGCTGCAATGATGAAGAAGAGGAGGAGACGAGAGAACACGCGTTCTTTCTTTGCAGCGGGGTGCGGAGTCTCTGGGAGTATGTCGAAGGGGTAACGGCTCGCATCGACCCCGAGCGGTCGGTGCCACTTGATTTAGCGTACGTAGTCGATAATGTGGATCCGCCGTTTGACAGGGAGAAACGGTTGGGGTTTCTAGCGATCCTAGCGGTGGCTAGGTTAGTGACGTGGGTTTCACGTCTGGACATTGTCTATAGGGGGCAGTCTGTTTCGGATCACGATCTGGTTGTTCGTTTTAAGCATCAACTTAAAACGAAAATCAGATGTGATTGGAAAAGATTGCCCCACATCGACTTTGATAGAAGATGGGTGCACAACACTAGTTTGTGCATCCGACGAGGCGCTAGATTTAAGTTCGTGTTTCCACCCTAGTGGTATTGGTCCTAGGGTGCTGAGGTTTCTTTTTTCTCGGAACCCAGCCCAATCAAGACTAGTAATATAAGGTTTACCTTATAATATTGGGTAGTTTTTTAAGGCTAGATAGGCAGTAACCACCAAGAGTGGATAGCTTGTGCTTTTTATAGGGCCTAGATTAGGGTAGTATGCGTGTGGATCCTGTTCCCATAGCTTTTTATTTTTTGATAGATTGGCACTAGGAGAGCTTCCAAAGATGCCCAAAAGTCCACTTGTTTTATTTTGTCCCAGGCCTATTTTGCCCATTACGTACATTATCTTGGAAGACGCCATCCATCCCTATTATCCCCGACCCTAATTTATTTTCCATACATGTCCCTAGTTCCTCCACTCCCCTTTAGGGAACGACCTGCTTGCTTTCACCCTTTCCCCCTGGGGGAAGAGGACCGGAAGACAGTGGGCGTTTCATATGACAGACCAGCCGTTAGGTAGGGAGGGTCCCCTTACTAACCCGCCCCCATAGGCATTTTGTTAATTTATTTTCTTTTTATTTCTTTTTGGGTGTATTCTAGCTTGCCCCCCTCCCCATCATCTCACCCCCATTACAAAAAAAAAAAAAAAAAAAAAAATTTAAAACTCTTTAGTTTGTAGATATTTTTCCTTTTAATTTCTTGTATATAATGTTATATGTTCTTCTTTTATCACAGCGTGAATGTCGCCTGCCATCCCGTAAGCTGGGGAGCTGTTATTTTAAGTAGGTCCGGGTAAGAATGTTAGGCGAAACAGTGCATGATAGAAACTCTAGTATAGGTTTTATAATAAAGTACTTGCTATCTTACGCAAGTCTAGCTAAGGACTAGAAAAGACCCCTTTTTCCCCCACTCCCCCTTACTGGCCTTTGTGCCTAAGCTTCTTCGTACCCCAAATGAGGCCTTGGCAGTAGATAATGCCAAGGCCGGGGACGAAGGGCTAAATATAATACTTACCTTCCTTCGGGTAACGTAGTCATGATCAAAGTGTAGTATCTGTTCCAAGACACGCACTAGACCAGACAAAGTTCTCGAAAGCAGGTGCCCACTTGGTCAGCCTTTTGACCACTTAAGGGTTTTATTTTGTCCAGCCAAAAAGGACCGACCCCTTCTTTGGGAGTGTGGTCCTTTCGGCTCACTAACCGTTTGCTTTTCTTTCTTTTTTGCAGGTCCGTCCAGTGTCTGGATCCGACTTAAGCAGCCGGCAGGACTAGAGGTAACCGACGTGCCATTAGGCGAAGGCCCTCTAGCTCCGAATCGGCGGGTCGGTGAAGGGCACTGGGCCAACAAAAAAAGAGGCAGGCCTCTGCCTCTAACACCATGGGGGACGCCCCTGGTGTTGTGACGAGGAGGGGGAGTGCCACATCCGGTGGCACTCCAGTGACGAGAAGGGGGGGTGTCACATCCGGTGACACCCCAGTGCCGAGAAGGGGGGGTGTCACACCCGGTGACACCCCAGTGCCGAGAAGGGGGGGTGTCACATCCGGTGACACCCCAGTGCCGAGAAGGGGGGGTGTCACACCCGGTGACACCCCAGTGCCGAGAAGGGGGGGTGTCACACCCGGTGACACCCCAGTGCCGAGAAGGGGGGGTGTCACACCCGGTGACACCCCAGTGCCGAAACGCGGGGATATCACCTTCGGGGATATCCTCGTACCGTTAATGAGGGGGAATGCCACGCCCACTGACTCTCCGGTGTCGGTTTCGGGGGTCGCTACCCCCAGTTCCAGCATGGAGAGTTCGATGGAGAACCTAGACTCCTGGAAAAATGTTGTCCAGGGCCCACCTGGCGGAAGGCTTGCCTACAAGGCTAGGAAGCCTGTTAAAAAATGGTGGGTCCCGGACGAACCCAGAGAAACGCAATCAGAAGCAAGTAGCCCCCAGAAAGCTGACACCGGGGAGTTAAGGAAAACAAAATCCCTCGAGGTCATCGTGATAGATGGGTGCTCCTCGTCCAAGACTACACCAAAGACACCAGCCAGCACGGCGGAGTGGCCAGCCCTTACAAGCGACGACTCCCCGATAACGCCAGCCCAAAGACCAAAGGACCAGACAGCCGGGACCAGCACGCCAGGGGAACCCCAGACGTCGGGAGCCTGTGCCGAAAAGGACAGCGGCAAAACAAAAACTCCGGATTTTTACAAGGACCTCTTGGAGACCAAGTACCGGGAACTCATCGAGGGAAATACCATCAAGACCCTGCCCGGTACTTGGGACGACATAAAAGAAAGAACGCTGTCCTTTATAACTTTTGACGCAGGAGGAAAGGGACTCACCGGGGTTTCCCTGGAGAAAATGCTAGAAACAATAAGCCAGCTAAAAATTCCGGCCCAGTATTTGGTAAAGAGACTCCGTTCCACGTGGGATGTCCTTTTGCCATCAAAGGAGGTGGCGATAAGTTGGGCAAAAGGAGACCTCACGTGGAAAGACATACGCCTCAGGCCGGAATACTTGTCAAGGAGGCAGGTAACTGTCACAGTGCTGGGAGTCCCGTGTTTTATCGGGGAGGATCTGCTAGGCGCAACATTCTCACAGTTTGGGCAGGTCGAAGGTGTACATCCTGTCAAGGGTCCCCGGAACATCATCACGGGGACCTACAAGATCTACATAAGGATAGACCGAAAGAATTTCCACCAGATCCCTGCCCAGCTGACATGTGAGGGCTGGAACATGGCAGTAATAGTAGAGGGGAGAAGACCGCTGTGCTGGCTTTGCCTGAAGCCCGGACACATGGCCCGCTTCTGTCCTACAAGAAAGGACGCTCCGAAAACAAAGGAAGCCGCTACGAGTCCACAAACAGAACAACCCAAGGAAGGACAGAAGCCGGCAAAGACAAAGGGGGAGAACGAATGGAGCAAAGTCGCCGCAAAAGGCAAGAAGACGGAGGTGGCCCCCACAACACCGAGGGCAGTTGCGGCGACTACTAAGAGGAAGCTCCCGGTAAGCTCCTCAGAGTCGGAGGAAGAAGAACGTGCCCCAAAACTCAAGAACAAGGAGAAGCGAGAGAGGAAGGAGCTGCCGAAAGACACAGAACAGGAGCTTCCTCTAGAAGAAAACACCAATGAGACTCCCCCTGAGTCTATGGAAGACGTAACAGCTGAGCCTCCAGCATCTCTCACCAAAGAAGCTCAGCCTACCCCTCCCCTATTCAACACTCCGGAGCCGGAAAGAACAGCTCCGGAAGACCAGCAAGCGGCGTCGGCGCAGAAAGCAGTGGAAGAAAAGGCGCCCTCCAGGACGGAAAAAACAAGAAAATATCCTTTTTGGCCTGGGGAGCGCCTTTGCGACGCAGAACTAGCTGTCGGGGACCTAAACGGTACGCAGAAAAAGAATCTCCGGCAGCTAGAAAAGTTAACAACTGTAGACTGCAAGAACATCACGGACCCACGAAATTTCGCCGACGCCCCGAATCTCATCACCTTCGTGCGGCCAAATAGGGGAGGAAGATCAAAGGCACTATGGAGGATGCTGGAGGCAGGAAAAACAACTTTCCCGGGCTTCAGGCTCATGGACGAGGAGCACCCATCTCTGACAAAAATTGCTAAGCAATGTGAAGGTCGGGTCCCTATTTACGTTCACCCCTCCTTCTACAGGGCAATTAAATTGACGTTCCCCTTGGACGTGGGGGGTCTGGCCAGGAACGGGCGGCTTACACCCGACCTGCTCAAGGGCAGTCTGGGCCAGACCTTCGACGTCCTCTCTCCCGAGGACTTTAGACCCCTAGTAGAGGAATACTACTAGATAGTGGAAACATGGAAACGAGCTTAAATTTAGCTAGTTTAAATGCGAGGGGCATGAGATCCCGAAGCAAGGCTGTTCGCGTGCTGAGGGATCTCGTGGCCCTTGAGGTAGACATAGCCACCTTGCAAGAGACTCACTTTGTTGAGGCCGGGGACTGCGATGTGCTGGTGAACGATTTTGATGTTTACTCAGCATATGGCAGTCTCTATAGCCGGGGGGTTTCTGTACTAGTGAGTCGCACTCTGTCTGCGACGGTTACACTTGTCCACGCGGACGCTCATGGGAGGTTGGTCGTGGTCGATGTTGCCGTTAAAAGCGGCGCGTTTCGGATCGTGGCAGTTTATGCGCCTAACATCCCCAGCGAGAGGGTTTCCTTTTTTCGGCGGGTGGAGGTGTTTCTCTCTTCGGGTCCGGAGCGGGTAGTTTTAATGGGGGACTGGAATGCCATCCTGGACCCCAGCATAGATAAGGTCGGGGGGGTTAGAGGGTCGGGAGGGTGTGAAAGCAGCCTGTCTGACCTGATGGCCTCGTGCGATCTGGTCGATAGGTTCCGTCTGGATCACCCCGGGAGGGAGATGTGGACGTGGCAATCTAGCTCGGCCGCCTTTACAAGTTCATACTTGGACAGGATGTTAATTAGAAGGGGCGACACAGATTTCCTATCTTGTCCCACGTTCCACTGGTTAGGTCATTCGGACCACAAACTTGTTTTGGCCCGTTTGAAATTAGGTAATAGGCCTAGGTTGGCAGGCTACTGGAAGATGAACGCCTCCTTATTGGAGTCGGTCGACTTCCGGGAGCAGCTGACATTACTAATTCAGAGGGAGTTAGTGGGGGCGGTTACCGGGAGTAGATGGTGGGTTAACCTTAAGGCTACCATTAGGCGCTTTTGTGTCCAATACAGCCAACGCCTCGCGTTAACTAGGGCTCGGACCAAAAGGCACTTAGAGGATAGATTGACCTGGGCGGTGGCAGGGGGGGATTCCCTAGAACTAGCTCTAGTTAAGGGGGACCTCAATCGCTTGGCTAGCGAGCGATATGAAGGTCAGTTAATTAGGGCTAGGTTAGAAAGAGTTTCCAACGAAGCCGTGAACGTTGACGCTGTTGAGCATAAGGCTGCCCTAAGACGTGGCTCGGACGGGTACATTCGGGAGGTGAATAACCTGGGAGGGCGTCCTCTCGTGTCGACACGGGAGATCTGCAATGGGTTTCGGCAACATTTGGAGGAGCGCTTCACCAAACTACCCAGACTCCGCGGCCAGGAGTTTGGCAGCTATTTAGCTGGCTCGCCCCGCCTTACTGCGGCCCGAGCGGCTAGCTGCGAGGGGATGGTTACGGAGCGTGAGGTCATTACTGCGTTGAAGCAGGTTGGCCGCAACAAATCTCCGGGGCTCGATGGTTTACCTTACGAACTGTTCTTGAGGCTGTCGCCTATGTTTGTGCCCCTTCTGACGGGCGTGTTTAACCACTGGTTTGCCCAGGACTCGATCCCGAGGCAGGTAACCAAAGGAGTGGTCACGCTTCTGAAGAAGGGGAACCAACATGGAGGGGGGAATCTAGATGACTATAGGCCCATCACTCTGCTTAACGCAGACTTCAAGATTTTGTCCCGCGTTCTTGCGAATCGACTGCAGGCTGTTATCGCCGACTTGGTCGAACCGGATCAGAACTACGCTGTGAAGGATCGATCGATTCAAAACAATCTGCACTTGATTCGCACGATCTTAGAGGGGGTAGAAGACGACACAGAAGCCGCGCTGATCAATTTAGATCAGTCCAAGGCGTTCGACAGGGTGGACCATGGGTTCCTGAGGGCTGTTGTGGAAACCGCCGGCTTTGGTCCGGACTTCCGCAAGTGGATCTCCGCCCTGTATCGTGATCCCGCGGTGGTGGTGCAAGTTAATGGTAGGTTGTCGGAGTCCTTTGGGGTCTCCCGGTCGGTGCGGCAGGGTTGTCCGCTGTCGCCTCTGCTTTATGTCCTGGCGTTGGAGCCCTTCCTTCGCAAATTAAGGGACGAGGCGGCGAGACCAGTCCTACGCGGCATAGCTCTGCCTGGCGGCAAAGTTGCCAGGGTGTCCGCGTACGCCGATGACGTCACTGTGTTCGTCGCACGACGAACTGACATTAAAGCGGTGATAGAGGCGATCGCTGAGTATGAAGTTGTCACAGGGGCCGTGATCAATCGCAGCAAGTCCGTTGGCCTGCGGTTGGGCGCCTGGACCGGGGTAAACTCGCTTCCAGGTGCGTTCGGCTGGACAGATGGCCCAGTAAAGATCCTCGGTGTGTGGTTCGGGCCGGACCTCCAGCTGGACAAGAATTGGTCGGAAGTACAGACTAAGGTCGAGTCGTCAGTAGGGACTTGGATTCGGAGGAAATTGTCCTTGAAGGGTCGTGCGGAGGCATGTGCTACATACGTGTTTCCGCTGATCCTTTACCGTTTATCTGTTCTTCCCCTGCCTGCGGACCGCTGTAAGGCTTTAGAGCAACTCCTATTCAAACTTCTTTGGGTAGGAGGAAAGCCGTATGTCCGTAGACAGGTCTGTACACAGAAGCTTAGCGAGGGAGGCTTGGGGATGCCTGATCTGCTAAGTCACAAGCACGCAGAAAGATTGGCATTCCTGAGTCGGACACTGATGGAGGAAACGCCCTGGGTACCAGTCGTGGAGCAAGCTTTCCCACGGCTCATATCCAACCCTGCCGCTGAAGGTCGCAGAAGACCGGCGGGGGAAAGGTGTTTCCTGACCGAATGCCGAGCCGCCCTTAGGGCATTGCCGGGGTCCAGTGACCTTGCACGGCCTAGGTGGTTGCTATATAGGGATGTAGTGGAGGGGACTGCAAAAGACCCGCTGGTGGAGCGGCTACATCTGTCGAGGGGGGAAGTTCTCTCGCTGTGGAGTTGGGCGCCTGCCAGTAGCTATATTAACAATGCTGAATTTTCGCTTACGTGGAGGCTAGTCCGAGACGCGCTGCCACTCTTCGGCAAACTAGCCAGGGACGATCATGATAGGGATTATTACTATCCCCCGTGCCCACGCTGCAATGATGAGGAAGAGGAGGAGACGAGAGAACACGCGTTCTTTCTTTGCAGCGGGGTGCGGAGTCTCTGGGAGTATGTCGAGGGGGTAACGGCTCGCATCGACCCCGAGCGGTCGGTGCCACTTGATTTAGTGTACGTAGTCGATAATGTGGAGCCGCCGTTTGACAGGGAGAAACGGTTGGGGTTTCTAGCGATCCTAGCGGTGGCTAGGTTAGTGACGTGGGTTTTACGTCTGGACATTGTCTATAGGGGGCAGTCTGTTTCCGATCACGATCTGGTTGTTCGTTTTAAGCATCAACTTAAAACGAAAATCAGATGTGATTGGAAAAGATTGCCCCACATCGACTTTGATAGAAGATGGGTGCACAACACTAGTTTGTGCATCCGACGAGGCGCTAGATTTAAGTTCGTGTTTCCACCCTAGTGGTATTGGTCCTAGGGTGCTGAGGTTTCTTTTTTCTCGGAACCCAGCCCAATCAAGACATGTAATATAAGGTTTACCTTATAATATTGGGTAGTTTTAAGGCTAGATAGGCAGTAACCACCAAGAGTGGATAGCTTGTGCTTTTTATAGGGCCTAGATTAGGGTAGTATGCGTGTGGATCCTGCTCCCATAGCTTTTTATTTTTTGATAGATTGGCACTAGGAGAGCTTCCAAAGATGCCCAATAGTCCACTTGTTTTATTTTGTCCCAGGCCTATTTTGCCCATTACGTACATTATCTTGGAAGACGCCATCCATCCCTATTATCCCCAACCCTAATTTATTTTCCATACATGTCCCTAGTTCCTCCACTCCCCTTTAGGGAACGACCTGCTTGCTTTCACCCTTTCCCCCCGGGGGAAGAGGACCGGAAGACAGTGGGCGTTTCATATGACAGACCAGCCGTTAGGTAGGGAGGGTCCCCTTACTAACCCGCCCCCATAGGCATTTTGTTAATTTGTTTTCTTTTTCTTTCTTTTTGGGTGTATTCTAGTTTGCCCCCCTCCCCATCATCTCACCCCCATTACAAAAAAAAAAAAAAAAAAAAAAATTAAAACTCTTTAGTTTGTAGATATTTTTCCTTTTAATTTCTTGTATATAATGTTATATGTTCTTCTTTTATCACAGCGTGAATGTCGCCTGCCATCCCGTAAGCTGGGGAGCTGTTATTTTAAGTAGGTCCGGGTAAGAATGTTAGGCGAAACAGTGCGTGATAGAAACTCTAGTATAGGTTTTATAATAAAGTACTTGCTATCTTACGCAAGTCTAGCTAAGGACTAGAAAAGACCCCTTTTTTCCCCACTCCCCCCTTACTGGCCTTTGTGCCTAAGCTTCTTCGTACCCCAAATGAGGCCTTGGCAGTAGATAATGCCAAGGTCGGGGACGAAGGGCTAAATATAATACTTACCTGATGTAGGGGTAACGGTGATCATTAAGGTCGTTCCCCCCAGAGCGAGGCCCATCCATTGCACTGCGGTTGGGTTGACCTTTGCGATCGTCCCAAATGTGGATGACTCGGACATGCTATTTCTAAGTGTGAGGTCTGCGTTCGCGCTCACCCCGATAATGCAATCAAAATCAGAAATCCTTCCCTACTTTTTCCAAGTACCTCTCACTCGTAGGTCTGTACTCCCTCCGCTTAATCTCTGTAATACCAAGAAATACGCCATTTCTCTCGACCAGTTTATTATCCACTTCAATTCCAACGTTCTGATTGTATCTAATTTGCATGTAAATGTAATCAACGTTTAATCGTGAGGAATTCGTCTAGCTGTCGCCTACAGCTACTGAAAGTGTCTTCTTTCGATATACAGTGTGGACATAAACCCTATTACAAAATTTCTGAACTATTTATTATGATAATATTAAAATAAATTTAATATTTAATTGTCATTATATGATAATGTAATGTATGATTTGTAATTTTTTTTAGAAACAAAAGATGTTAATTTTTAAACAATGTCTGTTGAATTGGAGAGAAGATTAACCATAGATCAACATGAGAATGACGTACGGCACAAGAAATATTCAAGTTGGAGAAAAAAACTCAAAATCAACAAAATGTTAAAAAAAAATGGACGATTACTAATTACCTGGAAACTTCGTTAATCAAAGATAAACAACGTCCCCACACCTTATGAACACCTAAACTTATAAAAAAAACAGACGAAATCCAATATATAGATGTATTGTTAACAAAGAATGAAACATCTTATCTCGTATATAGCCTTATTATGATTAAAAGTGAACCATCTTATATCGTATATAGCTTTACTATTATTAAAGAATAAACCATCTCATATCGTGTATAGCTTTATTATTATTAAAGAAAGAACAATCTAATATCGTGTATAGCTTTATTATCATTAAACAATGAACCATCTAATATCGTTTATAGCTTTATTATTATTAAAGAATGGACCATATAATATCGTGTAATACTTTATTGTTATTAAAGGATGAACCGTCTCATATCGTGTATAGCTTTTTATTATTAAGCAATGGCCCATCTAATATCGTGTATATCTTTATTATTTTAAAAGTATGGGCAATCTAATATAGGGTATGACTTTATTATTATTAAATACTGTTTATAAAAAGGACGATTGATAATTACCTGTAAACACCTTAAGAACACCTAAACGTATCAAAAAACTTAGGGAAAAACAGACAAAATCCAAACAGATCCACGAGACAAATGGTGAACAAAGAACAAACATCACCAAGGACGATGTGAAGGATATGTCGAAGTGACCTGTTAATGTCATCTTATAAGCTCCAAAAGCGACAGTTCTCTCTGCAGCCACAATTGCAAAGAAACTCATCAGAAATCGACTCTTGTTAAACCTTATTATCAGACAAGGCACGCTCAATAACATCACCTTCACAGATGAAAAGTTATTCTCACTTCAACATCCAACAAGCATCAAAATGAAAAAGTCCTTGTGAGAATACCTGATAATGCAGACAAGATTTTCAAAATGAAGAAATCATCATCAGTGATGGTCTGAGCAGCCATTTCTGAAAGAGGGAAATCTCCATCATTTTTTAAAAAATGCCAATAGACTATTTTTCCTTGTTCTTAACAAATAACCTTACATTGAGGACATTTTTAAATGTGCACTAACCCCATAGTATAATTCTGTATTTGTTGATTGTAAGATGGCGCGACAAGCCAAACCGCTCAATAACACAGACAACTTTAGTCCTGGATCAGCAAACAAGAATGGCCTCATCACGTGATCTTAACGTTCTTGATTATTCTTTGTGGTCAATCATTGAGAGTGAATCCTTCTTTACTTCTTGTAACAATATTAAAGTTCTTAAAATAAAATTGAACAAATGCTAAGATTAAATGACATTAGATTTTATGTTTGCTGTGTTTTTCATGGTAACTATAACGCCGATATAATTCAAAAGTTGTTTTTTTTTGTGAAAAACTTCTGCCTCAGAATACATAATTTCCCCTTATTTTCCACGCCAATGCCCGGGAGAAGGGTGGTATGGGGTTAGAGATAAATAATTAAAACTAATGTCCTCATTTACTTGCATACCCACGAGGGCAGAGTTAGTCAGACACAAGGCCAATTTTCCATATGTCAAAATCCATCATTCCATACATTATCTGCTTCTTTTTTTGTTTATAAATTGCCCAGGATTTATTGTAATTATACCATAACAAGTGTATTCAATTGCCTGCGAAACAGATTTTCTTCATAATTTATTTAATATAAAATATATATATATATATATATATATATATTTACCATATATGATATCACTAAGCACTACCTAAAATCACCACCGAATTACCCCCCCATATGTAAACGATGTAACTCTATTACGAAAATAATGAAATTGCGAGACGAAAATCGTGTTTACATAATTGGCGCTTTAAAAGAACGTTCCCATGTAGTAAGCATTTTGAACGTGAAAATATATCCGTTTTTAATAAATCTAGCATAAATCAACTAATGGTAAGATTTTCGTGAAATTTTCGATACTTATCCATTTTAGAATGAAATTACATATCAAATTCAGTTTCCATAAAATATATGAGGGAAAATATTTTTTAGTGCGTGTCCATCCCCCTCCATATTAATTTTTCGAAATTTGGACAAAATATATTTAAATCTATCGAAATGTCTATTTATTATGAAACATAAGAGTTCAAATAAGTAAAACATATTAAATTTTTTTAAACATTAAAATACACATATTGAACAAAAAATTACCTTGAAATGTCAATTAGAAAAGTGATATAAATTTAATATTATTATGTTTTTAATAGGGTTTTTTCAAGTTAATATATACCATAATACCAGTTATAATATATATAATATCAGTTGAATTGCCAAGAAAAAGAAACTTCTTAAAAATCAATCATTTTTTAAAAGATTAAAATGATTAAAATTCCATTATTTCAAAATGTTCCGTTACAACATAGATTTTTAATTAATTGTGTTTAAATATTTTTTAATTATTAAGTTTTAATGTGAACATGCAACTATTATATCGCCAGATTAAAAACAATTTGAAAATATTATTGCACAAATATTAAGCATTTTGTAGACCCCCCTCATATTTTCTAGTCTCTTTTTACCGAAGAAAATATGTAACCCCGTAGGTAACCAAATGCCCATTCAGTAAAACCGTATTTCATATTTAATATACAAATGTTTATAATATTATTAATCGTTAAACTGTGTAAATCTTAAAACCTAAAAAAATTATAACAAAGATTAATTATTAATTGCAGTTTGAGGAAGATAAACAAAGGTTTTAAAAAATAATTAAGTCGCTTCTGCTTTTCCATAGTTCGTATAGTTAACACAAATCTGACGTCACAAAAACATGAGGTCCAATCCTCACAATCGGTTGGCAGTCCCTCTATCGCTATAGTATAATTTTTATCATAAAAGAGTTTTTTTTTTTTTTTTTATTCACGGACGAATCGGCATTCACCCTTGAATTGTCGACTTTTACCAGTTTTCGGTACGCTGAGAACGAATATCGCATTTATTTCTTGCACAAACGAGTACTTATTCATATTTGAAGACATTCTTTATCCAACGTAATCACTACAGTTTGGCATGCAGGATGGCCGCCCGTGCAATAAAACACCAAAAAGAGCCAAACGAGTCAAAAAATGACCACACACACCTCTCTTTTCACTTTCTTAATTTCATCAATTTGGATACATCACACACTTCTCATGATTGGATAAATAATTATTGGTAATCGTGAAGAAAGAGAGAGCCTGTTTCCTCCGTTTGACTATAGGTGGCGTTACTGTCTGTCCACCCAGTTACGGAAGCGCAAAATGTATACAATGCCACCCTTGAAATAAAAATAAATGTTTTTGTTATATTTTAATTTTAAACATTTTTTTTTGTTTTTGCAAACATATTTAAGTTTTTTTTTCCTAAACATTTACGTTTTGATGCTCGTTTATTTTCAAACATTTACGTTTTTTTTGTTTTTACGTTCCTTTTCTTTTTTTTTTTTGCAAGCATAAACTAAATGTTTTTGCTATATTTTTCTTTTAAACATATTTATGGGTACAGCCGTTTTTCCGCGAGTATTTTTTTACGCTCTTATAATAATCATAAAAAATAAAAAAAATCAACGGTTTTTTCTTTTATCTTTTTTATGGACCCACCCCACCTTTTTTTCTTTATTTTTCTGCACTTATTTTACCTTTTCCGCAAGTATTACCATATATATATATTTGAAAAAGGATATTGTAAAACCTGAATCTTAGTTGAAACTACTATTAAAAAATAACGCGGTACAATAAGAGCATAAGCAAACTTTTCAAAAAGAAAAATATTTCAAAAATATTTAGTTCATGCTTGCAAAAAAAAAACAAAAAAACAAAAAAACAAAAAACTTAAATGTTTGAAAATAAACAAGCAACAACACGTAAATGTTTGGAAAAATAAAACTTAAATATGTTTGCAAAAAAAAAAAAATAAAAAGCAAATATGTTTGAAAAAAACTTGAATATGTCTGCAAAAAAAAAAAGTTTAAAATAAAAATATAACAAAAACATTTATTTTTATTTCAAGGGTGGCATTGGGTGGACAGACAGTAACGCCACCTATAGTCAAACGGAGGAAACAGGCTCTCTCTTCACGATGACCTAATTATTTTTATGATATATATATATATATATATATATCCGTTTTTTTCAAGGGTGACATTATATACATTGTGTGCTTCCGTAATTGTGTGGACAGACAGTAACGCCACCTATAGTCAAACGGAGGAAACAGGCTCTCTCTTTCTTCACGATGACCTAATTTTTTTTTTTCTGACACCAAATCTGATAATCAACCCCGTCGCAAATTTACGTTTGTATGGCATCAACTTCAGGACTCTGGGACTTTTTGAATAATTGTTAGTTTAAATAAAGTGGGGTATCACTTTACTTTAATAATTTAACCTAAAATGAGTACCCACACGTTCGTTCGCCCCAATCAAAAAAACAAACATTTTGTTTACATTGGGAGAGGGGGTGTCAGCGGGGAAGGGAGAGTGTGCAGCAAAGTCCCGTGCGAAGCGGCGAAGCGAAGCGCGGGTATCTTTCCTAATAAATGGATACGTTTTCAGTGTTTTTAGTTAATGTATAATGTTTAATCTAGGCACCGCCAAAACTGGGGGGGGGGGGCAGGTCAGTACTTTTTGACGGACCGTCTTTTTAAAAATCTACCAAACATCAGATAATTATCCGATCAATACGAAATTTTCAGCGATTATTAGGAAAAGAATGAACTTTATAACAGTGTACTTATTTTTCATAAACGATATTTATATATATATATTTTTTTGCTTACAAACCCCCCCCCCCTTGTTTTGAAGTGGGAACAAATATGCTTAAAATAATCATCTGAGACTGAAATCAACATATTGTGTTGTAAGGGACAGAATTATAGATTCAAAAAAAAAAAAAAAAAAAAAAAATTGTTTGCATACCTTATTTTGACGTCTGAATATCAGAACTTCGATTGTGTTTAATTATCCCGCTTTTGAGTTTTGAAGTGTTAAATTCGGTGACTATGTTAAGTAAAAGAATTAATTTAAGTTAAGCAAAACAAACAAAAAAATTTTTGTAGTATTTATACGAAAAAAGCCATTTTAAAATTTTTGATGAATAAATTAACAATTTTTTTTTAGCGAGCCGAATAATACATGACCATTATTAAACAGGGCATGCTTTGAATAATCGATACAAAAAAAATTCGATAAATGTTGTGCCCTTTGTGTTAAAAATAGCATCATTTTTTTCGATCCCGTTTGAAAACGTTTGCCGCCTTTCGACTACGGTGGACCAAACGCGCTGAAATATTTTTTTTTATTCTGCTTTAAATTGTCCCCCCCCCCCATTTTGGGGAGTCTGGCCCCCACACACATACACATTAAAAACCAAACTCATACAAATGGTCACCCATCTGGTACTGGCCAGCCTCAGCTTAATAACACATTGAAATTTTCGTCACTGAAAAATAAGTTTTTTGGGCCTGTTTGGTCTTCCATAGTCGATCTCGACTCTACATGGAAATATCTGGTTACCTATATGAATAAGTGGAATTATTTGAAATTCAGGTACTTATATTATAATATTTTTGCATATTCTCTTAGAAAATCATCCTAAATCTTAGTTAGACAATAAATAAATTAATTAATTATTTCAAAACCCCTTTTTTTTTTAAATATTTAAGTACGTTTTTTGTGCAAGACAAAAAATGTCAATTGTTAACTTTTTGGGAAAATTTAACATTTAAAATTTAATTAAAAATAGTAGAAAAAGTTTTACATTATTCTGTTTTCTATATGATAAAATTCAGGGTTTTATCTTTCTGGAAAAAAAAAGTTACTATCTAGTATATTCCTGTAATTTTATTAACTTCGCGTTTTTTGTTGTTGTTTTTATTATAAGGATTATATTATATTATATTATATTATATTATATTATATTATACATTGAATTATTTAGACTACTATTTTGACTAATTAGAATGAAATGTTCAGGGATTTTTTTTATTTTTATGTTTTTTTTTATAAATGTGATTTATATGTTTTAATTTTTAATGAATTAGACATACAAAATAGAAATTTACAAAAGATATCGAAAACAAGCTTTAATCATTGACAAATATAATCCGAGCTTGATAGGAGAACAATTCGATACGCTTTAATAAAAAACAGACATTTTTACACGAGGAACGAAATAATGATTTCACCGTGTTATTACGATGACCTTAACTTCTTTGTTCTTTAGAAGTTGATTTTCTATTTAAATAATTTCGTGTTTTTTCACCTTTTAATTTTGTTTCTTTTATATTTTCATATATTTTATTTCTTAATGAATTGGACACACAAAACAAAAGTTTTATCAATTTATTAAAGAAATTCTAATAAATTTTCTGGTTTGAACACAAACCGATTTTTTTTCGTATTGGAACTGGAATGGAAGGTAAGTTTTAAAATATTTTTTGTTTACATTTCTAATCCGATTTTTTAAAAATAACCTTAAATATTAAATTATGTTTATTCATTTTTTTTTTTTTTTTTGCAATAAAAATATTTATTCTGTATGATTTATAACAAACGTGAATATAAAATGTGAATTTCAAATTTATTTGGTTTATTTTTAATTCATGGGATAAAAGATAAGTGTTTTCTGGGATGTGTACACTGTATTACTGTACTCATAGATTCGAAAAAGTTGTCAAAAAACAAATATATAAATAAATGTTATCAAATGCAAGATAAGTTACTTTTCTACCTAACTGGATAATTTTCTAGTGTTTTTATTTAATTTAACATGGTTATTCAGCTCGAACAACATAGTGTTTACCGATGTAATGGAAAATTTAAAATGATTCCCGACTCTCTCTTTCACGCGGTAAGTTTGAGAAATGGAGTTTAAAATTAAAAAAAAATATACAAAATATTGTTAAACCCACCGAATGTATGTCAGCCTATGTGACGGTAACATATATTGAGCGAGTTTCTAACAGTATTTTGTCTAGTTTTTTAAAACTCCTTTTCTCAAACTTACCGTAGGAAAGAGAGAGAGAGAGAGAGAGAGAGAGAGAGAGAGAGAGAGAGAGAGAGAGAGAGAGTCGGGCGCAATTTTAAATTTTCCAATACATCGGTAAACACTATGTTTTTCGAGCTGAATAAACGTGTTACAATAAATTAAAACACTAGAAAATTATCCATTTAGGTAGAAAAGTAACTTATTTTGCCTTTGATAACATTTATTTGTTATATATTTGTTTTTTGATAACTTTTTCGAATCTATGTGTAGAGTAATACAAAGCGATCTATTCTTAAAAAGAAAATACTTGTGTGATTTCCATTATTACCAGTACTTTATTTAAGTATCGATTTTTGAGCAATTATCGTGACATCTTAGATGCCTGTTTTATATCACCCAATTTTATTTCTTCTAACATAAGACACGGTACAGATTTTTTAAAAGTAAATAAACGCTTAAAATAACTTAAAACACAAAAATCTCATCCAAGTAGGTAGAAGAATTTATTATGTTGCCTTTAATAACAATCATTTGCTATATATTTGTTTGTTTTTTGCCCAGTTTTTCGTGTTTTTGTTGACTACAAAATGCACCTTTTAATTTATTTAATTGTTAGATGAATGTACAAATTATTTAGCAAGGACTCCCTTCCACATGTTAAGAATAGCTTTCTAAATAATAGTGTTATCCATACTATAAATCTCATCTGTTTGTTTAAATTTGTGCATGTATGTATGTTTGTATGCCTAAAACTTTTGTCAGAGCCGACGCATTTTCACGAGATTGGTATCAGTGTACAGCATGATGTCTCGGACATCAAATATCGAAAAATTGGCCTAATACATTAATTCCTTCATCCTCCACTTGGCAGTTTTCTACAAAGACGGGTCGATTTTTTTGCGAGTCACTTTTGCAATCCATCATATCGGTTGGACTGACTTTGCATAATTTTAACTTTCTGAACTTCCGGTCACGTCATGGAGTTAAGACGTCAGATATTCTTTCACTTTCTTTTCCGCCTTTACGGGCCGCGGGTTTTAGCTTTCCTGCCTACTACCACTTTTTTTCTCAAAAGACACCTTGAAAACCCCGGGCAACGCTGGGCATCCAGGCTAGTAATTAATAAAGAGGGGTGGCATTTTTATGAATTTAAAACAGAACAAAAACTAGAATGTATGAGTAAAATTGAATTTAAAATTGAAATTAAAAAAATATACCCCCATTCTCATTTTTATATAAAACAAACAAAAAAAAATATGAAAATATATTTTCTTTCTTTATATATAAAATATAAGAAAGCCAACAATAATGTTTTTATGGTGTTTTTATTTATTAAATTTGTAAGTTGAAATGCAAAATAGTTAACAACACATGAACTCTTATCCCTCCTTAAGAAATGTAAGAAAGCAAAAACACATATGGGCAGCTCCCCAATAATTGTTGCAAAGATTGAAAACTATGACCGATTATATGTCTGATTGACTGCCAACTGGCAATGAAGTGGGTGCTCATTTTATGTTGTATTCATATAGTTTGTTGGTTGTTTTTATTTTACTGCATATCGACCTTTTTCAGGTTATGTAATGCCGAATCTAGTTATTTTAAGGAACAATTTTTAATGGAGTATATATATATGTATATATATATATATGTATATATATATATATATATATATATATATATATTTTAAAGTCAGATTCTATTTAACCCATAGTTGGGACCCTAACAGGTACTACCACTCCGGGTCAGAGTGGACCTGGGAGCAATGGCAATTCAAGGGTGGCTCCACACTCCCTAAGGTCCGCAAGGTGGGGCCTCACCATCGGATATAGTTTTAGGTCATATCCAGGATCTATTTATATAGGAATTGAATAATTACAGAACTTCAACGTGTTATAAACCACACATAAAATAGCAACCCCTGACAATTGTTTTGTAACTCTGTCTAATCTAATTACTATACTTACTATTATTGCATAAACATTAAAAGGTGTTGATGAGACATAAATAATCGAGTTGTCAAAACTGTTCCTGTCAGATTAGGGCTGGTGGATCAGAAAGAAAATATCTGTAAAATCCATCACTCAAACCCATCTCATTTTAAGGGCAAGTCGATTTATCAGGTGAAGTGGTACACACTCTATACACATAATGTTCACATTTCCTCTGAACAACTCATATTCCAATGATTTATTTACAAAGGAGTCACCACTTATCAAGGCCCAGAGGCCACTCAAGGATAAGGGTTAATAAGTGTACAGTGATCAATGGGACAATGACGTAGTAATTGTTAGTAATGGAAATTTTGTAAATTGGATTACTTAAGGGGAACAGCCCATCAAGAACTTGTTTACATTGGACTTGAAAACGACCATATTATAGTCAGCCGGAAAGCAGGCAAATGGAAGAGAGTTCCACAGGTTCTAAGAATCTACGTTTAGGTTGATGAACAGATAAAAAGTGGGGGAAATTATTATAACGTCATACCAATGAAGCTAGCATCCGATAAACTACTTGAAAAATTGTTAGCAGCAACTCAGAACTGTCTCAATACATTGTCCATATACATGCTTTATAAACAGTTGTGAAAACCTTCAAACTGTTGAACCTAAGGGAAAAAGTCACTAGAAAAAGTTGAATCACATAATCCACTCTTTTAGTCGCTATTTAGTTATCTTTTACCTCTTTGACATTACAGATCCATAGACCAGTTGAGAATGGAATCAACTATGAGTAGACTGTCAACCAACTGCTTTGTTTTCTAGAATAGTAGTTGGTCTGCCAAACCTAAATGGCATTCAGTACGCATGCGCCTACCTTTTTATCGTTTTGCTAATCAAGTACCTTGTCATATTACACAATCATATTTTAGTACTCTTACTGTGATTTTCTTACCTTTTACCTTCGACTAAGATAAAAAGGTATTGTTGAATTGTTGTGTGGGTGTGTTGATGCTTGAATTATAGCAGAGACGTTTAGATGAACAAATGATTTATTAATATATATACATACAGAAAAGATATACACATGTTAACTAGCCCGTGTCTGAGCGAGAAGTGAGGTTCTTGTATGCATATGCAAAGGGTCCACAGCTATCGCGCATATGAAAGTAGTTCTATAGTATTACTACAGGTACCAGCTGCCAATGCTTTAACTAACTTTAGTTTTTTATTACTTATATCAAGAGTTTTGTGCTTGTTATGTAGTGACTTTCACATGAACAAGCTAACTTACTCTTACTTTAATCAATTCAATCAACTGACATGATTTCTAAAAACCAAATAAGGAGAATATATAGTTACAATCAACTTAGAAACATATGAAAAAATATTAAGATAATAGTACATTGTTACAATTATCTAAGAAATATATAAAAAAATTATATTCTTTATATAATAGAAATGAGATCATTAAAGATAAAACATTAAAAGTCTAATAAGATAAACGATAATAGTTACAAATAATTTTATGTTAAGCTGAATTGGAGATAAGATGGATAGTATTCCTGTAAAATATTCTCTGTTAATAATTGAGAAATATATAAATAGAAAATGTAGGTGTCCAAAAGGTGGATACGTTTAATTCATGTAAAATCAATTTCCTATCTTTACATCATCAACGCTCTCATCCTCATCTCGCATCAAGTGAAATGGATGGCTCTCATCTAGAGGAGGTTCCATGTTCTGATAAGCTTCTGGGATTGACCTTTACTCCTGACCTGAAATTGAACACGTACATCAAGTCTGTTGCCAATGTCGCTGGAAAAATGATATGATGCTTCCACCGCTCCAGAAAATATATCACTGCTGATGCAATTCTGTATCTATATAAAAGCCAAGTACGTTCAAGGATGGAGTACTGCTGCCACATCTAGGCAAGAGCTGCTAAAAAAAGTCTATCCTGCCTTGACAGAGTACGAAGTAGACTTTGTGGCTTAGTAGGAGATGCCTTTTCTCTTCCCTGCAACCTCTCTCTCACAGAAGAGACGGTGCGAGCCTGTCTTTATTTTATCGTTATTTACATGGCAAGTGCTCGTCTGAGCTCCAGTGTCTGGTCCCCGTCGTCAATCTCTCACGATAAACACCCGTCTAGCTGAAACCACTGTCAAAAAATTTTCCTCACTCTTTATTTGTACCTAAAGCAAAAAGTAGATTCCATGAAGAAAGCTTCTTTCTTAGAACTCCGTGCCTGTGGAACTCTGTTCCGTCTGCCTGCTTCCCACCTGACTACAAGCTGGATGTCTTCAAGTCCAACGTAAACAAATTTTTGATGAACCGCCCCCTTAAGTAGATACTTTATTAAATCTCAACACTAACGTCCTGTACATGCAATAACCCTTATCCCTGAGTGGCTTCCGGGCCTTGATAAATGGTGACCACCTTGTAAAAAAAAGAAAAAAAGAAATATATGAAAAAAAGAATTTTTAAGATAATAGTACATTGTTATAATCATTTAAGAAATATATACAAAAATTATATTCTTTAAATAATAGAAATGAAATCGTTAAAGATAAAACATTAAAAGTCTAAAAAGATAAACGATTGTAGTTACAAATAAATTTATCTTAAGCTGCATTGGAGGTATGATGGATATTACTCCGATAATTTTAATTAATAGGATTTGACAAATTGAGAAATATATAAACAGAAAATATAGGTCTTCCAACCCTAACCTGTCCCAAGGAAAGAAAATGTCAGCATCAATCTACATGCCTTAGTTGTATTGAATACTTAAATAAAAAGGTTGATATAAATTTTATCATCTTTTCATAGAATTTTAAATATTTAATCTTACCAATGTTTACATAACTAACAGTCAACATGCTTATAAGTTAAACGCATATGATTTAAATATTGTACGTTCATATGAATTAGAGGTGTACAGATATTTATAAGTAAAACATTCAAGGTGGTGTTTCTGTCAATTTCACTCTAAACAAAACATATTTCGATATGAATTAGAGGTGAATAGATATTTATATATGAAACATTCAATTCGGCGTTTTTGTTAATTTCACTCCAAACAAAACTTATTTTAATATGAATTATGGATGAATAGACATTTATAGATAAAACATTCAAGGCAGTGTTTCTGTTAATTTCACTCCAAACAAAATATATTTTAATATGAATTAGGAGTGAACAGATATTTATAGATAAAACATTCAAGGTGGTGTTTCTGTTAATTTCACTCCAAACAAAATATATTTTAATATGAATTAGGAGTGAACAGATATTTATAGATAAAACATTCAAGGTGGTGTTTCTGTTAATTTCACTCCAAACAAAACATATTTTAATATGAATTAGGAGTGAACAGATATTTATAGAAAAAACATTCAAGGTGGTGTTTCTGTTAAGTTCACTCCAAACAAAACGTATTTTAATATGAATTAGGAGTGAGCAGATATTTATAGATAAAACATTCAAGGTGGTGTTTCTGTTAATTTCACTCCAAACAAAACGTATTTTAATATGAATTAGGAGTGATCAGTTATTTATAGATAAAACATTCAAGGTGGTGTTTCTGTTAATTTCACTCCAAACAAAACGTATTTTAATATGAATTAGGAGTGAACAGATATTTATAGATAAAACATTCAAGGTGGTGTTTCTGTTAATTTCACTCCAAACAAAACATATTTTAATATGAATTAGGAGTGAACAGATATTTATAGATAAAACATTCAAGGTGGTGTTTCTGTTAATTTCACTCCAAACAAAACATATTTTAATATGAATTAGGAGTGAACAGATATTTATAGAAAAAACATTCAAGGTGGTGTTTCTGTTAATTTCACTCCAAACAAAACATATTTTAATATGAATTAGGAGTGAACAGATATTTATAGAAAAAACATTCAAGGTGGTGTTTCTGTTAATTTCACTCCAAACAAAACGTATTTTAATATGAATTAGGAGTGATCAGTTATTTATAGATAAAACATTCAAGGTGGTGTTTCTGTTAATTTCACTCCAAACAAAACGTATTTTAATATGAATTAGGAGTGAGCAGATATTTATAGATAAAACATTCAAGGTGGTGTTTCTGTTAATTTCACTCCAAACAAAACATATTTTAATATGAATTAGGAGTGAACAGATATTTATAGATAAAACATTCAAGGTGGTGTTTCTGTTAATTTCACTCCAAACAAAACATATTTTAATATGAATTAGGAGTGAACAGATATTTATAGATAAAACATTCAAGGTGGTGTTTCTGTTAATTTCACTCCAAACAAAACATATTTTAATATGAATTAGGAGTGAACAGATATTTATAGAAAAAACATTCAAGGTGGTGTTTCTGTTAATTTCACTCCAAACAAAACGTATTTTAATATGAATTAGGAGTGAACAGATATTTATAGATAAAACATTCAAGGTGGTGTTTCTGTTAATTTCACTCCAAACAAAACGTATTTTAATATGAATTAGGAGTGATCAGTTATTTATAGATAAAACATTCAAGGTGGTGTTTCTGTTAATTTCACTCCAAACAAAACGTATTTTAATATGAATTAGGAGTGATCAGTAATTTATAGATAAAACATTCAAAACAATTACTATAAATTTATCAATATACATTCTATTAAATTTCTTGTAAAAAAGTCATAGGTGTGTAAGATTGTTGCGATATGACAGAGGAATTTAGTGAGGCTCTTTTTAAACCTTGTCCAGACAACTGAAGAATTAACACCTATTCAAGTAAAGCGACTTTTCAAACCTTTTATATTCAGATGGATTAGTGGTGAATGGATACATTTTCTCAAACAAATCTTAGATGAAATAAAAGAATTGAGAAATTGACAAATATATAAGATAAAAATGAAACGCTATAAAAATACAAAATGAAAATGTATAAAATTTCGTTATAGCGTTTTTAATAAATAAACTATAAGTATGAACTTGAAGGCAAAAATGTGTCTTTACTAAATACTTTTGATAGAATTATTGCAATTTATTCTCATTGTGTCCATAAGATACGTATACATATATTGGATATATAATATACATTAACATTCATATATATATATATATATATATATATATATATATATATATATATATATATATATATACTTTACAACGTTTAAATTATAGATAAAATACTACAATATATAATACTTAAAATACAATATATATTATATTTTTTAGTAATGTATATATATGCATATATGAAATAATATATATACACTATTGTGAAATACAATATATATATTATATATATATATATATATATATATATATGTGTGTGTGTGTCCAAACATGATTAATTCATTACCCACTCAGCATCAGCCATATAGCACAATTTGGGCGGTCGCGTTTCGGTCCTGGCTTGAGACAGTTGCCTGTCTGGCTCCACTGATTAGCTGTAAAGCAGCAAAACAGTACTGTATGTGGATGACTATATATATATATATATATATATATATATATATATATATATATATATATATAGTGTATTTTAGTATTCTATAGTGTAGTATTTTATACATAAGTTTAAACATTTTATTCCTCACTAGGATTTAATCATAACAATGTTACATCTAATTTCAACTTATCTTAAACAAAAACTGTACCAACTTGCTTGGTGTCAAGTTAGAACATATTTGGTCCCTTTTCTTACATGGCTCATATTATTAGTTATATTAAATGAATGTAGAGGTTGTAAGTTTAATCCAATGATATTGACAAAAACAAAGAGAATCCTACTATCTCAGTGCGAATGTTAAAAATATTGAATTATTTTATTTTTTTACAGATGTTCCTGATTGAATGTTATTAATCAATTTTAATGGAGTATTTTTTCCTTAAACATTACAAACATTAATTTTTTTGGACGATTACCGCAACATTTTTGGGAGGATTTCTTATACTGAGACTATTAACAATTTTTCGGAACATGTGATATCATGACACATGTTAAAGGTAATATATTTTGTTCTGAAATATGTGTTTAATGTTCAAATAAATCAAAAGGTAACAGGAGATGGAAACTATGAAAAAAAGTATATGGCTTTTAAAAAGGCAATATTTTTGACAGTACTGGAAACTACAAAACTTTAATAGAAATATGAATGCAAAATTGTGAAATTTTTGTTTTAATAAATACACGATAGTGAAAAAATGAGTAAGAACACAAAGCCACATTATTGTAAAGTGTGTGGTTTTTCCTTTTCTCACAAATCACAGTTAATAATACATATGAGAACTCACACTGGGGAGAAGCCATATTCTTGTGAAGTGTGTGAATATTCTTGCTCTGAAAAATCATCTTTAGTGAGACATATTAGAAGCCACACTGGGGAAAAGCCACATTCTTGTGAAGTGTGCGGATATTCTTGTTCTGAAAAATCAAATTTAGTCAAACATATGAGACGTCACACTGGGGAAAAGCCACATACTTGTGAAGTATGCGGCCATTCTTTTTCTGAAAAATCAAATTTAGTGACACATATGAGAACTCACACTGGGGAAAAGCCATATACTTGTAAAGTGTGTGGATATTCTTGTTCTGAAAAATCCAAGTTGGTAATTCATATTAGGACTCACACTGGAGAAAAGCCATACTCGTGTGAAGTGTGTGAATATACTTCTTCTCATAAATCATGTTTAGTAAAACATATTAGAACTCACACTAGAAAAAAGCTACATACTTGTCAAGTGTGTGGATATTCTTGTTACTTAAAAACATCGCTAGTTGCACATATGCGAACGCACCCTTGTGAAAAGCCATATTCCTGTGAAGTGTGTGAATATTCTTGTTCTGAAAAATCAAAATTAGCGAAACATAAGAGAACTCATACCGGGAAAATACCACATTCTTGTGACGTGTGTGGATATACTTGTTCGACAAAATCAAACTTAGTGAGACATATTAGAACTCACACTGGCGAAAAGCCACATACTTGTCAAGTGTGTGGATTTTCTTGTTCTAGAAAATCAGATTTAGTGAGTCATATGAGAACTCACACTGGGGAAAAACCACATTTTTGTGAAGTGTGTGGATATACTTGTTCTACAAAATCAACCTTAATGAACCATAAGAGAACTCATACTGGGGAAAAGCCACATTCTTGTCACCTGTGTGACTATTCTGCTTCTCAAAAACAACATTTAGTGGAACATATGAAAACTCACACTGGAGAAAAGCCATATTCTTGTGAAGTGTGTGGACATTCTTTTTCTCAAAAATCCGCGTTAGTTATACATATGAGAACTCACACTGGAGAAAAGCCATATTCTTGTAAAGTGTGTGGGTTTTCTTATTCTGAAAAATCCACATTAGTGATACATATGAGAACTCATACTGGGGAAAAGCCACATTCTTGTGCCGTGTGTGGATATTCTTGTTCTGACAAATCAAACTTAGTGAGGCATATTAGAACTCATACCAGGGGAAAAACTAATTAATATTCCTGGTAAACCAAGTGGAAAAGAGATCCAGACAATTGCAGTTAAGCGAGGATGCTGGGGTGGGAGCTCTCGGTTGGTTTCAGTAAAAAGCAAGGCAATGTTGACAGCTTGTTTACCCTAATCATTACAATCTTAAAAGGAAGATAATTAAAACTAAAAGGGAAAATATGAAAAACTAAAGTATCAAATACAAAAGAACAGAACAGCATACTGGAGGGGATGTTTTGACATTTTTTATCCTGAAAAAGCCAAAAGGATACCATCACCTGCATCACCGCCACAATCACCTAGACCACCACCACCATCAGTTGTACTACCAGAAGCAGATGATGAACAGTTAGCTTTGCAGGAGGAGCTCAGCAACACAATTGAGGAGGTGAGGTGTATGAAAATGAAGGACAGACCACGTTTGTCCAAGATTCAAGCTGTTAAAAGAGCTAAGATTGTTAGAGCCAAAGTTAACATCGCTCTCAACAGTAACGCTCACAGAACTCAACCATATCACATATGCAGCTGTGCTCAACATTGACAGAAAAATTAACTGCTGACAACAAACATCAAATATGGCCCAGAGACTCCAGACACATACCTCACTGGAAGATCAAATTGCAAAAACAACTAAAAGCCAACTAAAGCAGTTCCTTGCAGATCCCTCGGTGCAGGGTCGATTTAAATCACTATCAGAAAATTTTGTACCAAATACTACCATGAAAAAATTGGAGGGTTGCATAATACAGCAAGGGAGTTGGAGTGAAAATACCATCACCTGCTCAGAAGATTAGAAACCGGAGAAAAAGATCAACTCCCAGATTTAAAACATGCGGTTTTAAACAAACTAAAGGACATTTTACAGGCAGCTTATAAGGGTCACTATTACTGTAGATAGTCCACTTGCAGAGGAAGACCTGGAAAACTACTGGGGGCCTATATTTGAAACAGAAAGCAAATACAATCAAGAAGCCTACTAGATTGAAGATATTATTAGGCTCAACCAAACCAGTCATGACTCCCGTTTACAGCAAAAGGAAAACTGGAACAATTCTTCAAACACAAAGCACCTGGCATCGACAATGTCCAAAACTTCTGGCTGAAACAATTGATTGCACTCCATCACAACTGCAGTGATTGCTTTAGCAGAAATCTAAGAGGTGAAGAAACGACACCACCCTGGCTGACAGAGGGTTACACCAACCTAAGACCAAGGAAACACGACACCCAAATAAATACAGGTCAATATGCTGTCAAACAACCATCTACAAGCTTTTAACTTGTCTGGTAGCCGACGATATATATGACCACCTATCTTCTGGGACCTAACTTCAAAGAGAGCAGACAAGGTGCAGAAGAAAATGCTTCAGTATCAAAGACCAGTTATTGATAAACAATAGATTGATAGCTGTATGCTAGCTTTGACACTGATCTGCACCAGATTCTGGAGGTAATACACACCATCTTCAATCTTATCGGAATGAAATTTGACCTGGATAAATGTGTCAAACTCAGTGCTGGGAAGAAGACCCACACTGAAAACATGCATAGAAGAGTACGATCCTTATAAATACGTTGGCACAGAGGAAAACGAGAACATATAGCATGCCAGGGAGAAGATTAGTAAAGAATATGTGAAAAAGATATGTAAAACACAGCTTATGAATAAAAATGAAATTACTGCCATCAACCACTTCCCATGCCAGTAATAACATATAGTTTTATTGTCATTGGATGAACACAAAAATACATCAACCGGCTAGATGTCAAGACGCGGAAGCTACTAACGATTCATAGAATAATATATAGAAATAAATGTCTAACAAGACTGTATTTGCCAAGGGGAGAAGGAGGACTAGGGCTCTCAGAGATCAACCACCAACATAGGCCATCAATAGTGAGAACATCAACAGATGAGACTGAAACACATAACAAGCCTGCCACAGAAATAGCAAGGAAGAGCTGGCAGAAATATGCCAAAACCTTCCAAAAGAGGAACCTTGAAAAATGGGACAAACATTAGCAAATTATTTTCTGAATACCTAGAAAAAGAAGGTTCCTTGGACTTGCTTGAGAGATGATCCCTCTACCACGATCATAAAAGGGTTATAATGGCTGCTCGAGACCAGTAATTGATGACCAATGCATTCAAGAAGAGGGCAGGTCTCACTAATGATTCCAAATGTAGATTCTGCCACACAGAATTGGAAAATGTGAGTCATCGGTTATCAAGTTGCAAGGTTCTTTTGGGGGATGGCTACTACACAGCGAGATATGATAAAGTATTAAGTTCGTCCACTGGACAATTTGTAAAGAATAAAACATTCCATGTAGCAGCAAATCCTAGGAACATCAACCTGAAAGAACAGTTGAAAATGACTTATATACCATACGTTACGACCATGTTATCCCTACGGCCACCTATCTTGAAAATGGCGGTGTAAAACCTTACATAGTTATATGGAATAAGTCAGAGAGAGTTGCAACCTTGGTTGAAGTCAGTGTCCTTTATGATATAGATCTGAATGGAGATGAAAATGAGAAACAGCAAATATCAAGATCTCATGTATGATATGAAAAGAAACTGGAATTTAAGGGAGATATCAATCATACCAGTTATTATAGATGCTACAGGGCTCTATAGGAAGAACTTGAACTCTTATGTAACTAATATTCCTGGTGAATCAAGTGCAAAAGTGATCCAGACAATTGCACTTAAGGTAACAACGGGGATACGAAATAGAGTTTCAATAAAAAGCAGGGCAACGTTGGCAGCTTGTTTGGCTTCCCCAATCGTCAAAGAAAGAATCTTTTTAAAAAGAGAGAGAAAAACTTGAATCTCTGTTAGACACTAGCCCCATGTGCCTAAGCTCTCTCTATAGATTCTCAGAATATCTGACATGACGACACCTGATTAGAAATAAACCCTGATGAAATATGACGAGTTCACATCCTTTAGCAATAAAGGACAGCTGTGAATGGGAATTAAAAGCCGTGTACAATGAGGAAATCATAAAAATAAATGATACAAAACACAAAAGAATACTGACAGGCTTGTGTCCAGGATTAAAAGAGACCCTCAAATCGTCCATACACCAGGCATGAAGAGGCAAACGATGATGTAAATCTTTAGTCTGGAAGTGGCTTTTCATCCATAACAGTAGGTAAGCAAGGTAAGCCATCAGGCATTGGTAACAAAAACAAAGAAAGTATACAAGTCTGATGCTGAAAAAGGGTACTATTTGTTTGCAATCACAAATAGTGTGAGTCTGAAAAGTGGAGAAAAACATTAAATAAAATTCGAGAAATTAAAAGAAACTGACCTAGTTGATCACTAGTTATGCAGATGATATGACACTATATGATAGAAGAACAAAATGTTTTAAAAATGCAGTCCTAAAGAAGGAAGAAAAGAACTACCTTCCTATTAAGGAAGAGGAAAACACTCCAGGTTTACTCGGAAAGAAAAGTAGATACTGGTTTGGGCACTAAAGGGAAATATTCTTCTATTTCTGTCCAGGCAAAAGAACTGTCCCATTTTCAAAAATAAGAGCCCAGCCGCACAACAGCAAGGTGTTTAATGAGGATGAGATTAAACACGTAACAGAAGTCTTATTTAAAAAAAAAACACTACACTAAAATAAATTGTAAACATTTCCGCCCTAAATCAATGCACAACATTGAATGACCCTTCTACAAGCAAAAACACATAAAAAAACACAAATAACCATGAACTAGACCTCTGTTCTTTACCAACAAGTGAAGCGCCAGCACCACGAATCCCCGAGGAAATGCCAGATGTTGAGGAGTACTGGAAGGTGTAAGACGATTGAAGAGACCAAACTTGCCTTAAATACAAACCACGGGAGCAACAAATGTTTAATGTTGCTCTCGATAGACACATTCCGTATAACCCTAACCCTTCACAGAGTTAATCAGTTATCATTGTCCTCAGAACCGTACATTGTTAAGAAAGCAATTCCAACTTTCCAAAAACAAAAACAACAAAGGTCAGAAATAAAAAGCCAAATTTCACGCTGAAACCAAACAATTCAAACCAGTTGAACCTGTGCATAAACATTTGCCAAATGAATAAATAGAAATGAAAATAAGGATAGAGCAAAGTCAGACAAAATACAAGATTATGCTACCGAAAGTTAAAAAGGCAGAAAATAACGGTATAAAAGCCGCAGAAAAACAAGCACTGAAGAATTATTGGAGACCTCTCTTGGAAAATGAGGTGACCTATAAAGAAAGACTAAATGGATCCAAAATGTTACTAAAAGCAACGATTACAAACCCGAAATTCCAGGACGAGAGATAACCACTGGAATAATGAAACAAAAGCTTAATAGATTCCAGAATTACAAAACAACTATTACCAAAACATATGGTTGAAACAAGCTCTTCACTGTAACTATCCAGAAATAAATATACTTGAACACAAAGTAAACTTATACTTACATTAAAAGGGGACAGCCCTTATCATGTAACAATATTTTCAATTATTGTTTCATCTGCCGAAGACACTCTTTTTAAAGACAAGTGTTCATCAATTTATTTATATTTACAGAAAAGTAACTATATGAATGTTAATAAAAATTGTTTACTTGCTTTTTTATGAACTCTGAATAAAGTAACTATATGAATGTTAATAAAAATTGTTTACTTGATTTTTTTTTGAACTCTGAATAAAGTAACTATATGAATGTTAATAAAAATTGTTTACTTGATTTTTTATGAACTCTGAATAAAGTAACAATATGAATGTTAATAAAAATTGTTTACTTGATTTTTTATGAACTCTGAATAAAGTAACTATATGAATGTTAATAAAAATTGTTTACTTGATTTTTTTATGAACTCTGAATAAAGTAACTATATGAATGTTAATAAAAATTGTTTACTTGATTTTTTTATGAACTCTGAATAAAGTAACTATATGAATGTTAATAAAAATTGTTTACTTGATTTTTTATGAACTCTGAATAAAGTTAATATATGAACTTTAATAAAAATTGTTTACTTGATTTTTTTATGAACTCTGAATAAAGTAACTATATGAATGTTAATAAAAATTGTTTACTTGATTTTTTTATGAACTCTGAATAAAGTAACTATATGAATGTTAATAAAAATTGTTTACTTGATTTTTTTATGAACTCTGAATAAAGTAACTATATGACTGTTAATAAAAATTGTTTACTTGATTTTTTTATGAACTCTGAATAAAGTTAATATATGAACTTTAATAAAAATTGTTTACTTGATTTTTTTATGAACTCTGAATAAAGTAACTATATGAATGTTAATAAAAATTGTTTACTTGATTTTTTTATGAACTCTGAATAAAGTAACTATATGAATGTTAATAAAAATTGTTTACTTGATTTTTTTATGAACTCTGAATAAAGTAACTATATGAATGTTAATAAAAATTGTTTACTTGATTTTTTTATGAACTCTGAATAAAGTTACTATATGAATGTTAATAAAAATTGTTTACTTGATTTTTTTATGAACTCTGAATAAAGTAACTATATGAATGTTAATAAAAATTGTTTACTTGATTTTTTTATGAACTCTGAATAAAGTAACTATATGAATGTTAATAAAAATTGTTTACTTGATTTTTTTATGAACTCTGAATAAAGTAACTATATGAATGTTAATAAAAATTGTTTACTTGATTTTTTTATGAACTCTGAATAAAGTAACTATATGAATGTTAATAAAAATTGTTTACTTGATTTTTTTATGAACTCTGAATAAAGTAACTATATGAATGTTAATAAAAATTGTTTACTTGATTTTTTTATGAACTCTGAATAAAGTAACTATATGAATGTTTATAAAAATTGTTTACTTGATTTTTTTATGAACTCTGAATAAAGTAACTATATGAATGTTAATAAAAATTGTTTACTTGATTTTTTATGAACTCTGAATAAAGTAACTATATGAATGTTAATAAAAATTGTTTACTTGATTTTTTTATGAACTCTGAATAAAGTAACTATATGAATGTTAATAAAAATTGTTTACTTGATTTTTTTATGAACTCTGAATAAAGTAACTATATGAATGTTAATAAAAATTGTTTACTTGATTTTTTTATGAACTCTGAATAAAGTAACTATATGAATGTTAATAAAAATTGTTTACTTGATTTTTTTATGAACTCTGAATAAAGTTACTATATGAATGTTAATAAAAATTGTTTACTTGATTTTTTTATGAACTCTGAATAAAGTAACTATATGAATGTTAATAAAAATTGTTTACTTGATTTTTTTATGAACTCTGAAAAAAGATTAATATATGAACTTTAATAAAAATTGTTTACTTGATTTTTTATGAACTCTGAATAAAGTAACTATATGAATGTTAATAAAAATTGTTTACTTGATTTTTTTATGAACTCTGAATAAAGTAACTATATGAATGTTAATAAAAATTGTTTACTTGATTTTTTTATGAACTCTGAATAAAGTAACTATATGAATGTTAATAAAAATTGTTTACTTGATTTTTTTTATGAACTCTGAATAAAGTTACTATATGAATGTTAATAAAAATTGTTTACTTGATTTTTTTTATGAACTCTGAATAAAGTAACTATATGAATGTTAATAAAAATTGTTTACTTGATTTTTTTATGAACTCTGAATAAAGTTACTATATGAATGTTAATAAAAATTGTTTACTTGATTTTTTTATGAACTCTGAATAAAGTAACTATATGAATGTTAATAAAAATTGTTTACTTGAATTTTTTATGAACTCTGAATAAAGTAACTATATGAATGTTAATAAAAATTGTTTACTTGATTTTTTTATGAACTCTGAATAAAGTAACTATATGAATGTTAATAAAAATTGTTTACTTGATTTTTTTATGAACTCTGAATAAAGTAACTATATGAATGTTAATAAAAATTGTTTACTTGATTTTTTTTATGAACTCTGAATAAAGTAACTATATGAATGTTAATAAAAATTGTTTACTTGATTTTTAATAAACTCTGAACAAAGTTAGTGTATGAACTTTAATAAAAATTGTTTACTTGATTTTTAATGAACTCAATAAATAACTATATGAACTTTAATAAAAAATGTTTAAGACTGTTCATAATAAACATGTAAAACATATTCTACACTTTTCACAAACGATTATTTTTAAATCCATTAAAATATGTGACTTTTGTTTTAGTAATTAAACCCGGAACAGATACATTGCATATAATTCAAATCTTGAATAGTTATTGACAAATAATCATTTTTATGAAAATCAAGTGTTTGTAAAAATAGATAGTTATTGACAAATAATCATTTATATTAAAATCAAATGTTCATAAAAATTCATAGGTATTGATAAAATCATTTTATTGGAAATCAAGTGCTTATATAAAATTGATAGTTATTGATAAATAATTTTTTATGAAAATAAGTGTTTCTTAAAATCGATACTTATTGATAGATAATAATTTTATACATTAAGTTTTATAAAAATAAAAGTCATTAATAATCATTTTTAGGAAAATCAATTGTTCATATAAATTGATATTTATTAATAAATAATTATTTTTAGGAAAATCAAGTTTCATATGTATTTCTTTTGCATTTTTCTCTGCAAAAAATAATGATTATATTACGACTTAAAGTCTTTATTTCGAAATATATGAAAGTAGATGCTAATAAACTAGATGCGGAAGATGTATAACCCCCCACAGAGTAGATTTATAAATAAACACGATATTCTCCTATTAACAGAAAACAATAAGGAAATAGATGAGTTCACTTTCCGTTGAATTGGCCAATGGATTGTAGGATATGTGGGGTGTGAGTCGGTATTCACAAATTCGTAGTCATAATCCGTCGATATTAGAAATCATTGTTGCAAGTGCAGGGATATCAATAAGTCCAAACTTGCAGAGTATCACTGGGACTGTTAAAGATAAATTACACGAGATCTCCGACTTATAGAAGAGTTCTACCGAGGGACATCCACATTCATATAAATTTAAAAGGCGTAAATAACTTTGGAGAAATAATGACATTCGAATAAGAACTCGAGATCCTTGTATTAGAATAAAACTAACAACATTTAAAAACATGTTTAATAAAAAGTAATTCAAATCATTTCACCGTCAACGTTTTTGCAACAATGAGGCGTTGCGTATACGTAATAGATATAAATATGAATATGTGTGGCCATTGAAACAGGTGAATGAATCGATAACACTGCAGGACATTGGAGGAAAATACTATGTTGATTAGGGTTATTATCAAGTCCAGAAAGTTGGGAGTGAGGGCAGGGATCGAGGGAGTAAAGTAGTGGTCGCAAAGAGTCCTAGCTTAGTATTATTCATCTATAAAGGCAGAAAAAAAGAGTAAGCTTTAACAAACAAACAAGTAACATGAGATTTTTGTGGAAAAACTTAAAATATTGGAAAGTTCTAAGGAAGAATTAAGGATTAATAATTCTGAAATTATCTAAAGTCTAGGGAATTATGGAAATTATTTATAATTTTTTTTTTACACGGTGGTCACCACTTATCAAGGCCCGGAAGCCACTCAGGGATAAGGGTTATTGCAAGTACAGTGTGGAGATTTATTGAAGTGTTCATTAGACATAATCTTTGCTAATGTGTGTCTCGAAGAAAAGACAAAAAGTTCATGATTAGGAATTTTTATGTTGAGACGTGAAAATTTCTGGTATTTAAGTGATATGCACGTGTGTGTGTGCACGCGCGTGTGTGTATGTGCGTTGCGTGCGTGTGTGTGTGTGTGTGTGTGTCCGACTTATATTAAAATAGAATAGGCATCAGGATTATGAGTTTTTAGGGAGAGAAGGAACACGTGGTTCTTTTCTGGGAGGAAAATAGAACCATTACGTGTTTAAATGATACGAAAATAGCAGTTTGAGATAACAGGCTTTTCAAGAAGAATAAATCTCATTAGATTTGATAATTTTTTTATATTGAGAATTTAAGGTGCAGAACACGCAGGAAATCCTGTTATGTAATTTAACGTCTTGTACGCTTGTAGAGTTTCTTTGCTCCAGGAAACCCTGTTATGTAATTTAACGTCCTGTACGGACAGTTTTTTAGCTCCAGGTTAAGCTGAAGAAACCTAAAGAGAAACTGGTTTGATTTTCGCGGGCAAAACCTTATATACGAATATTCTAGAATGTTCAAGATTATTTGTTGTATTGCTACATGTGAAGCGCAACGCAATTCCTTTTATTGTATGTGTGCGTATGGGCAAGTTACGACGTTGTATCTTTATGCGTACTTCAAACGTGTGCATGTTGAAAACGGTGATTGCTTTAAATATCTCTGTTAAAGATTTATACAAGTGTCAAACTATAGGATCTCTACGCTTCCAAGTCAGCATTGTGTGAAGATATCAGTTTCAATCCTACCCACGAAGGCCAAAGGATTAATGGGTCAAAACGTGGTGAGACAACAACTATGGAAAGCAGTAATTGCTGTGGATACAAACGTTCTAACACTGCGCATTCATGTCAAGTCGTGCTTAATCACCTAAAAAAGGTCAGAGGATGAGTTGGGCGAAACAACACCTATGTGTAATACTCACCAGAGAAGCAAGCGTCCACGTTTTTGTGCATTGTGTGGATGTGCGTGCGAGCGGTGGCATGACGGTGGACTTGCCGCAGGGAAGTGTTGGGTGGGGAAAGAAAAAAGATGGCGCCTCGTGTTTTATAAACTGTGGTCTCATGAGATCACGAGAAAACAGAGGGCACACATGCAAATGAGACAGGTGAAAAACTGCGTAAAAAGCAAGCAAGTTTATAGCCACGAGGCTATTGTGTGACTATGACGAGCGTTGGTGACGATTGAAGTTGAATTCGATACATGGTAACATAAGTCTGTAAAAAAAGTGATTAAACAAATTATGAAACTACATCTGAAATGATTAAAATATATAATTTATTGTCTTCGTTTAAATCTTTTTTTTAAATTTTTTTTTGGATTGAGTTTGTACAATTCCTTCCTCTTTTTATTTTAGTTATTTATGTGAAATATTCAGTTATGTGAAATATTCGGCTATCCTGACGCTCCGCACTTCTTTATTTACATTGGAAGTGACGTCACACAAATCTTATAATACGGATGGCTACATTTTGAGCTCCTTAAAGTAAGTAAAAAATAATTTGTTTTAGCGAATTTATTTTTTTTTAATCTCCCATTTGTTATTTTGGTATTTGAGCGGAGAATCTAACATTTCTTTTCATTTTGAGAATTTGTTTTAGTTTTTAAGTACTAACACAGCGGAGAATTTAACTTTTTTTTTCGCCCATTTCTTATTTTGAGCGGAGAATTTATTTTATTTTCATTTTGAGCTCTTTTTCCGATCGGGCGTTACCTTTTATAGGTATTCCTGCAGTCCTGCAATTTACAACCCGAGCTATTTTTTAACGCTATTATTTAGAAACCTATTATTTAACATGGGGGAAGGGAGGGTGTATTGTAACTATTCTGTACTTTCACCTAATAATTCAATTAAAAAAAAAAGGTAAATATGAAGAATTACTCCACCCTCAAATTCCTTTAAAATTACCACTCTTAAAGGTTTTCGGGGTCGCTGAAAATGAAAATAACGTTTAAAATTACGGCAAACGAGTAGTTTCCAAGATAGAATTTACTTGTAAACTGGTTTATTAATTGTAGAAAACAATAACAAACGGGAGAAAAAAGGAGCTTAAAATGAAAGACAAATAAAACAAATTATTTTTACAATTGTAACCATCCGAATTATAAGATTTGTGTGACGTCACTTCCAATGTAAATAAAGAAGTGCGGAGCGTCAGGCTAACCAAATATTCAGTTTTGACATTTTTATATATTATTTGAATTATGTGGAATACTGTTTGAAATGTTGTCCATGCTACAGCTTGTGGATGTGAGGGGATACGAAAAAATAGAACAGAACACAATATCATTTAAAGGACAGGTAACTCTTTTGTGAGTTATGTCCCTTTGATTGCAACATTAAAATCTTGGATTTTAACACTAGTTCGACGTATCCAAATAATTATGAAATGTTCAGTCTAAAAAATAAACCTGATTTTTTTTATGGCTGAAATTATTCACATACCGAAATGAATCCATTAATTATTGGGAATAAGGTGTCCCGATTATTAGGGAATAATCCAATTAATTGTGAAATGTTCAGTCTTTAAAATATTCCTAATTTTTTTTTTCATATATTTTATTTTGGTACTAAGTTTAATCAAGACATTAAAAAATGAAAATATCGAAAAAAGTTAAAATTGCACGTATCCGTTATAGAATAAAGTTCTCCGAAAAATAAATCACTTAATTTCATCAAGTAGTTTTTTTTGTTTTTTTTTACAGCGAAACAACAATTTGTTATAATACCGAGCAAAAGGTGCGATTTTTAGGAAGAAAAGCTAGTATTAAAGATGGGGAGAGAGTGTTGGCACCTTAACTGGAGTTATATCCCCGTAGCGTGTTGAAAAACTTCTAAAGTAGCTACCTTATACGTTCTGTAATAAAATTTCACAAATGAATATTTTTATACGAGGAACGAAATAAAGATTACACCGTGTAACAATGACCTGAATTCATTGTTCATTCGATGTTGATTTTCTCTTTAAATAATTTCACGTTTAAATCGTGTTTTTCATCTTTTAATTTTGATTCTTTTATATTTTCATATATTTTATTTCTTAATGAATTGGACAGACAAAACAAAAATTGTATCAATTTACTAAAGAAATCATAAACAAATTTTCTGTTTTGAACACAATAGAAAAAAAAAACGACACTTTTCTCGTATTTAATTCCCTGAATGAAAGGTAAGTTTCTTTTTTTTTTTTTTATATCATTTAACAACTTACAAATACTTTTGAATATTAAAATAATTTATTTTTTTATTGCAATCCAATATAAAAGGTAAGTTATTTTTACGACTTTAAAACATCCGTTTGAATAACTTTTAGAAATAATCTGAAACAGAAAAGCAGTTTATTTTTTGCACCTCAGAATTTTTTTTTTTAATGAATACGAAATTGAACACACTAAACAAATGTTGTATCAATTTACTAAAGAAATTTTAAAAAAACAAAACAAATTTTCTGTTTTGAACACAAAAGAAAAAACGAATTCATTCCGATTTTTTTTTTTTTTTCGCATTGAATTCCTGGAATGAAAGGTTAGTATTTTTTTTTTCTTCTTTTTTATGCTTTTAAAAAATATCATTCATAAACTTTTAAAAATAATCTTAAAAATTTTAATAATTGATTCCACCATGCTTTAAAATAGGCACCGCCAAAAATGGCCGCAAAATCAAGTTGTTGTTGTTTTTTAAAACTAAATTACATTTATTAAAATCCATTATTTCTGAGTAACTTTTTGTTTTCCAGAAAGATAAAACCCTGAATTTTATCATATAGAAAACAGAATAATGTAAAAAATTTTCTACTATTTTTAATTCAATATTAAATGTTAAATTTTCCCAAAAAGTTAACAATTGACATTTTTTGTCTTGCACAAAAAACGTTTATAAATATTTAAAAAAAAAAGGGTTTTTGAAATAATTAATTTATTTATTTATTGTCTAACTAAGATTTAGGATGATTTTCTAAGAGAATATGCAAAAAATATTATAATATAAGTACCTGAATTTCAAATAATTCCACTTATTCATATAGGTAACCAGATATTTCGCGTCGACGTAGAGTTCAGATCGACTCTGTTTACGTTTTCGTTTGATAAGAAGAAAACTATGGAAGACCAAACAGGCCAAAAAAAAAACTTATTTTTCAGTGACGAAAATTTCAATGAGGCTGGCCAGTACCAGATGGGTGACCATTTGTATGAGTTTAGTTTTTAATGTGTATGTGTGTGGGGGCCAGGCTCCCCAAAATGGGGAGGGGGCAATTTAAAGCAGAATAAAAAAAATATTTCAGCGCGTTTGGTCCACCATAGTCGAAAGGCGGCAAACGTTTTCAAACGTGATCGAAAAAAAATGATGCTATTTTTAACACAAAGGGCACAATATTTATCGAATTTTTTTTTGTATCGATTATTCAAAGCATGCCCTGTTTAATAATGGTCATGCATTATTCGGCTCGCTAAAAAAAAGTGTTAATTTATTAATCAAAAATTTTAAAATGGCTTTTTTCGTATAAATATTAAAAAAAAATTTTTTTTGTTTTGCTTAACTTAAATTAATTATTTTACTTAACATATTCATCGAATTTCACACTTCAAAACTCAAAAGCGGGATAATTAAACACAATCGAAGTTCTGATATTCAGACGTCAAAATAAGGTATGCAAACAATTTTCTTTTTGAATCTATAATTCTGTCCCTTACAACAACACAATATGTTTTGTTCAGTTTCAGATGATTATTTTAAGCATATTTGTTCCCACTTCAAAACAAGGGGGGTTGTAAGCAAAAATATATATATATAAATATCGTTTATGAAAAATAAGTATACTGTTATAAAGTTCATTCTTCTCCTAATAAGCGCTGAAAATTTCGTATTGATCAGATGATTACCTGATTTTTGGTAGATTTTTAAAAAGACGGTCCGTCAAAAAGTACTGACCTGCCCCCCCCCCAGTTTTGGCGGTGCCTACTTTAAAACAGACGTGAATAAAAAATTAAATTAAAAAAAAGATCACCATAAATATATTATCCAATCAAACTTTTCGATTTTTGTAAATATGCTTATTTTAGTAAAACAAAAAATAATGAAAAAATAATGAAACTCATGTTATTTCTAAGAAAATAATAATGTTTACCATAATGACATTAATTTATTTACACGTTGGTCAAATTGTAAAACAACTGAACACAAAAACTGATTTTTTGATGTTTAATTGTTTTAACATTTTAATTTTTTTTGTCTGTTTATTGTCTGTCTTAGCTATTATGTAGATAGGGGATTCTGTTTGCTGTTTGAATGGGGGATCAGTTTCTTTCATAAAGTTTACATAAAATAAGCACCCATTTATTGGCCATCATCAATTAGAAGAAACAATGCAGAAAATATATTTCACTCTAAAAATTAAAAAAAATACTGTGTTTTGTTGTTACGTTTTAATTGCATCAAAAAATATCCGCAAAGAAGGAACTTAAAAAAAAATTAATATTTTACTTTGGGAGATTACTTTCTTGTATAAGTTTAACGTACAATCAAGATTTACTTCATGGCAACGTAATCGTTCTCAGTTTCCAATTTTCGTGATGCTGGTAGGGGGGATCATATCGACTTTTCTCTATTACGCTTTTGTGGGGGGGGGTTGGAGCCCATGTGTTGTTAACAATTCTGTACTTTCACTTAACAATTTAGTAAACGAAAGATATTGTATAAATATAGTTGGGCGTAACAAAATTTTTCAAAAAGTGTCACGTGATATATATTATATTTATTTCCGCGAGTATTTGATTTAATTTTCGAATCATAAACGATTATCAGAACTCCTAAAATGACCATTCAGCCAATTCTTCTTTTTCTTACATAATATTCAGCAGTATTTTTCAAACTTAATAAACACTTCAAAATAAGTTTGAATATAAAAAAAAACTTATCCAGGTTGGTAAAAAATAACTTATATTGCCTTTGGTAACATTAATTTGTTATATGTTTTTTCTAAGTTTTCGTTAATATTACAAAACTCCTCTTTCGTTTAATAAATTTTAAATTAAAAGTACAAGTAAGAAAGGATTCCTTTCCCCTATATTAAGAATGGCTTTCTTAATAATAACGTTAATATCAATGAGTGTAGACTTTTTTTTAATGAAACGGGCCAAATATGAATGGGATAAAACAAATCCCCCTTTCCTTAATCTAAAATTGAAATTTGTACAAATTAATCCTCCCATTTTTATTTATAACAAAAGATAAATAGGATGGCACTTTTTAAAATATCAATAATAAATTTGAATATTAAAATTTAAGAACACCAACAACGATATTTTACAATATCTTTGGTTTATTAAATGACTTTCTAAATAATAATGTTAATATCAATGAGTATAGTTTTTTTAATGAAACGGAACAAATATAAAAGTAATGAATAAAACAAACCCCCCCTTCCCAATTCGAAAATTGAAAATATAAAAAAATCATCCCTTATTTTTAAATAAATAGGATGCCACTTTTTTAAATATCAATTATAAATTTGAATATTATAATTTTAACACGCCAACAACACTATTTTACATTATCGTTTATTTACTAAAGTGTTAGGTGAAAGTACAGAATAGTTAAGACATGTAGCTTTGATTCTCCCTCAACAAATGTAAGAAAGCTAAAACCGATATAACCCACCTGTCACAATCAATTGTAACCATATTGTTTATGCATGCGTTATAATAATCGAAGCCTTGAAAATTTCTAGTCATTTTTTCATTCTCACTTGCATTATTGTTTCTTCTTGTTTTACAGTATTTTGTTCTAATTATATGTTTTTAATTTGTGTTTATTTAATTATTCTGTGTTTTATTTTCCCATGTTTTATTTATTCTATGGTTACATTTTTTACACAAGTTTTTTTTATTATTATTCATCTCTCCCTTTTAATGATGACTTCACCACAAAGAAAAGAAAAAATAGTTCATAAAACCATTTGTAATTCTCTCCCTGCTCCTGTGTTTTCCTTTACTATATGAACATGCAACTACTATATATAACTAGTGTCCTTCTAGAATGTATCTACTCATAAAACTAGTGTCTTTCTAGAATGTATCTACTCATATATAACTAGTGTCTTTCTAGAATGCATCTTCTCATATATAACTAGTGCCTTTCCAGAATGCATCTTCTCATATATAACTAGTGCCTTTCTAGAATGTATCTACTCATAAAACTAGTGTCTTTCTAGACTGTATCTACTCATATATAACTAGTGTCTTTCAAGAATGTATCTACTCATATATAAGTAGTGTCTTCCTAGAATTTATCTACTCATATATAACTAGTGTCTTTTTAGAATTTATCTACTCATATATAACTAGTGTCTTTCTAGAATGTATCTGCTCATATATAACTAGTGTCTTTCTAGAATGTATCTACTCATATATAACTAGTTTCTTTCTAGAATGTATCTACTCATATATAGCTAGTGTCCTTCTAGAATGTATCTGTTCATATATAAGTAGTGTCTTTCTAGAATGTATATGTTCATATATAACTAGTGTATTTCTAAACTTAATCTACTCATATATAACTAGTTTCTTTCTAGAATGCATCAACTCATATATAACTAATGTCTTTCTAGAATATATCTAGTCATATATATAACTGGTTTCTTTCTCGAATGCATCTACTCATACATAATTAGTGCCTACACGAATTTATTTCTCAGAACATAACACGCTTTTGTGTATTTAAGCTTTCTCTGAAAAATACTTGAAAATTTTCGGCATATACTTAAGATATTCTTAAGCAAGTGTTTTATTTACATTTAAAACCTTGCTGAATTGATACATATATATATGTATATGGTCCTCCTTTTCCTACAAATTTCTCAATAATATATATCATATTATAAGTATTATCTGTATCGACTGTTTTTTTCCAATACTCGTTTATTTTATTCATATGTCTTCGATGTTTTTTTAGATTCCATTAAATCAAATGAAATTGACAGATAAAACAAATTACGAATATGTTAATGCAAATAATACAAATGTTAAATACTGCAAATAATAAAAATATTGATTTTCATTTATTCTTATTCATAGATGTTCCTGATTCAACCCTATTAAATTTCAATGGATACTTTTATAAACATTTTTATGTTTGAAAAGTGTTGATTTATGTGGAAGACCAGATCGACCGCTATGGAAACATTTTTTACTGGGTATTTTTATTTTACAAACCATTGTAAATGGTGTTGAAAACACACATTACGAAGGTAATATTAATTACTAAGTCTAATGTTGAAATGCATTTAAACATATGAAGATATCTAATCACAAATTGCAAAAAGGTATGTGACATAAAATCAGATGGCTTCGAAATTACTGAATTAAGATTAAAATGCGAGGATAAAATTCTATATTCTTTATAACTATATGGATACTCTTGTTTTAGGATAAATTGGATTGAAACATGCAGGTATACAGTGGGGAAAAGCCGTGTACTTGTGAAATATGTGGGTATTCTTGTACTTATGAATCAGATTTAGTGGACCATATAAGAACACACACTGACGAGAAACCACACTCTTGTAAATTGTGTGGATATTCTTGTGCTCAGAGATCAAGTTTAACGATACATCTGAAAACTCACACTGTAAAAAAGCCTCATTCTTGTGAAATATGTGGATACTCTTGTTTTAATAAATCAAAATTAGTGAACCATATGAGAACACACACTGGCGAGAAACCGCATTCTTGTAAAGTGTGTGGATATTCTTGTTCTGCTAAATCAAATTTAATAGGCCATATGAGAACTCACACTGGAGAAAAGCCTAATTCTTGTGAAATATGTGGATATTCATGTTCTAATAAATCAAATTTAGTGAGACATATGAGAACACACACTGGCGAGAAACCACATTCTTGTAAAGTGTGTGGATATTCTTGTGCTCAGAGATCAAGTTTAATGATACATCTGAACATTCACACTGGAAAAAAGCCTCATTCTTGTGAAATATGTGGATATTCTTGTTCTTATAAATCAAAATTAGTGAACCATATAAGAACACACACTGGCGAGAAACCGCATTCTTGTAAAGTGTGTGGATATTCTTGTTCTGCTAAATAAAATTTAATAGGCCATATGAAAACTCACACTGGAGAAAAGCCTCATTCTTGTGAAATATGTGGATATTCTAGTTTTAATAAAGCGAAATTAGTGAGACATATGAGAACACATACTGGCGAGAAACCGCATTCTTGTAAAGTGTGTGGATATTCTTGTTCTGTTAAATCAAATTTAATGATACATATGAGAACTCACACTGGAGAAAAACCTCATTCTTGTGAAGTGTGCGAGTATTCTTGTTCTCGAAAAGCAGCGTTACTCATACATATGAGAATGCACACTGGAGAAAAGCCGTATACTTGTGAAGTGTGCGGGTATGCTTATTCTACAAAATCAGATTTAGTAATACATATGAGAACTCACACTGGGGAAAAGCCACATTCTTGTGAAGTGTGTGGATTTTCTTGTTCTCGAAAATCATCATTAGTGAGACATATGACAACTCACACTGGAGAAAAACCATATACTTGTGAAATGTGCGAGTATTCTTGTTCTCGAAAATCAGATTTAGTGATACATATTAGAAAGCACACTGGAGAAAAGCCATATACTTGTGAAGTATGTGGATATGCTTGTTCTACAAAATCATCGTTAGTGACACATATGAAAACTCACACTGGAGAAAAGCCACATTCTTGTGAAGTGTGTGAATATTCTTGTTCTACTAAATCAAGTTTAGTGAAACATATGAGAACTCACACTGGGGAAAAGCCATATTCTTGTGAAGTTTGTGGATATGCTTGTTCTGTTAAATCAAGTTTGGTGGAGCATATGCGAACGCACACTGGTGAAAAGCCACATTCTTGTAAAGTATGTGGACATTCTTGTTCTACTAAATCAAGTTTACTGACACATATGATAACTCACACTGGAGAAAGTTAAATCTCTGTTAACCACTAGCTCCTTGTGCCTAAGGTCTCTCTATACAGGAGATTGTCAGAATATCTGACATGACGACGCATCTGATTAGAAGTAACGCCTTATTAAATATTCGAAGGAGTTGTACTGTTTCCTCAAGCTATCCAGCACGTCCCCAAATTTGATGACGAGATCCCCTTTAGCTATAAAGGACAGCTTTGAATGGAAAAAAATAAAAAGCCGTTTTCAATGCGGAAATCCTAAAAATAAATGAAACAAAACACAAAGGAATGCTGGCATGCTCGCCCAGGATTAAAACGGAACCCTCAAATCGTTTATACACCAGTCAAGAAGAAGCAAATGATGGTGTAAACGTTTACTTTGGAAGTGGCTCTTTATCCATGACAGTGAACAACCAAGGTAAGCCATCAGGCGTTGTTAACTAAAAGAAAGAAGAATACAAGTCTGCTGCTGAAAGAGGGTACTGCTTGTTTGCGCTCAAAAATGGTCCGAGTTATAAAAGTGGAGCAAAACGTTCCATAAAATTCGAGAAATGAAAGAAACTGAAGAAAGAAAGCTACACTAGTTATCCAGATGGCAAATTATATGATAGAAAAACAATTTTGGAAAAAATGCAGCCCTAAAGGAGGAAAAGAACTAACTTCCTATTAAGGAAGAAAAAAACACTCGTAGAAAGAAATCGGTTGACCCAAAAGAAAAGTAGATACTGGTTTGGGCAATAGAGGGAATGATTCTTCCATTTCTGTCCAGGAAAATGAACTGTTCTATTTTCAAAAATAAGAGGCTAGCAAGACACAAGAGCAAGAAGGTTTTTAAGGATTAAACACACGACAGAAAAACACTATGAAAATCTCCGCCTTGCGCAACACTGAATGACCTTTCTACAAATAAAACCCCAAATAACCATGAACTGGACCTCTGTTCTTTGCCATCAATATCAACATGTGGAGCACTACAAGCATCAGCTCCAACCCCCGAGGTAATGCCAAATGTTAGTGCCAAGTAGTTTATACTAGAAGAAGTAAGACCATTTAAGAAACGAAAGTTGCCTTAAATACAAACCACAAGTTTAATGTTGCTCTGCATAGACAACTTCCATATTACACACCCTTCACAGACTTGGATCAGGTTTGTTTTTCTTTTCAGGACCGTAGGAAGGCAATCCTTATTTTCCAAAAACAAAAACAAAACAATTCCTGGCCGCCACTGCAGTACATGGTCAACAAGAATAGAGCGAAAGTCGAAAATAAAAGTTTCAAACAAAATACAAGATTATTCTACCGAAAGCTAAAAAAGGCAAACAATAACGGTATAACGCCGCCAGAAAAAAACAAGCACTGGAGAATTATTGGAGGCCTTTCATTGAAAATGAGGTTACCTATAATGAAGAGATTAAATGGATCCAAAATGTTGCTAAAAGCAACGATTACAAATCCGAAATTCTAGGACGAGAGATAAGCACGGGAATTCTAAAACAAAAGCTTAATAGATTCCAGAATTATAAAAGATGGTTGAAACAACTATAAGCATTACATAGACATTATAGGTTCATTTGCTGTCTCACTACGACTTACAAGCTTTTCACTGTCCTGGTTGAAGACATCTACCAACACCTCTGCTCCGGAGCATACCTATAAAACGAACAACAGGAGGACATGTTTAGACACCAAGGATAAATTGTTGATTTATTAATCATCCTTAAAGACTGTAGAAGAGACAAATTTATCTCGGTGAATGAAGTGGTACAGAAGGACTCCTAATATCTTGGAATGTCTTGAATACAAAGTACACTATCAAGAAAGAAATATACTTGAATACAAAGTAAACTATCAAGAAAGAAATATACTTGAATACAAAGTAAACTATCAAGAAAGAAATATACTTGAATACAAAGTAAACTATCAAGAAAGAAATATACTTGAATACAAAGTAAACTATCAAGAAAGAAATATACTTGAATACAATAAACTATCAAGAAAGAAATATACTTGAATACAAAGTACACTATCAAGAAAGAAATATACTTGTCATAATGAAAATATATTTGAGAGACCAATATGTTGCTATACTTTTTAGATAAACTATTTGTAGTGTGTTTTTGCCTTTTCAACTAAAAAAATTTTAGTTACCCACATAATAGCACTTTGAATTACTTGATTTTTTATGAACTCTGAATAAAGTAAATATATGAACTTTGTCAAATATAAACTGAATATAGTTACTATATGAACTTTAATGAAAATTGTTTACTTGATTTTTTTAATGAACTCTTAATATATTTAATATATGACCTTTAATTAAAAAAATTATTTGATTTGTAATGAAATCTGAATAAGGATACTATATGAGCTTTAATAAAAATTGTTTACTTGATTTTTTAATGAACTCTGAATAAAGTTACTATATGAGCTTTAATAAAAATTGTTTACTTGATTTTTTAATGAACTCTGAATAAAGTTACGATATGAACTTTAATAAAAATTGTTTACTTGATTTTTTAATGAAATCTGAATAAAGTTACTATATGAACTTTAATAAAAATTGTTTACTTGATTTTTTAATGAACTCTGAATAAAGTTACTATATGAACTTTAATAAAAATTGTTTAAGACTGATAATGTTCATAAACATGTAAAACATATCCTACACTTTTTCTGAAGCAATTTTTTTTACAACCATTTAAATATGTGACTTTCATTTTAGTAATTGAGCCCGGACGAAATACATTGCATATAATTAAATCTTGAACAAATACATTGCATATAATTAAATCTTGAACAGATACATTGCATATAATTAAATCTTGAACAAATACATTGCATATAATTAAATCTTGAACAAATACATTGCATATAATTAAATCTTGAACAAATACATTACATATAATTTAATCTTGAACAAATACATTGCATATAATTAAATATTGAACAAATACATTACATATAATTAAATCTTGAACAAATACATTACATATAATTAAATCTTGAACAAATACATTGCATATAATTAAATCTTGAACAAATACATTACATATAATTAAATCTTGAACAAATACATTACATATAATTTAATCTTGAGCAAATACATTGCATTTAATTAAATCTTGAACAAATACATTGCATTTAATTAAATCTTGAACAAATACATTGCATATAATTAAATCTTGAACAAATACATTGCATATAATTAAATCTTGAACAAATACATTGAATATAATTAAATCTTGAACAAATACATTGCATTTAATTAAATCTTGAACAGATACATTGCATATATGTTGGTAACACATGAGTAATATATTTTTGTTCTTTTTTCATCAAAATTATAAAATAGATAGTTATTGATAAATAAGTATTTTTATGAAAATGATTTCTTTATAAAAATTAATGACAAATACCTTTTTTATTAAAATCAAATCTTTATAATCATTTTTATGAAAAGCAAATGTTTATAAAAATTGTTAGTAATACACAATTATTTTATTGAAAATCAATTATTTATAAAAATTAATAGTTATTGACAATTCGTAATTTTTATGAAAATCAAGTGTTTACATGAATTGATAGTTATCGATAAATAATTATTTTTTTATTAAACTTGGATGATATATTGCGAATGTTTTTTTTTATAAATTGATAGTTATTCATAGATAGTCATTTGTATAAAAATTGTGTTTTTATAAATTGATAACTTGAACAATAATTATTTTATGAAAATCAAGTTTTCATATGAATTGATATTTATTAATAAATTATTATTTTTAGGAAAATCAAATGTTCATATTAATTGATAGTTATTGATAAATAATTATTTTTAGGGAAATTATTTTTTTCTAAATTGATAGTTATTGATAAATAATTATTTTTTATGAAAATCAAATGTTTATATTAATTGATAGTCATTGATAAATCATTATTTTATGGAAATCAAATGTTTATATAAATTCATATTTATTGATAAATAATTTTTTATGAAAAGTATGTTTTTATGAATTGATAGTTATTGATAATCATTTTTGTGAAAATCAATTGTTTTTAAAAATTGATAATTATTGATAGATAATTATCTTTCTGAAAATCAAGTTTCATATATATTTCTTTTGCATTTTTCTCTGTAAGAAATTAATGATTATGTTAAGATCTAAAGTCTCCATTTTGAAATGTAGGCAATCAGATGCCAATAAACTATATAAACAAATTATGAAATGTGGGCAATCAGATGCCAATAAACTATATAAACAAATTATGAAATATAGGCAATCAGATGCCAATAAACTATATAAACAAATTATGAAATGTAGGCAATCAGATGCCAATAAACTATATAAACAAATTATGAAATGTAGGCAATCAGATGCCAATAAACTTCATCTAAAAATGATTCAAAAATATAATTTATTTTCTTCATTCAAATCTATTTTTTCATTTGACTGACTGCGCCGTTTATACAATTCCTTTGTCTTAGTTGATTTGTTTATATAAAATATTCGGCACTTGTACAGTTTAATCAAGACATTAAAAAAATGAAAATATCGAAAAAAGTTTAAATTGTACGTAACCGTTATGGATAGAAGTTCCCCGAAAAAAACATTCACTTAATTTCATCAAATAGTTTTTGTTGTAGAGCGAAAAAACAGTTGGTTATAATACTTATATGTTATACGGTGGCCTATTATTCGGACAATCAAAGAAAAAACATTCACTTAATTTCATCAAATAGTTTTTGTTGTAGAGCGAAAAAACAGTTGGTTATAATACTTATATGTTATACGGTGGCCTATTATTCGGACAATCAAAGAAAAAACATTCACTTAATTTCATCAACTAGTTTTTGTTGTAGAGCGAAAAAACAGTTGGTTATAATACTTATATGTTATACGGTGGCCTATTATTCGGACAATCAAAGAAAAAACATTCACTTAATTTCATCAACTAGTTTTTGTTGTAGAGCGAAAAAACAGTTGGTTATAATACTTATATGTTATACGGTGGCCTATTATTCGGACAATCAAAGAAAAAACATTCACTTAATTTCATCAACTAGTTTTTGTTGTAGAGCGAAAAAACAGTTGGTTATAATACTTATATGTTATACGGTGGCCTATTATTCGGACAATCAAAGAAAAAACATTCACTTAATTTCATCAACTAGTTTTTGTTGTAGAGCGAAAAAACAGTTGGTTATAATACTTATATGTTATACGGTGGCCTATTATTCGGACAATCAAAGAAAAAACATTCACTTAATTTCATCAACTAGTTTTTGTTGTAGAGCGAAAAAACAGTTGGTTATAATGCTTATATGTTATACGGTGGCCTTTTATTCGGACAATCAAAGAAAAAACATTCACTTAATTTCATCAAATAGTTTTTGTTGTAGAGCGAAAAAACAGTTGGTTATAATACTTATATGTTATACGGTGGCCTTTTATTCGGACAATCAAAGAAAAAACATTCACTTAATTTCATCAAATAGTTTTTGTTGTAGAGCGAAAAAACAGTTGGTTATAATGCTTATATGTTATACGGTGGCCTATTATTCGGACAATCAAAGAAAAAACATTCACTTAATTTCATCAAATAGTTTTTGTTGTAGAGCGAAAAAACAGTTGGTTATAATACTTATATGTCATACGGTGGCGTATTATTCGGACAATCAAAGAAAAAACATTCACTTAATTTCATCAAATAGTTTTTGTTGTAGAGCGAAAAAACAGTTGGTTATAATACTTATATGTTATACGGTGGCCTTTTATTCGGACAATCAAAAAAAAAAACATTCACTTAATTTCATCAACTAGTTTTTGTTGTAGAGCGAAAAAACAGTTGGTTATAATACTTATATGTTATACGGTGGCCTTTTATTCGGACAATCAAAGAAAAAACATTCACTTAATTTCATCAAATAGTTTTTGTTGTAGAGCGAAAAAACAGTTGGTTATAATGCTTATATGTTATACGGTGGCCTATTATTCGGACAATCAAAAAAAACATTCACTTAATTTCATCAAATAGTTTTTGTTGTAGAGCGAAAAAACAGTTGGTTATAATGCTTATATGTTATACGGTGGCCTTTTATTCGGACAATCAAAGAAAAATATTCACTTAATTTCATCAAATAGTTTTTGTTGTAGAGCGAAAAAACAGTTGGTTATAATGCTTATATGTTATACGGTGGCCTTTTATTCGGACAATCAAAGAAAAATATTCACTTAATTTCATCAAATAGTTTTTGTTGTAGAGCGAAAAAACAGTTGGTTATAATGCTTATATGTTATACGGTGGCCTTTTATTCGGACAATCAAAGAAAAATATTCCGTGAAAGCAATAAATAAATATACGCTGTGGTTTTAATACTGAAAGAAAAGTTTATTTACGTATTTATATAGAGACAAATACAGCGTGTTAATGTTCAGTGGGGAATCTCTGTTTTTTAAAAGAAAACATTAAAAACAATCAATTTTTATCATAACAAAGTTGATAATATTAATAGTACAAAATGGATTTAACGATATTTTTTATTAAATGAAAACATTAAAAACAACAATTTTTTATCATAACAAAGTTGATAAATTTATTAATACAAAATGAATTAAACGATATTTTTTATTAAATGAAAACATTAAAAACAACAATTTTTTTATCATAACAATTTGATAAAATTATTAATACAAAATGGATTTAACGATATTTTTTATTAAACTAAAACATTAAAAACAACAATTTTTTTATCATAACAAAGTTGATAAAATTATTAATACAAAATGGATTTAACGATATTTTTTATTAAATAAAAACATTAAAAACAACAATTTTTTATCATAACAAAGTTGATAAATTTATTAATACAAAATGAATTAAACGATATTTTTTATTAAATGAAAACATTAAAAACAACAATTTTTTTATCATAACAAAGTTGATAATATTATGAATACAAAATGGATGTAACGATATTTTTTATTAAACTAAAACATTAAAAACAACAATTTTTTTATCATAAAAAAGTTGATAACATTAATAATACAAAATGCATTTAACGATATTTTTTATCAAATAAAAATATTTAATTATCCAGCTTTGTAAAAATATCTTCATGTGATGGAAGTGGGTTACTATGATCCATAAGACAGTTATGGGGGCCTGTAGAAAAATTGGCACATACTCAAATCGTCTTTTTTCTTTTTAACATATGCAGTGGGGCCTTCCCACTCAGATTAGTCAACTTTTCAGAACGTTCAAAGTAAAACAATAAGAATATAAAAATTCTTTGTACTTGCGTGGATACTCGTCTTTCGCTTTCTAACAAATATTTCGTTAATAGATGAATAGTGCAGTGCGTTTGGCATGTATCAACCTTAATTTTCAAATCCTTTTTCTTGTAACACATAAAATATTGTGAATGCTCCTGAGTGTTCTTTTAACCTGCTTTTTAAGGACATATTCCCAAACTCATCATTTACATTAGTGAAGTTTTATCGGGTCAAAGTCTATGTTCTTAATAGATCTGTTAGTCTGTGTCATGGTTCCTTTTTATTCTTTTTCCTGTGACGCACATTACGCCAATGGTTATTTTAACCACATGATTAACACGTGCCTCCACCAGGATTGTTTCCCTTTTATGGACTGCCCCACATTTAATGCACATGTCTGTATTCATCGGTCTGTACTTTGTTGGTTTCTTTTGTAGTTCGCCCATCTTTCTAATACAATTCACTGAGGTCTTGAAACTCTTACATAAATTGAAAACTGTGGTACTTGAACATTAAACACTAGATAAAATGATTCCATTACCTTTTTGTTGCAGACCATCTCTTCGTCGATCAGTTGTGTACAAATACCAAGAGCGATGGGAGACTTCTATCATGTCTGGATGGGGCAGAAGAACATCAGTAACATGCGTGGCCACACCAATAAATCCAGCCTGATCGCCACGATCCGCTGAGCCCCCCTGTTTGTGGAAAAAAGCATGCTCCCAGTTCTGAACACGTATCCATGCGGTGATTGAGGCTGAAGGCAGATACCTTGAATACATATAAGCTCTACACTATAATAAAATTACCTGAATTGTTGTTTTTCAATAAAAGTTGTTTTTTTTTAATAAACTGTAGTTTTATTCTCCTGAGGCAAATGTTTATCGTTCCATCCTGACTTAATAGTTTTTTTTTTAAAAAAAGTCTTATTTGTCTAATGTTGGCATTTTTTGTCTACATGGTTGCCAGACGCAACAATTATATTACTTTCCTGCAGGTTTACGTTATTTTCAGGTCATTTAAAGATATTATGAGTCCTTCTGTACCATTTACTATGAGAGAGAATTATATCAGACGATCATTTTAAGCCATAACTACCTCCTCTTCATTAAAACTAAGGATTGTCGTTACATTGCATATAAGAAAATGACACGAAAGGAAACACATTATCTCTTTGTCCCTCACTCTCTCATTTCGGACATTATATTTGGCTTTGGCATTTCATGATTGTTTTCGTTATTCAAGATCAACTAAGATTCATGGTTAACTTAGTATGAATTGTCATTGCTAATCAATACATTTGTTACTTAAACTTTATTATATATTATTATTATTATTATTTAAACTTTACATCATTATTTAAACTTTATTATATATATATTATTAATATTATTATTATTGGTATTCAAACTGCACTAGAGACAATAATTGTGCATAGATCATGTATATTATGTGAGGAAGAAACTGTTATTGTAACTGAACTACATAAAATACTTATGTATAGATCGTGTATGTAACTAGGTGAGTAAAAATGTTGTTGTTTTTTACATGGGGCCACCGCTTATCAAGGCCCAAAGGCCACTCAGGGATAAGGGTTATTGCGTGTACAGTAACCAATGAGATAGTATTGTAGAAATCAGTAATATTGGGGGGTTTTGATAGAGTGTCTTACTTAAGGGGGCGGTTTGTCAGGAGTTTGTTTATGTTGGACTTGAAGACGTCCAAGTTGTAATCAGGTGGGAAACAGGCAAGCGGCAACGAGTTCCACTGGCGTGCAGTTCTAAGAAAGCTTTGCTCATGGAATTTATGTTTGGATTAAGGCACAGATAAAGAGTGGGGAAAATTATTGACAGTAGTTTCAGCCAGACGGGTGTTTCTCGTGAAAGATTGGCGAGGGGCGACGAGGGATTGGAGATCAGACAAGCATCTGCCATGGAAATAACGATGAAACAAAGACAGGCTCGCAACGTCTCTTCCGTGAGCGAGAAGTTGGAGGGAAGAGAAAAGGGCATCCCCCACTAAACTACGAAGTCTATTTTGTACTCTGTCAAGGCAGGATAGGCTGTTTTTAGCAGCTCTTGCCCAGATGTGGCAGCAGTACTCCATCCTTGGACGTACTTGGCTTTTATACAGATAGAGAATTGCATTAGTAGTGAGATATCTTATGGAGCGGTAGAAGGATCCCACCATTTTCCCAGCGTCCCTGGCAACAGATTTGATGTACGTGTTCCATTTCAGATCAGGAGTAAGGGTCAAACCCAGAAGCTTGTCAAAACATAAGGCCTCCCCAAGACGAGAGCCATCCATTTCAATTGATGCCAGATGGGGATCGGAGCGTTGATGATGTAAAGATAGAAGCTTGGTTTTGGATGCATTAAAAGTGACCAGCCACCTCTTCCCCCATTGTACCACGGACTCAAGATCAGGGGAGAGAGAATTAAAGAGAACTTTGTCATTTACGGCCTTTGATGTGTTGCCATAGATGGTCGTCTCATCAGAAAAATGTCAACGAATGATTTAAGTATGTGTTTTGGGAGATCATTGATGTAGATCAGGAAGAGAGTTGTCCCAGGATGGGTCCCTGAGGGACTCCATCATTAATACTATGAGCCTCTGATTTCTGCCCATCAACAACTACTCTTATGAACCTATCAGAGAGAAATGATTTTATGATTGAGAAAACATTTCCAGTAATACCGTAGCTGGAAATCTTGTGAAGAAGGTCCTTATGCCATACCTTATCGAAGGCCTTCGATATGTCAAGAGAAATTGCCCTGGAAAGGAAAACTTTGTCAATAAATTCACTAATCCCATGTGATATAACACTCAGTACATCTGCTGTAGATCTTGCAGAGCATAAACCATATTGCATGTCACTAAGAAGGTTGTTTCTGTTGAGGTGGTTGACTACTTCTTGGTTTCATATGGATTCGAACAACTTACAAAATATAAATTTTCCTCTTTATTATATATCAGTTAAAGGAAATCAAATGGTTTTCTCTTGAAGAAAATATTTTATTTCATTAAAAAAATATGTTGTTGCTTTCATACCTTTATTTGTGTTGCTTAACAGTAAATGTCTTGGTATTTTCTACGATTTTTATAAGTCGACTTGTTCTTACACTAACCGATACAATACACACACACACTCACACATATATATCAGAGAATATGTCGTTTTAAACAATTATTTACTTCCTTATATTCACTCTATTCTCAAAAGATTCAAGAATGTGGCTTTTCTCCAGTGTGAGTTCTCATATGTGTCCTTAACGATGATTTTTGAGAACAAGAATGTCGACACACTTCACAAGAATACGGTTTTTCCCCAGTGTGAGTTCTAATATGTTTCACTAACGATGATTTTTTAGAACAAGAATATCTACACACTTCACAAGAATGTGGCTTTCCCCCAGTGTGAGTTCTCATATGTGTCCTTAACGATGATTTTTGAGAAAAAGAATATTCACATACTTCACAAGAATACGGTTTTTCCCCAGTGTGAGTTCTCATATGTTTCACTAAAGATAATTTTACAGAACAAGAATATCCACACACTTCACAATAATATGGCTTTTCCCCAGTGTGAATTCTCATATGTCTCATTAACGATGATTTTTGAGAAAAAGAATATCCACACACTTCACAAGAATGTGACTTTTCCCTTTTTTTTTCATTTTTCTTAAACTTTTTCTTCTAGGGATGGGACATCCAACCAGATGTCTGACATTTAACCCTATTTTAGTGAGTCCAACCAAGAGATCTTTTCAGGATTCTAGCCGTCCCTTTCAGTGCAATCGTTTGTATTTCACTTGCACTTGGTTCACCGGGTATGCTTGCTATGTACTTTTTAAAGTTCTTTTTCATAAGCCCAGTTGCTCCTATGATGACTGGTATAATTGAAACGTCTTTTAATTTCCAATTTCGTTTCATATCATACATAAGTCCTTGATACTTTGTTATTTTTTCCCTCTCAACTCTGTTAAGCCCTGTATCATTGGGTACACTGACCTCTATTACGGTTGATTTTTGTTTGCTCTGTCCAAAATCACTATATCTGGTTTAACAGCTGCGTTTTCAAGATATGTAGCAGTAGGGATTATGTAGTCATAGTGAATAGTGTAGTTGTCATTCCCAACTGTTCGTTCGGGTATATGTTCCCAGGAGTTTTTACTACACTGAATGTTGAGTTTCTTACATATCTTCCAGTGAAGGTATTTGCAAACTCCATTATGGCGATCTGTATAATAACCATCTCCAAGTAGGACTTTGCAACCAGAAATCAGGTGGCCCACACTCTCAACCTCAGTGCTACAGAACCTGCATTTATTGCTTAGACCACACATCTTTTTGAAGGCGTTTGTCATGAGGCCCTGGTCTTGTGCAGCCAATATCAACCTCTCTTGGTCGTAATGGAGGGATCCTCTTTTGAGCCAGTCCAGGGAACCATTCCTATCAATATATTCTTGGGATAGTTCAGTCGGTAGGTATTTTGCCCGTTTATGGTTGGTCGATTCTTCTGTTTTAACACTATGGAACTGGCTAGTGTATTTTTTCCGACTTTTCTGGGCTATGTCAGTGGCAGGCTTGTTTGGGTTCTCAGTATCATTTGTAAGGCAATCTTTTCCAAAATGAGTGGCAAGTTGTGTTATAGATGTTGTACTACTTGCTCGATTCTGATAATGGTCTTTAATTTTCATAAGCTTGGGGTTACAGGAACTTATTATGTACTGACCTATGCTGACGATTGTGGCTCTGTGTTGATGATTGACTTCCGAGAGTCCCATACCTCCTTCTCGCCTGGGTAGGTACAAACGAGGCATGCACTGATTTCGATAAATAACTCGGTACAAGGTTAGCATTTTCCTTGTCTTTGTGTCAAGCCAATTTATGTCTTTCTGAGGCCAGTCAATAATGCCAAAACTATATGTTAGTACTGGCATGGCAAGTTGGTTAATTGCCGTAATTTTGTTCTTGTTTGTGATTTCAGTTTTGCAGATTTTTCTTACCCGGCGTAAATATTCTTGGCTTAGTTTCTCTCTCATCTTGGAATGCTGGATGGACTCATTTTTATCAATGCCGAGGTATTTGTATGTTTCCTGTTCATCCAGTTCTCTGATTACACTATTTTCATCGTGCTGTATATTTTCAGTAGATATCTTCTTGCCAGCTTTCAGAGTACACATAGCACACTTATCCAGCCCGAGCTTCATTTTGATGTCATTAGAAAAAGTGTGGACAATTTTTAGTAGATGATCTAAATAAATGGTTTATTAACTTGGAGGATTTTCTTTGGCGGCTGTAGCTTAGATTATAAGCACCTTGGCAGTTCTTTAGAAGCTTACTTAGAGGATTAATTGCCAAGCAAAATAGTAGAGGAGATAAACTGTCTCATTGGAAGATACCTTTTTTTATTCTTATATTTGGGATGGATATCCTTCCCCCGTTATGGTTTAAGGTAATGGATGTTTGCCACTCCTTCATTTGGGCAGTTAAAATTTTCCCCATTGTGAGTTCTCATATGACTCACTAATTTTGATTTTCAGTAACAGAATATCCACAGACTTCACTAGAATGTGGCTTTTCTCTGGTATGAGTTCTCATATGTCTCACTAATTTTGATTTTTCAGTAAAAGAATATGCACACACTTTACAAGAATATGGCTTTTCCCCAGTGTGAGTTCTCATATGACTCACTAATTTGGATTTTACAGTAAAAGAATATCCACATACTTCACAAGAACGTGACTTTTCTCTTGTGTGAGTTCCAATATGTCTCACAAAATTTGATTTGTCAGTAAACGAATGTCCACACACTTCACAAGAATGTAGCTTTTCTTCAGTGTGATTTCTCATATGTCTCACTAAATTTGATTTGTCAGTAAACGAATATCCACACACTTCACAAGAATGTGGCTTTTCCCCAGTGTGTGTTCTCATATGTATAACTAATGTTGATTTTTGAGAACAAGAATATGCACACACTTTACAAGAATGTGGCTTTTCTCCGGTGTGAGTTCTCATATGTCTCAGTAAAGTTGATATTTCAGTAAAGGAATATCCACACACTTCACAGGAATGTGGCTTTTCTCCGGTGTGAGTTCTCATATGTCTCAGTAAAGTTGATTTTTCAATAAAAGAATATCCACAGACTTCACAGGAATGTGGCTTTTCCCCAGTGTGAGTTCTCATATGTCTCTCTAAATTTGATTTTTCAGTAAACGAATATCCACACACTTTACAAGAATGTGGCTTTTCTCCCGTGTGAGTTCTCATATGTCTCTCTAAATTTGATTGTTCAGTAAACAAATATCCACACACTTTACAAGAATGTGGCTTTTCTCCGGTGTGAGTTCTCATATGTCTCTCTAAATGCCCTTTTTCAGTAAAAGAAAATCCACACACTTTACAAGAATGTGGCTTTTCCCCAGTGTGAGTTCTCATATGGCTCACTAAATGCGATTTTTTAGTAAAAGAATATCCACACACTTCACAAGAATGTGGCTTTTCCTTCATATGTTTATTCATATTTAAACAAAATTCTCCTGGCGCAACATTATCACTTCAAAGTTATACACAAATTTTAATCCTGAGTTGTTGATGCAATTTAGATGCTAAATAAATTTCAATTTGTATCACTTTATTTGATAAGAGATATTTCGTTGTGTAAAAGTTTAAATATTCTATTTTATAAATAAGCAGATTTTTCTGAAATGTTAAATTCGATATCTTATGATTTATAAAAATAGTAAACAAAAATTTCACAAATTTAAATGTGTGTGATGTTCTTATCACTATTTGCTAAACAATCAAGATAAAATAACTCTTCACACATATATGTCTATTAAAGTTGTGTGCTGTCGTTTTTGTTGTCAGCCACGTAAGGAAATAATTGTGTATAGAATACTGTTTAAGGTGAAGGATGGTCCCTTAATATTCATTAAAAACATTCAAACAGGAACCTCTGCAAATAAAAATAAATGAAATTTAATATTTTTAATATCATTGTTGATTGTAATCGTGCCAACAAAACCAGAAACATAAATTTATAAAACATTTAAAACCACAGGCATAAACACATAATTCACATTCATATTTTTAAATGTAAAATACTATTCATAGTATTTTGTAATAGATAAAGGAATTATGCAATAAATAAAGTAGAATAAACAATAATAGTAAGAATTTGTAGAAACAATAAACATATAACTACCATACTACTACATATAATAATAAAACATATATTTCTAACAATAGAAAAATAAGTGTTTAATACAGGAAAAACGATTTCAAATATTCAGCTTTCGTTTTAAGTCATATGAGTGCATTATTATCATTCCCATATTTTATTATCCAAATGATAAAAGCAGTATAATAATAGATTATCACAATTTCATTTTTTTAATTAACGTCTGATGATGCATATTTTTATTAAAAAAAGCCACCGAAAGTTGTGAATTTGGTACCTTACCTAACCTTACAGAATTTATATTCTTAGTAGTTATTTTAATTTTGATTAAAATATTGTTTAATTTTTGAAATTCAACAAATTGTTACTAGCATTCAACAAATTATTTCATCCACGTTTTTAGTGTATTTTTATTATTTATATATTTTTTTATTTTCTTTATGATTTTTTATCAGAATAATTTTCACCTTCTAATAGTATTGATTAGTAAAATGATTAATGTTGAAATCTTTCTCTCTTTTTTTTTCATTTTTCTTCATCTTTTTCCTCTAGGGAGTGGAACAATCAACCAGATGTGTAATATTTACGCCTATTTTAGTGAGTCCAACCAAGAGATCTTTTTTGGGATTCTAACCGTCCCTTTCGGTGCAATCGTTTGTATTTCACTTGCACTTGGTAAACCAGGTATGTTTTCTTAAAGCTTAATATCAATTTAAAATGTAAATATAAAATAAGTCTATTCAACTCACAGTCTACGAACTAATCTTCTTTCATTCTTCTGCATATTAATGTTATATCTATAACCAATAGATATTTTATTGTCGGTAAAGCTTTTTATTTCGTTTTAAAATTACGTTTCCTTTACTCTTTTCTTACTGGATTTTGGATTTTTATGTCTTTAAAACCTTTCTAACCAGCTTAAAAATTACGTTTCCTTTTTTAGAACAAGTAAAAAGTGAAGATTTTCTTCTTTGGTGATTAAAAGTCTGATGACTTCATTGGTTTATGCAATGAAACACGTGAAAGTGTAAATCATTTTCATTGAATTTAATAAACAATTGCAATTTTAAGATATGATTATTGAATATACAGGGTGGGCCAAAATAAGGGTCCTATTTTTAAACATTCATAAATTCATGTAAGTTTTAAGAAGTGTTTTTCGGCCAAAATTTGTTTTGTTTATTTCAAAAAAATCTCGGTAGGGTCAGTCTACACACATATAAAGTTTGGTGAGTTTAACTTTTATTTTGTGGAAGTTATTCAAATTTAAAGATAGGACCCTTACTTTGGCCCACCCTGTATATACATTATAAACGTATTTTGTTTTAAGGAAAATGTGTGCATACGGGTGTGTGTGTGTGTGTGTGTGTGTGTGTGTGTGTGTGTGTGTGTGTGTGACAATCTTAATGTAATATTTGTCATTGTTATAATGAGAGAAATATATCTAGGTTAATCAGAAAACGGCTGTTTCTTGCCTTCCTAAAGCACATGCATATACTGTATATATATATATATATATATATATATATATATATATATATATATATATATATATATATATAAATTAAATAAACGTTGTATTGTATAGTTACTGTGCATGATCAAAAGATCTAAATATATTACTACATTGTAAAGTAAAATGTGTAATTAATATTAAGAGTGGTGTAATTAATATAAAGACTAGTGTAGTTATTATGAATTAGGGTGTAATTATTATTAAGAATGGTTTAATTAATATTTGTATATAGGGATACTTGATATAGGAATATGTAAATTCAATAAAACTCTCAACACTTTCTTAAAAGAGACTTATTTAATGCAAAAAACGAAACTAATTCGGTTGGAAAAAATCTACAGTAAAATCTGTACATTTATTTTTTTATTAGTTTTACTTGTTTTGTGTATATATTTCTCAAATTTAAAGCATATTATTCAAATGTATGGATTGTTTAAGGATATCCGTTTATCGCTAATTCATTTGAACATAGAAATTGTTGTTACTACATGCGTTTAACTCATCAGCAAGTTAATATTTAATCTTTAAATATTGATTAAAACAAAATTAAACCTTGCTAGAAAATTACATAAGAGTATACTATACGTCGACAAAGCTCAGATTACTATATATATTGTGTATTGTTGCCAAATATTGTTTCGTGCAACTACCAAGACCATATTTGTCTTAGAATTCTAAAAAAAGTCTCAAGTATACGCTCTGTACCAACGTACTTACTCCTGATCAATCGGACAAACATAAAAATCCAACCATTCTTCTTTGTTGATGCTTGTAAGGCTTCTATTGTTTGAGACGAAAATAGTGAAAATTGGGATTGGAATGTTTTATTTTAAAATATTTATTTATTCTTAATTCATCTGAACGTTAAAATTATTTGTAATCATAGACGTTTAATTCATAAGCGAGTTAATTTTTTTATATTTAAATATTAGTAAGACAAAATATTTAAGTTATTATTAACATATAAAAACATTTAAACTAATTATATTATTTTGATTTTTAACTAAACATTTTATAACAATAAAACTACCACATATAGATTGATATTTTCTTTGCTTGGGACAATGACATTTTCTATTTCTTCTCGTATATTTCTCAATTTTTCAATCCTATTATTCCAAACCAATGAAAAAAATATTTGTTCATCTCTAATTCAGCTTAACATAATTTTTAAAACTTAATCACATGTAAGATCAGCACATTTAATAATACATTTCTAAAAATGGTTTTATACTTAGAAAGTTTATTCTGTTTCCTATTTTTAAGGAGTATAATTTTTAGAGATTTTATAGTGAATTGTTATAGGCAATAAAAACGGACGGAGTAGAGCTCCACTTCTACAGCTTTGAAGTTAAAGATACTGGAATAATATGATGTATTATAACAAGGTACCTGAACAGTGAATTAATTAACACTAGATCAACAAGTTAAACGAGCACAAACACTTTGTTTATGAATCTTGCCGATATTTAATATGCATCGTCGCCCGTCGTTTGTGTAGACAGAACGGCAAGCACTGCTAACTGTTGTGAATTTGTCCTTACAACCAGTTTGTTAACGATTTTAAAGTGTTTCTCCTTTTACTGTTGAATGTTTTGAGGGTTTATTATACCTAATATTCTATCTGCTGCAATAAATTTTGCATGTCGTTTATATAGTGCTGAGATGATCTTAAGTAACAAAATTAGCAGTGGATAGGAAAGTGCCATATTGAAAGATATGCTAATTCAACGAACCCATAGTATTCATATTGTCATTAAATATTATCTTTACTGTTTGTATTACAAACTTTACCCAGACATTAAATTGTATTATGTGTAAGGAATGTGTAACAACTCACCTGCCAAATCGATTGACCTTAAAATGTTTATGGGTTGTATCAATACTAATTCGTCTTCACATAATAACCAGACAATATATATATTGTGTTGTATCAATATTAATTCATCTATACATAATAATCAGACAATATATATATATATATATATTGTGTAGTTGTACTTCATTGTTTGGTGAGCATTGGATTAGATAGGTTTACCTAACATTTCTGAGCTGGCACTATCCTTGTTGTGTGTGGTTTATAAAGTGCAGACTTAATAGGTATGAAGTTATTTAATTAGAACTAGAGCACAAGTTGTTCATGGGAGAGACTTTAATGAATTTTATGATCTCCACAGAATATGTTCTTAAAAAGTGCTGAAACATGTGGAGTATAAATTTTCAACCCCAGTTTTTAATAGTTTGTTACAGTTGCTATTTTTTAAAGATGTGTTTTACACAATAATTAATATATTTTTTCAAGTTTAAGAAAAGATTTAAATTATTATATTTTTTAAAAGTTGTTTTTACACAATAATTCATATATATTTTCAAGTTTAAGGAACGTTTTTAATTATATTTTTTAAAAGTTATTTTTACACAATAATTAATATATTTTTTCAAGTTTAAGAAAATTTTTAAATTATTATATTTTTTAAAGTTGTTTTTACACAATAATTAATATATTTTTTCAAGTTTAAGAAAAGTTTTAAATTATTATATTTTTTAAAAGTTGTTTTTACACAATAATTAATATATTTTTTCAAGTTTAAGAAATGTTTTACATTATTATATTTTTGGAGTCAGTAAAACTTTTACGTTTGAAATTTTATATACCTACGTTTGCCTTATGTGTTTTTTTAGAAAGGAGTCACCATTTATTAAGGCCGATATGCCACTCGAAGATAAGGGTTTATAAGCATACACTGGTCAATGGGACAATGTCGTAGTAATTGTTAGTGGAAATTTGGTAAATTTGATTACTTAAGAAGAACGCATCATCAAGTATTTGTTTACGTTGGACTTGAAAATGACAATATTATAATCAGCCGGATAGCATGCAAATGGAAGAGAGTTTCATAGGTGTACAGTTCTAAGAAAGAAACTTGGTTCATGGAAGCTACGTGTAGATTTAGGCACAGATAAAGAGTGGAGGAAAAATTGATAGTGTTTTCAGTTAAACGAGTGTTTCTCATGAAAGTTTGGTGAGGGAGGACTATAGATTGGAGCTCAAACGAGCACTTGCCATGAAAATAATGATAAAATAGAGACAAGCGCGCAACGTGTCTTCTGTGAGAAAGAAGGCATCCCCACTACAAAGTGTATTTTGAAGTCCAAGGCAGAAAATAAGGTCTTTTCTAACAGCTCCTTCCCAGATGTGGCAACAGTACTCCGACCTTGGATTACCTGGCTCTTATATAGGTAGAGAATTTCATCAGCGGTGAAGTATCTAAATGATTTAATAATTGAGAAAACATTTCCAGTTATACTGTAACTGGAGATCTTGTGACATAGACCATTATGCCTGTGCTATGTCAAGCACAGATGCCCTAGAAAGGAAGCTCCCGTCAAGAGATTTGCTAATTCTATAAGATATAACCGTAAGTACATCTGCTGTAGATCTAGCATATTGTATGCTACTAAGAAGTTTATTTTTGCTGAGGTGGTTGACTACTTCTCTATTTAACAGATTCTAGCAACTTACTCCTGATGCACAGGAGACATAGGTCTGTACTGAGGGGAAGATGGCCGATCACCTGAATTCTTAAATATAGGGCATACTGAATTAGTTGCAAGCTTTGTCTGATGCTTACGACATTACCTCAGGACCATTGATGATAGCTGATGTACAGGATCCTGTTCACTATTTGTCAAAACTGGTGGGAACCAATTCGCTGCTCAGCTACTTTGAACTTGACAGACTGAGTATACAACTCCCTTGTGTTCTTTTTTATGCTTTTACAGTGGTTGCTGGCAGTCCTGAAAGCGGCTTTCGTCTCAGTGCATTTACTTCTTTGCAAGCAATGGAAAAAGTGATTTCTGTGCACAATGGCTGAAGCACATTCTGGAGAGAACCACGGTTTGCTATTAGGTGCTTGCTGAAATGTTTTGAAGTAAATGAAATGATCCATACCTACAATTAGATATTCTGTCAGCAAGTTGTGAGAAAAAAGTCGATGACACTTGCATACTGACCGTCAGTGTTGGGCACACAGATGGGTTCGTGAACAAAATGTGTGAGGTCATAAGCAATGGAGAAATCATAACAGAACCTCCCTGCATCATCTGTCTTGTTTGAGTGGGTTAACCATTCCACATTGTAGACATCGAAGTCTCCACAGACGTGGATGTTAGCCGAAAGATGAGCAGACAGGATGTGGTCAATTTTTTTCAGATATTCTTTTAAAAATAGTAACTCTGCTGTTGTGGGGGCGAGAGAGAGCAGATTAAAACGCAGTAGTGTGAGCAAATGCAACCTGGAAACACATAAAGAATAAATTAGGGCCTCCTGTGGAGATGTCCCTACCACATGGAAAGCCATCTTTAATTGTAGGCACATATTCCATGCTCATGGCGATCTTGGGGGTCAGATTTAGAAGTTAAGTTAGAGTATTCTTTCACTACGAACTCATCTAGTGAAATAGTTGGTATAATGCCAGTTTCGCTTAGGAAAAATAGGTTTAATTTAGTCTCCTGTAATTGGGTTTCAACCTCTGGAAAGTTGGAACGTAGACCCCTGACGTTGGAGAAGGAGATATGGTAGTGGGGGTCTATGTTGGATATTGGAGATCTGAGTTCAATCGTGTATTTGTTTCTGGAAACTGATCATAATAGTGTTTTGGGATTTTTGGAATAGGTCGATAGACTTGCTGAGAGCAGGGCAGAGAGGGAAAGTAAGAGAGAAAAAGAAATGAACAAATAAATATTTTTGTAGCACATGATAAAGTAAAGCCGTAACAATTACCACATAATATGGCATCGAGAAGCTCCACCAGAAGCTACTACATGGTCCAGAATCCATTCACCAAATAGCAATACAGCAGACCAAGTATTTTGCGCCTGCTGATAGGACAGCCTCCTTAGTGGATAATCCAAGGTTCGCGTCCCTAACTATCAGACGGATAACGTCAGCCCAAATGAAACGTTTACCTTCAGCACCATTACTAGTGATATGACCACAAGGATAGACACAGAAACATAATATTTCTGACAACTTTAGCGACTGTTAATGCATAATAATGCCAACCTAGAATACAGCTTTTTCTTCTCCCTTTGTCAAAAAAAGCTCTCATTAAAATGAGGATTGAGGGACAAATCAGGAGAAGCAAGAGTAAGTGGAGCTGCTGATAATGCATCCACAATGCATTGTCTATTCTTTACAAAAAAAATGATAATATGGACCTGAGGTAATCTCCTTAGCATAAGACAAAGCCAAACTCTTTGCAGCTAATTATACCAAGGTTATCAACCCTACAGTATTTCATCCTGTAACAGACAACACGCTATGCGACATACATGATGTTGCCAAGCTAATCAAGAACCTTGATTCCAGTAAAGCAACTGGCCCTGACAGCATTCCAATTATAGTGTTAAAAAGCTTCAACATGAAATAGCTCCTATACTTATAAAGCTGTTTAAGCATATTACTTCCCAACACCTTGGAAAACCTTGTCAGTGTGCCCTGTATTTAGGCATTTTGGTGATCGGTCATCTTTCTCTCAGTACAGATCTTTGCCTCCTGTGCATCATGAGTAAGTTGCTGGAATCTGTGTTAAATAGAGAAGTAATCCGCCCCCTCAGCAAAAATAAGCTTCTTAGTTTCATACAATATGGTTTTCGTTCTCCTAGATCTACAGCAGATATGCTTACGCTTATATCTTATAGGATTAGCGAATCTCTTGATTCCTTTCTAAGGTAGTTGTTCTTGACATAGCAAAAGCATTCGATAGAATATGGCATCATAGTCTACATAACAAGATCTCCCATTACAGTATAGCTGGAAATGTTTTCTCAATTATTAAATCATTTCTCTCTGAAGAGTTTATAAAAGTAGTGGTTGATGGGAAGAAATCGGAAACTCTCAGTATTAATGCTGAAATCCCTCAGGGATCCATCCTGGGCCAAACTCTCTTCTTGATCTACATCAATGATCTCCCAAAACACATACTTACAGCATTCATAGAAATTTTGCTGACGACACTACCATCTATGGCAACACATCAAAGGCAATAACTGACCAAGTTCTCTCTGATTCTCTCTCCTCTGATCTTAAGCACATAGTCCAATGGGGAAAGAGGTGAATGATTACTTTGAATGCATGTAAAACCAAGCTTCAATCTATATTTCATCACCGCTCTGATCCCCATCATTTTATTTCTGGAGGAATTGTAGACCCCTGTGTTTTTTTACTATTCTGTACTTTCACGTAAGAATTTAATAAACAAAATATACTGTAAAATATCGAAAATAAGATTACTGAATTGTTCAAAGCAGCAATTGATGCACATGTTCATACACGGATGTTCTTCAGTAAAACCCACTCTTCCCAATGGTTTACTTCTACATGTGCAGTTGCCATTGCTCAGAGGCAACATGCACACTATAGATTTATCTGGTATAAGTCCTGTACAAACAGACAAAGGTATATAGAAGCTAGAAATAATTGCAATAAAGAAGTAGCAACAGCTAAGAGGAAATATACTGAAATCGCCAGAAAACGCATTGAAGCGCAAAAATTAGGAATTCATGATTTCTGCGAAATCTACAATAGTGTAGTAAATAATGGGCGATCAACAATACCCTTACTATCAAATAATCATGAGGTTGTTTGCAAATCAACTGAGAAAGCTAACATGCTTGCTGTCCAGTTTTCCTCAAACTCTACCTTGGATCCAGCAAGTGATTCCCTCCCTGATTCGCTACCTTGGACCCAGCAAGCCATTCCCTCCCTGATTTTACTCTGTGAACAGAAACCACACTAGATGGCCTAAAGATCACTCCCGCCTAAGTACATGATATAAAAAACCTAGACACCTCAAAAGCATGTGGATCTGACCTAATCCCAGCTGTGCTATTAAAAAAAATGCTCGTCTGAGGTCGCCCCTGTTCCATCTAAACTCTTTAACAAATGCCTTAAGGAATCTTGCTTTCCTGGCTACTGGAAAACTGCTTCTGTGGTACCAGTTTACAAAAACTCGTGCGAAAGAACTTACCCATTAAATAACTGCCCAGTTAGCCTCCTCCCTCCTTTCTCCAAAATATTTGAGTCCTTAATTAATACAGGCTTTAGTCCAACACCTTACAGCTGCTAAACTTGTCAGACCACCAATATGGATTAAGGCAAACCCGTTCTACTGCATATATTTTTACTGTAATCTCTGAACATTTATACCAAGCACTGGATAAGGCAGAGGAGGGGGAGGGCAGTAGCGCTTGATATATCTAAGGCTTTTGACAGAACATGGCACGATTGTCTTCTGATGAAAATAAAATCCTAAGGTATTACTGGACGTATTCTTATCATAAATTGATCCTTTTTAAATAAAAGAAGAATCCAGGTTTTCCTCGATGGGCGTATGTCCAAAATATTTTATATAAATGCGGGTGAGCCACAGAGATCGATTCTTGGACCTTTGTTATTTCTGATATTCATAAATGACTTGCCTGATGAAATTGTGTTGGAAATGGGTATATTTGCCAACGACACCACGCTCTATAGCAGGCATGCGGGAAAAACTAATAAGCACATATCCAAGAAATGGCCAAAACACTAGAGGAAGTTTTGTTTATTAAATTGTTACATGAAAATACAGAATATTTTATGGTAGGTTTTGTTTATTAAATTGTTACATGAAAATACAGAATGATATTTTATGGTATGTTTTGTTTATTTAATTGTTACATGAAAATACAGAATGATATTTTATAGTATGTTTTGTTTATTAAATTGTTACATGAAAATACAGAATGATATTTTATAGTATGTTTTGTTTATTAAATTGTTACATGAAAATACAGAATGATATTTTATGGTATGTTTTGTTTATCAAATTGTTACATGAAAATACAGAATGATATTTTATGGTATGTTTTGTTTATTAAATTGTTACATGAAAATACAGAATAATATTTTATAGTATGTTTTGTTTATTAAATTGTTACATGAAAATACAGAATGATATTTTATGGTATGTTTTGTTTATTAAATTGTTACATGAAAATACATAATCATATTTTATGGTATGTTTTGTTTATTAAATTGTTACATGAAAATACAGAATGATATTTTATATGTTTTGTTTATTAAATTGTTACATGAAAATACAGAATGATGTTTAATGGTGTGTTTTGTTTATTAAATTATTAAATTGTTACATGAAAATACAGAATGATATTTTATGGTATGTTTTGTTTATTAAATTGTTACATAAAAATACAGAAAAAAAAAGGAAAACAAGATAAACTAAATTCTCCTCTGCCACAAAAATTTGAATCTTTGAACAATTACATGTCTTTGGTAAATGGGTGATCATTTTACGATAAATTTATATAGCAAAAATTATATTTTTAAAAATTTCTTTGCGGATATTTTAAAAAGTTATTGAGACTTATTATCCAATAAACGTAGATTTAGAATTTTTAAGTGATGGCCACTAAATGGGTGATCATTTTATGTAAATTTATAGAAGAATATGATCACATTCTTAAGTCTAAAATATTGGATAAAAGATTAATAATAATACTAAATAAGTGTAATCAACATTTTCTAAAAATATTAAAACAATTAAAACCCGCTAAAACAGTTTTGTGCAAAGTTGTCTAACAATTCAACCATATTTGAAAATTAAGTTATTGTGTTTATGATAATCATTATTATTTTCTAAGAAATCACATAAGTTTTACTAAAAATAAAAAAAATCTGATTTTAAAAAATCTTAATGTCAGATTGAATAATATTTTCTTCGGAGATTTTTATTGATTGGAGATTCACTTTTTTTATTCACGTTTGTTAAAAGCAGAATCCATAGTTTTATTGGATTGCAATAAAAAATAAACTTATTTTAATGTTTAACATTATTTTAAAAGTTATTGGATTCATTTGTTGAAATTGTGAACAAAAAAGAAAGAAGAAAATAACTTACCTTTCATTCCAGAAATTCAATACGAAAAAAAAGTGAGATGAATTCGTTCTTTTTTCTTTGTGTTCAAAACAGACAATTTGTTTTGTTTGTTAGGATTTCTTTAGTAAATTGATACAACTTTTGTTTTGTGTGTCCAATTCACTAAGAAATAAAATATATGAAAATATAAAAGAATCAAAATTAAAAGATAAAAAAACACTATTTAAACGTGAAATTATTAAAAGAAACAAATCAACCGCTACAGAACAAAGAACTTAAGGTCATCGTAATAACACGGTGTCATCATTATTTCGTTCCTCGTGTAAAAATGTCTGTTAATTAATTAAACGTTCGAAATGTTTTGCTATAAAATGTTTTGCAATCAAGTTTAGATTAAAACTTGTCAATAATTCATGTGTAGCAGAAACAAATAGAACTCTTTTCTTGTGTGATATGGCACATACTGACCAATCAGAGGCATAGCGCAGGGATCTTCCTTACCTCCTTAAGGAACTATAACTGCTTCCGTCCCGAGCTGATCTCTCTCTCTCTCTCTCTCTCTCTCTCTCTCTCTCTCTCTCTCTCTCTCTCTCTCTGCCCACATCGGTATCGACTGTCCCCACTTGGTAATAACTACCGGGCAATGGCAGACGAGTTCTATCCCAGCTATATCCTAATATAACTTCGCCTTACTTCCATAAAACTTTTCCTTGCAAGTTTTACGAAGTCGTTTGTTCGTTTATTCAGTAGCTTGTGTTGAAATATTTATTTTATTAGGGAGTACCCGAAAAGCATTAACTCCACTACCTAAACATGTTTGCTGTGATTTCTTTATTAAATTCCTCTTTCTATTTTACTTTTTATTCCTTTAGTAAAACTTATTCTTTGTATATTTATTTGGCGCTTATACAGTTTAGTCAAGACATTAAAAAATGAAAATATTGAAAAAAAAAAAACCCTATATTGTACGTACTCGTTATTGTCTGAAGTTCTCTGACAAAAAATGTTCACTTAATTTCAACAAGTAGTTTTTATTTTACAGCGAAAAAAAAAAACAATTTGTTATGATACTGAGCAAAAGGGGTAACATCCATTGAAAGCGGCCGGTGGTTCTATGAGAAAATAAAGCTGTGTACGCATTATAAATATTTCTTTTCTGTGTCTTACGTTATACATTAGTACATTGGGGGTCATTTCGAGTTAAAATTTTATCATGATTTAAATGTGTATGTCTCGTCTAAATAACTAACGATAATTGCCGACCAGACGGGTGATCAAAAAGTCAGATCGAGCGTACCGCGTACCGGAAAACGAAATGAGACTAACGAAATGAGACTTCATTTGATCTCATATTTTCCAAATTTAGTTGTAATATACGAAAAATGTGTTATAATTAATAAAATAATGAATTCATTAGCTTTTGTGGTTGTTAATTAATATCTTTATTTGACCTTTTAGAAATAATAAGTTTATTTTAATTTGTGGTCGATAATTAATAAATACTTAAAATTTCATTAAATAGCAATGATTTATTCAATTTAGGTAAATATATTTTTTAACGTTGAATTTTATTTTGGATTTATATTAATATCGAACCCATTCCGTAAAGTTATGCGTCAGTAAAATCAGGTCTTCAAGTTTTAGAACCACCGACCGCTTTCAATGGATTTTACCGCAAAAGGTTCGATTTTTAGGAAGAAAAGCTAGTAATAAAGATGGGGAGGGAGTGTCAGCGCTTTGGGGAGTTCAACAAATTTCGCAATGGCTGACTTCAACGCGCTCTCATAAAAACGTGTTTTTCTGCTGTAAAAAAAATAACGGGTTTGTATTACTGTACACATAGATTCGAAAAAGTTGTAAATAAACAAATATATAACAAATAAATGTTATCAAAGGCAAGATAAGTTACTTTTCAACCAAACTGGATATATTTTTCGTGTTTTTTCTTCACTGTAACATATTTATTCAGCTCGAAAAACCAACAGTGTTTACCGATGTATTGGAAAATTCAATATGGCGTCTGATTCTCTCTTTAACACGGTAAGTTTGGGAAAAGGTGTTATAAATAAAAAAAACTATACAAAATACTATTAAAACCCCGCCGAATATATGTCAACATATGTCACGGTAACATATATTGAGTAAGTTTTTTGACAACTTTTTCGAATCTATGTCCAAAACAGATACGTACAATATAACCATTTGTCGATATTTTCATTTTTTTAATGTCTTGCCTGAACTGCACAAGAACCCTTTATTTAATTAAAATATACACAATACATGAAGATATAAAAATCAGATTTATTTTTTAAGACTGAACATTTCATTATTTGGATTAGTCGAATTAAAGTCAACATCCCAGATGAGAACAGTAGTCCAAATAATTCAAATAATCCTCACATTAAAAATAGTGAAATTATTTAAATAGAAAAGCAACTGCTAAAGAACAATGAATTTAGTTCATCGTAATAACACGGTGTAATTATTATTTCGTTCCTCGTATAAAAGTGTCCGTTCATTAGTTAAGTGTGTCGAATTTGTTTCCATATCATGTTTGGATTAAAGCTTAGGAGGATTTCGTAGTAAATTTATCTATTCTGTGGCTTATTCATTAAAAATAAAATATCTGAAAATATAAGAATCAGGTTTATCATGTTTTGTAAGACTATTTTCTATTCTATTTCTTTAGTAAACTTCTTCTTTGCATCTTTATTTTATTAAAATATACAAAATATATGAAGTCCTGCTCTAAGTAAATCTGACGACCTGGTCCACAAATGTCAAAATTTCATCATGACAAGTTTCAAGAAAAAATACACGATTAACCCCGGTTCTCCAACTTCCAACGTAGACCCCTACTACCATGTCTGCTTCTCCAACATCAGGGGTCTACGTTCTAACCTTCCAGAGGTTGAAACCCAATTACAGGAGACTAAACCAGACCTTTTATTTTTAGTGAAACTGGCATTGGACAGGCTATTTCCCTAGAAGAGTTTGCAATTAAAGGATACTCTAACTTGACTTCTAAATCTGACCCCCAAGATCGCCATGGGCATGGAATATGTGCCTATATTAAAGATGGCTTTCCATGTGGTAGGGACGTCTCCAGAGAAGATCCTAACTTACCCTATATGTGCTTCCGGGTTGCTTTAGCTCACACTACGGCATTTTTATTTACTCTCTATCGCCCCCACAACAGCGGAGTTACTATCTTTAAAAGCATATCTGAGAAAATTGACCAAGTCCTATCTGCTTATCCTTCAGCTAACATTCACGTATGTGGAGACTTCAATGTTCACAACGTCGAATGGTTGACCCACTCAAACAAGACCGATGATGAGGGGAGGTTCTGTCATGATTTCTCCATTGCCTATGACCTCACTCAGATTGTTCAGGAACCCACCCGTGTGCCCGACAATGACGGCCAGTATGCGAGCCTACTAGACCTTTTTCTCACAACTTGCCCTGAACTATGTTCAGTTTCTGTTCTGTCGCCTCTTGGATCTTCCGACCACTCTGTTGTATCAATTAAGATAAAAATGAAATGTAATAAGTCCCCAGACGTACCTCTCCATCGTACAGTATATCGATACACTAAGGCTGACTGGGATAGCTTCCGTACATTTATAACTGATCTACCTCTGCATTCCATATTTAAAAAGGACGTGTCCTCTATAGTATTAGACCTGACGGAATGGTTAATTGTAGGTATTGATCGTTTCATACCCTCGAAAAAGTTTCAGCAAAAACCTAACAGCCAGCCATGGTTCTCTCCAGAATGTGCTGCTGCCATTGGGCACAGAAATCACTTTTTCCACTGTTTCCAACGTAATAGATGTATGGAAACTAAAGCCGCTTTCAGGACTGCCAGCAACCATTGTAAGAAAGTAATAAAGAGCACAAGGTGGTTGTATGCTCAATCTGTTAAGTCCAAAGTAGCTGAGCAGCGGCTTAGTTCCCACCAGTTTTGGCAAATAGCAAACAGAATTCTGAACAGAAGCGTGTGCTCCATCCCAACTATCATCAATGGACCTGAGGTAATCTCGTCAGCATCAGACAAAGCCAAACTCTTTGTCAAGAACTTTGCAGCTAATTCTACCTTTTGCGATCAAGGCCGCCAACCCCCAATATTTCCTCCTGTATCTGAAAACACACTATGTGATATACGTATATCTGTACGTGATGTTGCCAAGCTAATCAAAAACCTTGATTCCAGTAAAGCAACTGGCCCGGACGGTATTCCAATTATAGTACTCAAAAAACTTCAACCTGAACTAGCGCCCATACTTACAAAACTATTTAAACGTTGTCTTAAGGAGAATTGCTTCCCATCTCCCTGGAAATTTTCATCAGTATGCCCTGTATTTAAGAATTCAGGTGATCGCTCATCTCCCTCTCAGTACAGGCCAATAAGTCTCCTGTGCGTCATGAGTAAGTTGCTGGAATCTGTGTTAAATACAGAAGTAATCAACCATCTCAACAAAAATAACCTTTTTAGTGACACTCAATATGGTTTCCGTTCTGCTAGATCTACAGCAGATGTGCTTACAGTTATATCTCATAGGATTAGCAAATCTCTCGACGAAGGCAACCTTTCTAGGGCAATTGCTCTTGACATATCTAAGGCCTTTGATAGGGTATGCCATAAAGGTTTACTTCACAAGATCTCTAGCTATGGTATAGCTGGAAATGTCTTCTCAATTATTAAATCATTTCTTTCTGATAGGTTCATAAGAGTAGTAGTTAAGGGGCAAAAATCAGAAGCCCACAGTATTAATGCCGGTGTCCCTCAGGGGTCCATCCTGGGCCCAACTCTTTTCCTGATCTACATTAATGATCTTCCAAATCACATCCTTACATCATTTGTAGACATTTATGCTGACGACACTACCATTTATGGTACCACATCTAAGACAGTAAATGACCAAGTTCTCTCCAATTCTCTCTCCTCTGATCTTGAGCATGTAGTACAATGGGGAAAGGAGTGGCTGGTTACTTTTAATGCATCTAAAACCAAGCTTCTCTCTTTACATCATCAACATTCTGATCCCTATCTGGCATCAATTGAAATGAATGGCTCTCGTCTTCAGGAGGCCTCAAGTTTTGACAAGCTTCTGGGCTTGACCATTACTCCTGATCTTAAATGGAACACGTATATCAAATCTGTTGCCAAGGCCGCTGGAAAAATGGTGGGATCTTTCTATCGATCCAGTAGATATCTCACTGCTGATGCAATTCTCTATTTATATAAGAGCCAGGTACGTCTAAGGATGGAATACTGTTGCCACATCTGGGCAGGAGCTGCTAGAAAGGACTTGTCCTGCCTTGATAGAGTTCAAAATAGACTTCGTAGCCTCGTAGGAGATGTCCTTTTCTCTTCCTTGCAACCTCTATCTCACAGAAGAGATGTTGCGAGTTTGTCTCTGATGTATCGTTATTTTCATAGAAAGTGTTCGACTGAGCTTCAATCTATGGTCCCCCCTCGCCAAACTTTCACAAGAAACACTCGTCTAGCTGTAAACACTATCAATAATTCCCCCCACTCTTTATCTGTGCCTAAACCTAAACGTAGATTCCATGAACAAAGCTTTTTTATTAGAACTGCACGCCTGTGGAATTGTCTTCCGTTTTCCTACTTTCCGGCTGACTAAAATATGGTTGTCTTCAAGTCTAACGTAAATAAGTTCTTGATGAGCCGTTCCATATAAGTTATCAAATTTAACAAATTTTCATTACTAATGATTATTGTATTGTCCAATTTCCACTGTACACTCTTTAACCCTTATCCTTGAGTGGCCTCTTGGCCTTGATAATGTGGTCATACCTATGAAAAAAAAAAGAAAAAGTCCAATGTGAACAAGTTCTAATTGAATCGTCCCCCTAAGTAATCCAAGTTACAAAATTCCCACTGTTTACTATGCTAAAATCACAATGACTGATGTATACCTATTAACCCTTATCCTTGAGTGGCCTCTGGGCCTTGATAAGTGGTGACACCCATGTAAAAAAAAAAGATCTAAAAATCAGAGTTATTTTTTAAGACAGAATATTTTATTATTATTTGGATTAGTCAAACTACTGTCAGCATCCAGGATGAGAACAGTAGTCTGTAGCAGTTACACAGAACAATTTTCTCTGGTGAATCAATGCCCCCCACCCTCTCTGAGTTCTTCGGCCACAGGCTGACCTATCAGCTAACAGCGCACATTGATTCATCTGCTACCTAAAAAGTCTTGAGGGAACGTCATTCAGTCGGAACCGGACCTTCAGCCTAGCAACACCTATCCTCTCTTGTCCCCTGTCCACCGGACATCTTGCTCTAGCATTGATAGTCTCCACTGGAGACAACTGCTATTAGCTGGCGATGACACAATACTGACTGACCGACGACGACCTCAAAAGAACTTTCTTTTCCTTCTTCCTTTTTCGCAGTCTGACCTTCCAATTCCTGCTACAAATAAAATATTCTTCGTTGTTATTGTTAAAAAGACGTTTATTGTTCTTTTGTGCTGTGTTCTTTAAACATATTTTATTAGGAAGTAAAACAATTACCTTTCCTAAAAATGGTGACCCGAACATAATATGAACATGCAACCTTCTGAACTTACCACTAAATTCAAACAACCGTGCCTACTTTATCATAAACTTCCTATCCCAAGCACGTTCTTAGTTTATATCGGAGCTGCTTGCAGTATCTGACCACTGAAATTCCATACCGAGTAGTTGCCCATCAAACTGCAAGCGGTAAATCACTCCACCCATTTCCATGTACAGTCAAATTTCTCGTTCTCTGGACGTGGAATTACAGAGAGACTTTACATGGGTTTTTACTATAGTGGATTTACCCTACCCCATAATAGGCACGGACTTTTTGTACCACTTTAACTTGATAATGGATATGCGCAGACATTGGCTGATAGATACGAATACGGAAACTTCCATCGGTGGTGTGAAAGCAAACATCCCTCTATCATCCCAGTATTGTTCAGTGCCACTTCTGATAACCCATATCAGACCGTCTTACACTCCTGCCCGGAGTTACCAAATTTAAATTTTGTGATAAGCAACCCCACGCACACCACATCAAAACCACAGGTTGCAGCGAAGGCAGAATTCAACCATATTCTGCAGTTAGGAATAATACGCCCCTTGTTCAGTCCATGGGCTTCCCCTTTGCATATGCTCCCGAAAAAATGATTGTATATGCTGCAGAAACACGACAGAGATTGGTGTCCAACTGGGGACTATCGACGACTTAATGCCATGACGGTACCTGATCGTTATCCAATCCCTCATATACAGGATTTTTCTTCCTTTCTGCATGGTTGTAAGACTTTCTCCAAACTAGATTTAGTTGAGGCTCACCATCAGATTTCAGTGAATCCGGTTGACATACCGAAGACTGCGGTAACAAATCTATTCGGAGAGTTTGAATTTTTAACTATGCTTTCAGCTTACAAAACGTTGCTAGTACCTTTCAGCGCTTCATGGATGAAGTAGTGCGTGACTTGGACATTCTCGTGGTAAGTGTCTCACCTGAGGAACATGTTATTCACCCCACCTACTGTTCGAATCGTCTCAGCAATACCACGTGAGGGTTAACTCTGGTAAATATGTTTTTAGTGCTTTGTCACTAGTTTTCCTGGGCCACATTATCAGCCCAGGCGGTATATATCTGTTACCAGAAAAGGTGAAGGTCCCAAAAGATATCTCATTTTCGTCTCACGTTTTTCTCAGAAAGGACGCCGTGAAAGCCCCTCTAAATTTACTTTTTACTGGCCCTTATCGCGTGCTTTCACGTACTTATAAACTTTTCACTCTAGATATTAGTGGTAGAAGAGAAACTGGCTCTCTTGTCAGAGCAAAAAGAGGCTTTCTGAACACAAAAACACACGAGCCTCACATCCCCCCTACTTAGACACAGCATCAAGATACACATACACCTGAATTGAGTACACCATTCAAAGACAATTATGTAACCAGCACATGCAATGGTCGTAGAGTACATTGGCAAAATAAATTATGTAAGATTCTGCACATATAATATGCCTTTGTCCAATTTCTGCTTGGATTTTCTTTCAAACAAAAATAAAAGAAAAAAAACAGCAAGAACATTTTTTCACATAAAAAATTGTAAACTAATTAATTGTACTATTTCTCTTGTTTACGGCCACTTTTCCTCTCTCTCTCTCTCTCTCCATCTCTCTCTCTCTGATTTCCGCCTAAGCAGGGGTTGATGTATTGTAATCAATACCTCCCTCTGATTTCTTTCGCCACAGACTGACCTATCAGCTAAAAGAGTGCATCGATTCATCTTCTTCATAAAAAGTCTTGAGGGAACGTCAGTCAGTCAGGATCAGATCTTCAGCCAAGCAAGACCTCTTTTCTTGTTCCCTGTCAACTGGACATCTTGCAATAGCACCGACGGCCTCCACTTGAAACTGGCTCTCTTGTCAGAGCAAAAAGAGGCTTTCTGAACACAAAAACACACGAGCCTCACATCCCCCCTACTTAGACACAGCATCAAAATACACATACACCTGAAGTGAGTACTCCATCCAAAGACAATTATGTAACCACCACATGCAGTGGTCGTAGAGTACATTGACCAAAGAAATTATGTAAGTCTCTGCACATATAATATGCCTTTGTCCAATTTCTGCTTGGATTTTCTTTCAAACAAACATAAAAGAAAGAAAAACAAAGACAATTATGTAACCACCACATGCAGTGGTCGTAGAGTACATTGGCCAAATAAATTATGTAAGCTTCTGCACATATAATATGCCTTTGTCCAATTTCTGCTTGGATTTTCTTTCAAACAAACATAAAAGAAAGAAAAACAAAGACAATTATGTAACCACCACATGCAGTGGTCGTAGAGTACATTGGCCAAAGAAATTATGTAAGATTCTGCACATATAATATGCCTTTGTCCAATTTCTGATTGGATTTTCTTTCAAACATAAATAAAAGAAAGAAAAACAAAGACAATTATGTAACCATCACATGCAGTGGTCGTAGAGTACATTGGCCAAATAAATTATGTAAGCTTCTGCACATATAATATGCCTTTGTCCAATTTCTGCTTGGATTTTCTTTCAAACAAACATAAAAGAAAGAAAAACAAAGACAATTATGTAACCACCACATGCAGTGGTCGTAGAGTACATTGGCCAAAGAAATTATGTAAGCTTCTGCACATATAATATGCCTTTGTCCAATTTCTGCTTGGATTTTCTTTCAAACAAACATAAAAGAAAGAAAAACAAAGACAATTATGTAACCACCACATGCAGTGGTCGTAGAGTACATTGGCCAAATAAATTATGTAAGCTTCTGCACATATAATATGCCTTTGTCCAATTTCTGATTGGATTTTCTTTCAAACAAAAATAAAAGAAAGAAAAACAAAGACAATTATGTAACCACCACATGCAGTGGTCGTAGAGTACATTGGCCAAAGAAATTATGTAAGATCCTGCACATATAATATGCCTTTGTCCAATTTAAGCTTGGATTTTCTTTCAAACAAAAATAAAAGAAAGAAAAACAAAGACAATTATGTAACCACCACATGCAGTGGTCGTAGAGTACATTGGCCAAAGAAATTATGTAAGATCCTGCACATATAATATGCCTTTGTCCAATTTCTGCTTGGATTTTCTTTCAAACAAAATAAAAGAATGAAAAACAAAGACAATTATGTAACCACCACATGCAGTGGTCGTAGAGTACATTGGCCAAAGAAATTATGTAAGATCCTGCACATATAATATGCCTTTGTCCAATTTCTGCTTGGATTTTCTTTCAAACGGAATAAAAGAAAGAAAAACAAAGACAATTATGTAACCACCACATGCAGTGGTCGTAGAGTACATTGGCCAAAGAAATTATGTAAGATTCTGCACATATAATATGCCTTTGCCCAATTTCTGCTTGGATTTTCTTTCAAACAAAATAAAAGAAAGAAAAACAAAGACAATTATGTAACCACCACATGCAGTGGTCGTAGAGTACATTGGCCAAAGAAATTATGTAAGATCCTGCACATATAATATGCCTTTGTCCAATTTCTGCTTGGATTTTCTTTCAAACAAAATAAAAGAAAGAAAAACAAAGACAATTATGTAACCACCACATGCAGTGGTCGTAGAGTACATTGGCCAAAGAAATTATGTAAGATCCTGCACATATAATATGCCTTTGTCCAATTTAAGCTTGGATTTTCTTTCAAACAAAAATAAAAGAAAGAAAAACAAAGACAATTATGTAACCACCACATGCAGTGGTCGTAGAGTACATTGGCCAAAGAAATTATGTAAGATCCTGCACATATAATATGCCTTTGTCCAATTTCTGCTTGGATTTTCTTTCAAACGGAATAAAAGAAAGAAAAACAAAGACAATTATGTAACCACCACATGCAGTGGTCGTAGAGTACATTGGCCAAAGAAATTATGTAAGATTCTGCACATATAATATGCCTTTGCCCAATTTCTGCTTGGATTTTCTTTCAAACAAAATAAAAGAAAGAAAAACAAAGACAATTATGTAACCACCACATGCAGTGGTCGTAGAGTACATTGGCCAAAGAAATTATGTAAGATCCTGCACATATAATATGCCTTTGTCCAATTTCTGCTTGGATTTTCTTTCAAACAAAATAAAAGAAAGAAAAACAAAGACAATTATGTAACCACCACATGCAGTGGTCGTAAAGTACATTGGCCAAATAAATTATGTAAGATCCTGCACATATAATATGCCTTTGTCCAATTTCTGCTTGGATTTTCTTTCAAACAAAATAAAAGAAAGAAAAACAAAGACAATTATGTAACCACCACATGCAGTGGTCGTAGAGTACATTGGCCAAAGAAATTATGTAAGATTCTGCACATATAATATGCCTTTGTCCAATTTCTGCTTGGATTTTCTTTCAAACGGAATAAAAGAAAGAAAAACAAAGACAATTATGTAACCACCACATGCAGTGGTCGTAGAGTACATTGGCCAAAGAAATTATGTAAGATCCTGCACATATAATATGCCTTTGTCCAATTTCTGCTTGGATTTTCTTTCAAACAAAATAAAAGAAAGAAAAACAAAGACAATTATGTAACCACCACATGCAGTGGTCGTAGAGTACATTGGCCAAATAAATTATGTAAGATCCTGCACATATAATATGCCTTTGCCCAATTTCTGCTTGGATTTTCTTTCAAACAAAATAAAAGAAAGAAAAACAAAGACAATTATGTAACCACCACATGCAGTGGTCGTAGAGTACATTGGCCAAAGAAATTATGTAAGATCCTGCACATATAATATGCCTTTGCCCAATTTCTGCTTGGATTTTCTTTCAAACAAAATAAAAGAAAGAAAAACAAAGACAATTATGTAACCACCACATGCAGTGGTCGTAGAGTACATTGGCCAAATAAATTATGTAAGATCCTGCACATATAATATGCCTTTGCCCAATTTCTGCTTGGATTTTCTTTCAAACAAAATAAAAGAAAGAAAAACAAAGACAATTATGTAACCACCACATGCAGTGGTCGTAGAGTACATTGGCCAAAGAAATTATGTAAGATCCTGCACATATAATATGCCTTTGCCCAATTTCTGCTTGGATTTTCTTTCAAACAAAATAAAAGAAAGAAAAACAAAGACAATTATGTAACCACCACATGCAGTGGTCGTAGAGTACATTGGCCAAATAAATTATGTAAGATCCTGCACATATAATATGCCTTTGCCCAATTTCTGCTTGGATTTTCTTTCAAACAAAATAAAAGAAAGAAAAACAAAGACAATTATGTAACCACCACATGCAGTGGTCGTAGAGTACATTGGCCAAAGAAATTATGTAAGATTCTGCACATATAATATGCCTTTGTCCAATTTCTGCTTGGATTTTCTTTCAAACGGAATAAAAGAAAGAAAAACAAAGACAATTATGTAACCACCACATGCAGTGGTCGTAGAGTACATTGGCCAAAGAAATTATGTAAGATCCTGCACATATAATATGCCTTTGTCCAATTTCTGCTTGGATTTTCTTTCAAACAAAATAAAAGAAAGAAAAACAAAGACAATTATGTAACCACCACATGCAGTGGTCGTAGAGTACATTGGCCAAATAAATTATGTAAGATCCTGCACATATAATATGCCTTTGCCCAATTTCTGCTTGGATTTTCTTTCAAACAAAATAAAAGAAAGAAAAACAAAGACAATTATGTAACCACCACATGCAGTGGTCGTAGAGTACATTGGCCAAAGAAATTATGTAAGATCCTGCACATATAATATGCCTTTGCCCAATTTCTGCTTGGATTTTCTTTCAAACAAAATAAAAGAAAGAAAAACAAAGACAATTATGTAACCACCACATGCAGTGGTCGTAGAGTACATTGGCCAAATAAATTATGTAAGATCCTGCACATATAATATGCCTTTGCCCAATTTCTGCTTGGATTTTCTTTCAAACAAAATAAAAGAAAGAAAAACAAAGACAATTATGTAACCACCACATGCAGTGGTCGTAGAGTACATTGGCCAAAGAAATTATGTAAGATCCTGCACATATAATATGCCTTTGCCCAATTTCTGATTGGATTTTCTTTCAAACAAAATAAAAGAAAGAAAAACAAAGACAATTATGTAACCACCACATGCAGTGGTCGTAGAGTACATTGGCCAAAGAAATTATGTAAGATCCTGCACATATAATATGCCTTTGCCCAATTTCTGATTGGATTTTCTTTCAAACAAAATAAAAGAAAGAAAAACAAAGACAATTATGTAACCACCACATGCAGTGGTCGTAGAGTACATTGGCCAAAGAAATTATGTAAGATCCTGCACATATAATATGCCTTTGTCCAATTTCTGCTTGGATTTTCTTTCAAACAAAATAAAAGAATGAAAAACAAAGACAATTATGTAACCACCACATGCAGTGGTCGTAGAGTACATTGGCCAAAGAAATTATGTAAGATTCTGCACATATAATATGCCTTTGTCCAATTTCTGCTTGGATTTTCTTTCAAACGGAATAAAAGAAAGAAAAACAAAGACAATTATGTAACCACCACATGCAGTGGTCGTAGAGTACATTGGCCAAAGAAATTATGTAAGATCCTGCACATATAATATGCCTTTGCCCAATTTCTGATTGGATTTTCTTTCAAACAAAATAAAAGAAAGAAAAACAAAGACAATTATGTAACCACCACATGCAGTGGTCGTAGAGTACATTGGCCAAAGAAATTATGTAAGATCCTGCACATATAATATGCCTTTGTCCAATTTCTGCTTGGATTTTCTTTCAAACAAAATAAAAGAATGAAAAACAAAGACAATTATGTAACCACCACATGCAGTGGTCGTAGAGTACATTGGCCAAAGAAATTATGTAAGATTCTGCACATATAATATGCCTTTGTCCAATTTCTGCTTGGATTTTCTTTCAAACGGAATAAAAGAAAGAAAAACAAAGACAATTATGTAACCACCACATGCAGTGGTCGTAGAGTACATTGGCCAAAGAAATTATGTAAGATCCTGCACATATAATATGCCTTTGTCCAATTTCTGCTTGGATTTTCTTTCAAACAAAATAAAAGAAAGAAAAACAAAGACAATTATGTAACCACCACATGCAGTGGTCGTAGAGTACATTGGCCAAAGAAATTATGTAAGATTCTGCACATATAATATGCCTTTGTCCAATTTCTGCTTGGATTTTCTTTCAAACGGAATAAAAGAAAGAAAAACAAAGACAATTATGTAACCACCACATGCAGTGGTCGTAGAGTACATTGGCCAAAGAAATTATGTAAGATCCTGCACATATAATATGCCTTTGCCCAATTTCTGTTTAGATTTTCTTTCAAACAAAATAAAAGAAAGAAAAACAAAGACAATTATGTAACCACCACATGCAGTGGTCGTAGAGTACATTGGCCAAAGAAATTATGTAAGATCCTGCACATATAATATGCCTTTGTCCAATTTCTGCTTGGATTTTCTTTCAAACAAAATAAAAGAAAGAAAAACAAAGACAATTATGTAACCACCACATGCAGTGGTCGTAGAGTACATTGGCCAAAGAAATTATGTAAGATCCTGCACATATAATATGCCTTTGCCCAATTTCTGTTTAGATTTTCTTTCAAACAAAATAAAAGAAAGAAAAACAAAGACAATTATGTAACCACCACATGCAGTGGTCGTAGAGTACATTGGCCAAAGAAATTATGTAAGATCCTGCACATATAATATGCCTTTGTCCAATTTCTGCTTGGATTTTCTTTCAAACGGAATAAAAGAAAGAAAAACAAAGACAATTATGTAACCACCACATGCAGTGGTCGTAGAGTACATTGGCCAAAGAAATTATGTAAGATCCTGCACATATAATATGCCTTTGCCCAATTTCTGTTTAGATTTTCTTTCAAACAAAATAAAAGAAAGAAAAACAAAGACAATTATGTAACCACCACATGCAGTGGTCGTAGAGTACATTGGCCAAAGCAATTATGTAAGATTCTGCACATATAATATGCCTTTGTCCAATTTCTGCTTGGATTTTCTTTCAAACGGAATAAAAGAAAGAAAAACAAAGACAATTATGTAACCACCAAATGCAGTGGTCGTAGAGTACATTGGCCAAAGAAATTATGTAAGATCCTGCACATATAATATGCCTTTGCCCAATTTCTGTTTAGATTTTCTTTCAAACAAAATAAAAGAAAGAAAAACAAAGACAATTATGTAACCACCACATGCAGTGGTCGTAGAGTACATTGGCCAAAGAAATTATGTAAGATCCTGCACATATAATATGCCTTTGCCCAATTTCTGTTTAGATTTTCTTTCAAACAAAATAAAAGAAAGAAAAACAAAGACAATTATGTAACCACCACATGCAGTGGTCGTAGAGTACATTGGCCAAAGCAATTATGTAAGATTCTGCACATATAATATGCCTTTGTCCAATTTCTGCTTGGATTTTCTTTCAAACGGAATAAAAGAAAGAAAAACAAAGACAATTATGTAACCACCACATGCAGTGGTCGTAGAGTACATTGGCCAAAGAAATTATGTAAGATCCTGCACATATAATATGCCTTTGCCCAATTTCTGTTTAGATTTTCTTTCAAACAAAATAAAAGAAAGAAAAACAAAGACAATTATGTAACCACCACATGCAGTGGTCGTAGAGTACATTGGCCAAAGCAATTATGTAAGATTCTGCACATATAATATGCCTTTGTCCAATTTCTGCTTGGATTTTCTTTCAAACGGAATAAAAGAAAGAAAAACAAAGACAATTATGTAACCACCACATGCAGTGGTCGTAGAGTACATTGGCCAAAGAAATTATGTAAGATCCTGCACATATAATATGCCTTTGTCCAATTTCTGCTTGGATTTTCTTTCAAACAAAATAAAAGAAAGAAAAACAAAGACAATTATGTAACCACCACATGCAGTGGTCGTAGAGTACATTGGCCAAAGAAATTATGTAAGATTCTGCACATATAATATGCCTTTGTCCAATTTCTGCTTGGATTTTCTTTCAAACGGAATAAAAGAAAGAAAAACAAAGACAATTATGTAACCACCACATGCAGTGGTCGTAGAGTACATTGGCCAAAGAAATTATGTAAGATCCTGCACATATAATATGCCTTTGTCCAATTTCTGTTTAGATTTTCTTTCAAACGGAATAAAAGAAAGAAAAACAAAGACAATTATGTAACCACCACATGCAGTGGTCGTAGAGTACATTGGCCAAAGAAATTATGTAAGATCCTGCACATATAATATGCCTTTGTCCAATTTCTGTTTAGATTTTCTTTCAAACAAAATAAAAGAAAGAAAAACAAAGACAATTATGTAACCACCACATGCAGTGGTCGTAGAGTACATTGGCCAAAGAAATTATGTAAGATTCTGCACATATAATATGCCTTTGTCCAATTTCTGCTTGGATTTTCTTTCAAACAAAATAAAAGAAAGAAAAACAAAGACAATTATGTAACCACCACATGCAGTGGTCGTAGAGTACATTGGCCAAAGAAATTATGTAAGATCCTGCACATATAATATGCCTTTGTCCAATTTCTGCTTGGATTTTCTTTCAAACAAAAATAAAAGAAAGAAAAACAAAGACAATTATGTAACCACCACATGCAGTGGTCGTAGAGTACATTGGCCAAAGAAATTATGTAAGATCCTGCACATATAATATGCCTTTGTCCAATTTAAGCTTGGATTTTCTTTCAAACAAAAATAAAAGAAAGAAAAACAAAGACAATTATGTAACCACCACATGCAGTGGTCGTAGAGTACATTGGCCAAAGAAATTATGTAAGATCCTGCACATATAATATGCCTTTGTCCAATTTCTGCTTGGATTTTCTTTCAAACGGAATAAAAGAAAGAAAAACAAAGACAATTATGTAACCACCACATGCAGTGGTCGTAGAGTACATTGGCCAAAGAAATTATGTAAGATTCTGCACATATAATATGCCTTTGTCCAATTTCTGCTTGGATTTTCTTTCAAACGGAATAAAAGAAAGAAAAACAAAGACAATTATGTAACCACCACATGCAGTGGTCGTAGAGTACATTGGCCAAAGAAATTATGTAAGATTCTGCACATATAATATGCCTTTGTCCAATTTCTGCTTGGATTTTCTTTCAAACGGAATAAAAGAAAGAAAAACAAAGACAATTATGTAACCACCACATGCAGTGGTCGTAGAGTACATTGGCCAAAGAAATTATGTAAGATCCTGCACATATAATATGCCTTTGTCCAATTTCTGCTTGGATTTTCTTTCAAACAAAATAAAAGAAAGAAAAACAAAGACAATTATGTAACCACCACATGCAGTGGTCGTAGAGTACATTGGCCAAAGAAATTATGTAAGATCCTGCACATATAATATGCCTTTGTCCAATTTCTGCTTGGATTTTCTTTCAAACGGAATAAAAGAAAGAAAAACAAAGACAATTATGTAACCACCACATGCAGTGGTCGTAGAGTACATTGGCCAAAGAAATTATGTAAGATTCTGCACATATAATATGCCTTTGTCCAATTTCTGCTTGGATTTTCTTTCAAACAAAATAAAAGAAAGAAAAACAAAGACAATTATGTAACCACCACATGCAGTGGTCGTAGAGTACATTGGCCAAAGAAATTATGTAAGACTCTGCACATATAATATGCCTTTGTCCAATTTCTGTTTGGATTGTCTTTCAAAAAAAATAAAAGAAAGAAAAACAAAGACAACTATGTAACCACCACATGCAGTGGTCGTAGAGTACATTGGCCAAAGAAATTATGTAAGACTCTGCACATATAATATGCCTTTGTCCAATTTCTGCTTGGATTTTCTTTCAAACAAAATAAAAGAAAGAAAAACAAAGACAATTATGTAACCACCACATGCAGTGGTCGTAGAGTACATTGGCCAAAGATATTATGTAAGACTCTGCACATATAATATGCCTTTGTCCAATTTCTGCTTGGATTTTCTTTCAAACAAAATAAAAGAAAGAAAAACAAAGACAATTATGTAACCACCACATGCAGTGGTCGTAGAGTACATTGGCCAAAGAAATTATGTAAGACTCTGCACATATAATATGCCTTTGTCCAATTTCTGTTTGGATTTTCTTTCAAACAAAAATAAAAGAAAGAAAAACAAAGACAATTATGTAACCACCACATGCAGTGATCGTAGAGTACATTGGCCAAAGAAATTATGTAAGATTCTGCACATATAATATGCCTTTGTCCAATTTCTGCTTGGATTTTCTTTCAAACAAAATAAAAGAAAGGAAAACAAAGACAATTATGTAACCACCACATGCAGTGGTCGTAGAGTACATTGGCCAAAGAAATTATGTAAGATTCTGCACATATAATATGCCTTTGTCCAATTTCTGCTTGGATTTTCTTTCAAACAACATAAAAGAAAGAAAAACAAAGACAACTATGTAACCACCACATGCAGTGGTCGTAGAGTACATTGGCCAAAGAAATTATGTAAGATTCTGCACATATAATATGCCTTTGTCCAATTTCTGCTTGGATTTTCTTTCAAACAAAATAAAAGAAAGAAAAACAAAGACAATTATGTAACCACCACATGCAGTGGTCGTAGAGTACATTGGCCAAAGAAATTATGTAAGATTCTGCACATATAATATGCCTTTGTCCAATTTCTGCTTGGATTTTCTTTCAAACAACATAAAAGAAAGAAAAACAAAGACAACTATGTAACCACCACATGCAGTGGTCGTAGAGTACATTGGCCAAAGAAATTATGTAAGATTCTGCACATATAATATGCCTTTGTCCAATTTCTGCTTGGATTTTCTTTCAAACAAAATAAAAGAAAGAAAAACAAAGACAATTATGTAACCACCACATGCAGTGGTCGTAGAGTACATTGGCCAAAGAAATTATGTAAGATTCTGCACATATAATATGCCTTTGTCCAATTTCTGCTTGGATTTTCTTTCAAACAACATAAAAGAAAGAAAAACAAAGACAACTATGTAACCACCACATGCAGTGGTCGTAGAGTACATTGGCCAAAGAAATTATGTAAGATTCTGCACATATAATATGCCTTTGTCCAATTTCTGCTTGGATTTTCTTTCAAACAAAATAAAAGAAAGAAAAACAAAGACAATTATGTAACCACCACATGCAGTGGTCGTAGAGTACATTGGCCAAAGAAATTATGTAAGATTCTGCACATATAATATGCCTTTGTCCAATTTCTGCTTGGATTTTCTTTCAAACAACATAAAAGAAAGAAAAACAAAGACAACTATGTAACCACCACATGCAGTGGTCGTAGAGTACATTGGCCAAAGAAATTATGTAAGATTCTGCACATATAATATGCCTTTGTCCAATTTCTGCTTGGATTTTCTTTCAAACAAAATAAAAGAAAGAAAAACAAAGACAATTATGTAACCACCACATGCAGTGGTCGTAGAGTACATTGGCCAAAGAAATTATGTAAGATTCTGCACATATAATATGCCTTTGTCCAATTTCTGCTTGGATTTTCTTTCAAACAACATAAAAGAAAGAAAAACAAAGACAATTATGTAACCACCACATGCAGTGGTCGTAGAGTACATTGGCCAAAGAAATTATGTAAGACTCTGCACATATAATATGCCTTTGTCCAATTTCTGCTTGGATTTTCTTTCAAACAACATAAAAGAAAGAAAAACAAAGACAATTATGTAACCACCACATGCAGTGGTCGTAGAGTACATTGGCCAAAGAAATTATGTAAGACTCTGCACATATAATATGCCTTTGCTCAATTTCTGCTTGGATTTTCTTTCAAACAAAATAAAAGAAAGAAAAACAAAGACAATTATGTAACCACCACATGCAGTGGTCGTAGAGTACATTGGCCAAAGAAATTATGTAAGACTCTGCACATATAATATGCCTTTGTCCAATTTCTGTTTGGATTGTCTTTCAAAAAAAATAAAAGAAAGAAAAACAAAGACAATTATGTAACCACCACATGCAGTGGTCGTAGAGTACATTGGCCAAAGAAATTATGTAAGACTCTGCACATATAATATGCCTTTGTCCAATTTCTGTTTGGATTGTCTTTCAAAAAAAATAAAAGAAAGAAAAACAAAGACAACTATGTAACCACCACATGCAGTGGTCGTAGAGTACATTGGCCAAAGAAATTATGTAAGATTCTGCACATATAATATGCCTTTGTCCAATTTCTGCTTGGATTTTCTTTCAAACAACATAAAAGAAAGAAAAACAAAGACAATTATGTAACCACCACATGCAGTGGTCGTAGAGTACATTGGCCAAAGAAATTATGTAAGACTCTGCACATATAATATGCCTTTGTCCAATTTCTGCTTGGATTTTCTTTCAAACAACATAAAAGAAAGAAAAACAAAGACAATTATGTAACCACCACATGCAGTGGTCGTAGAGTACATTGGCCAAAGAAATTATGTAAGACTCTGTACATATAATATGCCTTTGCTCAATTTCTGCTTGGATTTTCTTTCAAACAAAATAAAAGAAAGAAAAACAAAGACAATTATGTAACCACCACATGCAGTGGTCGTAGAGTACATTGGCCAAAGAAATTATGTAAGACTCTGCACATATAATATGCCTTTGTCCAATTTCTGTTTGGATTGTCTTTCAAAAAAAATAAAAGAAAGAAAAACAAAGACAATTATGTAACCACCACATGCAGTGGTCGTAGAGTACATTGGCCAAAGAAATTATGTAAGACTCTGCACATATAATATGCCTTTGTCCAATTTCTGTTTGGATTGTCTTTCAAAAAAAATAAAAGAAAGAAAAACAAAGACAACTATGTAACCACCACATGCAGTGGTCGTAGAGTACATTGGCCAAAGAAATTATGTAAGACTCTGCACATATAATATGCCTTTGTCCAATTTCTGCTTGGATTTTCTTTCAAACAAAATAAAAGAAAGAAAAACAAAGACAATTATGTAACCACCACATGCAGTGGTCGTAGAGTACATTGGCCAAAGAAATTATGTAAGACTCTGCACATATAATATGCCTTTGTCCAATTTCTGCTTGGATTTTCTTTCAAACAAAATAAAAGAAAGAAAAACAAAGACAATTATGTAACCACCACATGCAGTGGTCGTAGAGTACATTGGCCAAAGAAATTATGTAAGACTCTGCACATATAATATGCCTTTGTCCAATTTCTGCTTGGATTTTCTTTCAAACAAAATAAAAGAAAGAAAAACAAAGACAATTATGTAACCACCACATGCAGTGGTCGTAGAGTACATTGGCCAAAGAAATTATGTAAGACTCTGCACATATAATATGCCTTTGTCCAATTTCTGCTTGGATTTTCTTTCAAACAAAAATAAAAGAAAGAAAAACAAAGACAATTATGTAACCACCACATGCAGTGGTCGTAGAGTACATTGGCCAAAGAAATTATGTAAGACTCTGCACATATAATATGCCTTTGTCCAATTTCTGCTTGGATTTTCTTTCAAACAAAATAAAAGAAAGAAAAACAAAGACAATTATGTAACCACCACATGCAGTGGTCGTAGAGTACATTGGCCAAAGAAATTATGTAAGACTCTGCACATATAATATGCCTTTGTCCAATTTCTGCTTGGATTTTCTTTCAAACAAAATAAAAGAAAGAAAAACAAAGACAATTATGTAACCACCACATGCAGTGGTCGTAGAGTACATTGGCCAAAGAAATTATGTAAGACTCTGCACATATAATATGCCTTTGTCCAATTTCTGCTTGGATTTTCTTTCAAACAAAATAAAAGAAAGAAAAACAAAGACAATTATGTAACCACCACATGCAGTGGTCGTAGAGTACATTGGCCAAAGAAATTATGTAAGACTCTGCACATATAATATGCCTTTGTCCAATTTCTGCTTGGATTTTCTTTCAAACAAAAATAAAAGAAAGAAAAACAAAGACAATTATGTAACCACCACATGCAGTGGTCGTAGAGTACATTGGCCAAAGAAATTATGTAAGACTCTGCACATATAATATGCCTTTGCTCAATTTCTGCTTGGATTTTCTTTCAAACAAAATAAAAGAAAGAGAAACAAAGACAATTATGTAACCACCACATGCAGTCGTCGTAGAGTACATTGGCCAAAGAAATTATGTAAGATTCTGCACATATAATATGCCTTTGCTCAATTTCTGCTTGGATTTTCTTTCAAACAACATAAAAGAAAGAAAAACAAAGACAATTATGTAACCACCACATGCAGTGGTCGTAGAGTACATTGGCCAAAGAAATTATGTAAGATTCTGCACATATAATATGCCTTTGCTCAATTTCTGCTTGGATTTTCTTTCAAACAGAATAAAAGAAAGAAAAAAACAGCAGGAACATTTTTTCACATAAAAAGTGATTGTACTATTTCTCTTGTTTATGGCCACTTTTCCTCTCTCTTTCTCTCTCTCTCTCTCTCTGATTTCCGCCTAATCAGGGGTTGATGTAGCTGTTACAGAGAACTATTTTCTTTAATGAATCAATGCCTCCCTCTGAGTTCTTCCGCCACAGACTGACCTATCAGCTAAGAGAGTGCACCGATTCATCTGTTTCATAAAAAGTATTGAGGGAACGTCACTCAGTCAAGATAGGATCTTCAGCCAAGAAACACCTCTTCTCTTGTTCCCTGTCAACTGGATATCTTGCAATAGCATCAACGGCCTCCACTGGAGACAACTGCTATTATCTGGGGACGGCACAGTACTGACTGACCGACGACCCCCAAAAGAACTTTATGTTCCTTCTTTCTTTTTAGTAGTCCGACCTGCCAGTTCCTGTTACAAATATTTCAAATTGTTAAACAGATTTTTGTTTTTCTTTTTTGTTGTCTTCTTTAAATATATTTAATTAGGAAGGTAAAACAATTATCTTCCCTAAAAACTTCTTACATTAAGCGATATTATCGATGTCTACCGAACAAGTCCCTTTTAGTGATTACATGTTATTTGTACAACTAAACGGCAAATCTGCTAAAAGTACTACCGTTTAAAATGATAAAAATTCTATTTATATTGTAAAACATTTTTTAAAATGTTTCTATTTTTAGAATTATACAAACTTCGATTCATATGGTTTAAAATTTTAAAAAGTTTTGTTTAAAATAAATAAAAAAGTTTTTGTTTTTTGAAAATAGTTTAAAATTTAAAAAAAAGGTCTGTATATATATATATTGTTTAAAATAAATAAAAAAAATTCTTTTAAAATAGTTTAAAATTAAAAAATAATTCCGTATATATATTGTTTAAAATAAATAAAGTATTTATTCTTTTTTTTAAATTAAATTTGTTTTCATGTCTAATTTTGAAAAAAAAAGTTCTGCTTATTTAAAATTGTAAACTTCCGAAATACCGATGTCATTATTTATATATTCTTGGCAAAGTAACATAACGGTGATAACAGAGTTTCGTTCCTTTTATGTGATATAGAAATCAAGAGTATTTTGCCACCTAATCTCCAATCTTGCCTTTTTTCCTATCAGGTTTAGATTACATTTGTCAATGTCTTGTTACGATTTATTAAGAAAAAATCTCTTATGTGTGTCCAATTCATTAATAAATAAAATATATAGAGATAAAAAAAAAGGTTTATTTTTTAAGACTGAATATTTCATAATTATTTGGATTAGTCGAACTAATGTAAACATCCAAGATAAGAATAATGTAATGTTGCAACAAAAGGGACATAACTCCCAAAAGAGTTACCTGCCCCTTAAATGAGAATGTATTATGTTCTATTTTTCCTCCTCCCCTCACACTATTTTGAGGGCATTGACAACATTTCAAACAGTAGTTAAAATAACTCAAATAATTTTCATATAAATTTTTTTAAATCTAAACATTTCACTTAAACTGATTTTTTTCACATAAACTGAATATTTCACATAAACTGAATATTTTATATAAACAACTCAAATAAGAGGAAGGAATTATACAAAACAGTGAAGTCAGTCAAATGGAAAACAAAAGATTTAAACGAAGAAAAAAATTATATTTTTGAATCATTTCCAATGAAGTTTGATAATTTATTTTTTACAGACTTTTGTTATCATGTGCATAGGGTATATTTCGGTCGAATAATCCTCTGGCCTTTTTCAGGTGATTAAGCGCGACCGGATATGAATTATGAATTTTGTAACTCTATCCACAGTAATTCCTACTTTCCATAGTTGATTTTTTACTATGTTTCGGCCTACTACTCCTCTGGCCTTCTAAGGAACCTTACTGGGGATGATTGACTTGTCTGGTGCACGAGTCATTTCAAACTATGCAACTCTACAAATGAACTAGGTGAATTAACAACAAAAATTGAAAGTCACACTGAAATTATAGAACTTGGAATTTATAATCTTTTAAATTTAATTTTTGTGATCTTTTCTGGTCTTCCATTTTCAGAAAAAATATCTGCAAGAAATGATTACGCGAAGTATAAATCCTTATCTCTAAATATAAAATAATCCTTTGTTTTGGATCAGAGCAGAAGAACCACGATCAAAACTCCATGCAATATTCCACAAATTTGCGAAAAAGATCTCACATTGAATGGCAACAAATGTGCATATAACAAAATGCCATTCGATTTCATCCGACAAATCTTCGCTAATGAAATCATCAGCCTAATCACAAACTTAACAAAAATCAGTCGTTGGATTACTCGACCTGAAAAATCTATCAGAAGTCAGAACCTTGCTGGGTATGATCGACTTGTGTGGTTTACGAGTCACTTCAAAATATGTAACTCTGACAAATGAACAACGTGAATAAACAACAAAAATTGAAAGTCACACTGAAATTCTAGAACCCTTCAGGTATGCTCACTCGTCCCCTTTGACCTGAAAAACATACTGATATATATATATATATATATATATATATATATATGTATATATATGTGAATATATATGTATATGTATGCATGCATATATATATATGTATGCATATATATGTATATATATGTATATATATGTATATGTATATATGTATATATATATGTGTATATATATGTATATATATATGTGTATATATATGCATATATATGTGCATATATTTATGTATATACTTATGTATATATATATATATATATATGTATATATATGTATATATATATATGTATATATATGTATATATATATGTATATGTATGTATATATATGTATATGTATGTATATATATGTATATATATATGTATGTATATATATATATGTATATATATGTATATATATGTATATATATATGTATATATATATGTATATATACATGTATATATATACATGTATATATATGCATATATATATGTATATATATGCATATATATGCATATATATATGTATATATATGCATATATGTATATATTTATATATATATATATATATATATATATATATATATATATATAGTAATGATGAAAATCCTATAAGAATCTCTACATATATCAGAAATTTGGAGGAATTTTTGACACCCCCAACAGAAAACTGCGAATAAAATTTAAAACCTCGTAATTTCTCTTTTTAAAGTGGGTTGTTTATTTATTTTATGGAATATACTTCCAAAATAAACTATCAATGTTGTTTAAAAAATAATAGAAATATTATTTTTTATTTAAAAAAACAGTGTTTACAACATGTTTACAAAATATTTTTTACATAAACTGATTATTTTACATAAACTGAATATTTTACATAAACTGATTATTTTACATAAGTAAAATAAGGGAAAGGAATTTTACAAAACAGTGAAGTCAAATGAAAAAAAATAGATTGAAACGAAGAAAATTATATTTTTTTTAATCATTTCACATGAAATTTCATACATTTTTTACACACTTTTGTTTTCATGTGCATAATTGTTGTTTCGGTCAACTCATCCTCTTTCAGGTGATGAAGCGCGATCAGAAGTTCTCTAAATTAATCCATAGTAATTGTTGTTTTGGTCAACTCATCCTCTTTCAGGTGATGAACCGCGACCGAAAGTTCTCTAAATGATTCCACAGTAATTCCTACTTTCCATAGCTGTTGTTTGTCCATTAATCCTCTGGCTTTCTTGAGTATGACTGAAACCGATATCTTCAGGCAAAGCTGACTTGGAATCGAAGAAATTTACTGCCTTTATCCATTGCGCCATTATCCCCGAAGGGCGATCAAGGTCGGAATTTATAATCTTTGAAATTTAATTTTTGTGATCTTTTCTTGTCTCCCATTTTCAGACAAAAGTCAGAAAATAAATGAATACGCAAAAAATAAAACCTTATCTCAAAATATTTTAAAAAATTATTTGTTTTGGATCAGACGTCAGGACTTTGCTGGGGATGATCGACTTCTTTTGTAACTGACAAATGAACTACGTGAATTTACAACAAAAATTGAAAGCCAAACTGAAATTCTAGGACCAATCAGGTATGCTTACTCGCCTTTGTTGACCTGAAAAAATACCGATATATATATATATATATATATATATATATATATATATATATATATATATATATATAATGCCGCATATCACCATGTCAGGTTTTATAGCACCGTATGTACATAGCTGTAAAGATTGTTTTGTCATAGTGACACTATCGGCCGGCCAATAACATGAGCGACCTACACTCATATTAAATTTCCTCGAAACGTTAGCTTGTAACATGATATCAAAATGATAGGAGTCTTGATGCTGTCACACCATCTCAATATTTAAGGCAGACATAACACGACAAGACACAATTTTAATACATATGAGAGATACTTTTTTTTAATTTCTATACACAAATATATTACTATATTTTACAAAAAGAATTAAGAGCAATTATTACGTAAACTATTAAAATGATTACAGTGAACTACGTAGATAATCCTAACTAGTGTTGGCAGAAATGGGGGTGGCCCCGTCGTTTACAGGGAAGCAGAAAATATGTGCTCATCCCATGGCTGTCCGGAGCAAAAGAGGTCGAAGGAATAGGAAGTGAACTGTGGTTCTCATTTACTTGTGAGTGTCTCCATGTGTGACAAATTAAATCCCGGCCATAGCAGGGTGGGGGTGAACTAGAACGACTAATAGTACGATCAAAAATAGTAACGCAATAGACTTACTTCAAACTATCCTTTCTGGTATCTGTTGGCCCACTCCTTAAGATGCATGCAATGAAAGTTTATGATATATTTTTTGCCATTTTGGAGCAATTTTTGTAGCAGAGATTCTGTCTTATTTGTAAGACAATCGTGTCCAAAATGTTTGGCCAATTATGTCTCCAGTGTAAGTGCTCATACGTGTCACTAAATGTGAATTGTGCAGAACTAAAATAGTCATACACTTTAGATGACAATGGTTTTTACTCAGTGTAAGTTCTCATGTTTCACTGACTTGCATATTTCAGAAGAATATCCACACATCAGTCTCATATTTGTTATATATATATATATATATATATATATATATATATATATATCCGAGGGCTCTTTTAAGATTAGATGCTGCTCCCTTTATGGCTGCTATTTGTATTTCGTTACAGCTTGGTCTTCCAAGGATTGCTTCTAAGTATTTCTGAAGATTTTTTTTTATTAAGCTAGTTGCTCCTATCACAACCGGTATAATGTATATTTGTTTACGAGATCATGTCATTTTAAGATCATTTTTACGGTCCTGTACTGTGAGTTCTCATATGCACAAATAACATTGATTTTTTAAAGCAAGAATATCCACACACTTCACAAGAATGTGGTTTTTCCCCGGTGTGAATTCTTATATGTGTCACTAAATCTGATTTTCTAGAACAAGCATATCCACACACTTCACAAGAATGTTTTTCCCCGGTGTGAATTCTTATATGTGTCACTAAATCTGATTTTCTAGAACAAGCATATCCACACACTTCACAAGAATGTGTTTTTTCCCTGGTGTGTATTCTTATATGTGTCACTAAATCTGATTTTCTAGAACAAGCATATCCACACACTTCACAAGAATGTGGTTTTTCTCCAGTGAGAAGTACTCATATGTGTCACTAAACCTGATTTTCTAGAAAAAGCATATCAACACATTTTCCCTTTTGTTTTATTTTACTTCAGACGAAGTTCTCAGAAATCAAGCGGCCCACAACCAGGGGCTAACACTTGAACTCTATATGAGATACATAGATATTCGAATGCTCCATTTAAGTTCTTTATCTCTCAAGCACTGAGTTAGTAAAGAATTGAGAACATAATTTTCCTCTCCCAAATTAACCATTTTTATACGTTGTAGTATATCTTTCATGTTGGTCTCTTGGTCTTACTGGATTCCAGGACAAGAACTTATCTAGTCTGGTGGAGTATCCAGCTTCGTGCTATTACTTGAGGTAATATAACTTGCACCGTTCCTCGGAAACGCTGTGGAGTGGCCATAGTAAGGAGATCTTATTTGGGCTGCGAATACGAAATGTGATTTTGAATATTTGGTCAGAGTTTACTTCTATGGAAAAAGCATCCTCATGCAAGATTGTTCTGACAAACCCCTGTACAGAGAGACCTTAGACACTCGAGGATAGTGTCTAGTAGGCATTCAAGTTCTCTCCAGTAGGCATTTAAGTTCTCTCCAGTAGGCATTATAGATCTCTCCCCAGTGTGATTTCTCATGTGTCACTAAATGTGATTTTTGAGAACAAGAATATCCACAAACTTCACAAGAATGTGGCTTTTCTCTTTTTTTATTTATTTTACTTCAGTAAGTATTAAGAGATCAAGGGGCTCCCTCCTGGAGCTAACACTTGATTCTGTTATGATTTAAATTTATATCCGAGGGCTCTTTTAAGAATAGATGCTGTTCCCTTTATGGCTGCTATTTGTATTTCGTTACAGCTTGGTCTTCCAGGGATTGCTTCTAAGTATTTCTGAAGATTCTTTTTTATTAACCCAGTTGCTCCTATCACAACGGTATAATGTTTATTTCTTTCAGAGACCATGTCGTTTTTAGATCATTTTTTAGGTCCTTTTTCTCCAGTGTGAGTTCTCATATGTGTCACTAAATTTGATTTTTGAGAACAAGCATATCCACACACTTCACAAGCATGTGGTTTTTCTCCAGTGTGAGTTCTAATATGTGTCACTAAATGTGATTTTCTAGAACAAGCATATCCACACACTTCACAAGAATGTGGCTTTTCCCCAGTGTGAGTTCTCATATGTGTCACTAAAGAATATTTTTGAGAACAACAATATCCACACACTTCACAAGAATGTGGTTTTTCGCCGGTGTGAGTTCTCATATGTATCACTAAATTTGATTTTGTAGAACAAGAATAGCCACACACTTCACAAGAATGTGGTTTTTCGCCAGTGTGAGTCCTCATATGTGCAACTAAATATGATTTTATAGAACAAGCATAGCCACACACTTCACAAGCATGTGCTTTTTCCCCTGTGTGAGTTCTCATATGTGTCACTAAGGCTGATTTGTTAGAACAAGAATATCCACACACTTCACAAGAATGTGGCTTTTCACCAGTGTGAGTTCTTATATGTGTCACTAAATGTGATTTTCTGGAACAAGAATATCCACACACTTCACAAGAATGTGGCTTTTGCCCAGTGTGAGTTCTCATATGTTTCACTAAAGAATATTTTTGAGAACAAGAATACCCACACACTTCACAAGAATGTGGTTTTTCGCCAGTGTGAGTTCTCATATGTATCACTAAATCTGATTTTCTAGAACAAGAATATCCACACACTTCACAAGAATGTGGTTTTTCGCCAGTGTGAGTTCTCATATGTATCACTAAATCTGATTTTCTAGAACAAGAATATCCACACACTTCACAAGAATGTGGCCTTTTCTCACTGTGTACTTGCATGTTTTACTAAACTTTATCCCGGTTCAATATTATGTATTCTGTAATGAATATTACAGAATTTCACTTTAGCATTATTTCGAAAATATTCTCCTTCACAAGAATACAATATTTTTTTTTACCTGTGGAAAAGCTATTTAATGGAATCGAATATTGTACAATATTTTCTTTTCAAAAACCGCATACTTTTCTGTGAATTGTGATTATCTTGTTTATAGCTTTTCATTCGTTTGAACATTACGCACATATACCGCATATGTGAATATTATCTTCAAGGTGTGTGTGATTTTCTACACTATTTCCAATAATTATTTTTAATAGTAGTATTCGCATACATATATGTGTTGTCTTTTATATTAATAATTTTCTATAGTAAAACATACTGATCCATGAAAATGTAATAATATATAATGATATATATACATATTCGCATACATATATGTGTTGTCGTTCATATCAAAAATTTTCTATAACAATCATCAAACAGGAACATCTGTAAATAAAAGAAATAAATGAATTTCAATATTTTAGTATCATCGTTTATATATTGTTTTTTTTATCAAATCTTGTTTACTCAAACCTTAATATGATACACAGAAGAAAATTATTGCATGTTTTATAATTTGACACAGAAAGAGTCGATACAGGTGTTTTTTAACATATACTTTAGAAACAGTTACACCTAGAATTTTATGATATTCATCATAGTGAAAACATAGGAAACACACACACACATATATATATATATATATATATATATATATATATAGAGAGAGAGAGAGAGAGAGATTGATATACATATATATATATATATTGATATACATATATATATGTTGATATACATATATATATATATATTGATATATATACATATTGATATATATATATATATTGATATACATATATATATTGATATATATATATATGTTGATATACATATATATGTTGATATACATATATTAATATATATATATTGATATATATATAGAGAGAGATATATTGATATGTATATAGATACAAAGAAATCCCTTCCCATAATTCCCTTGCTATCTTTCTGTCTCTTTCCTGCACGACCACCATGAAGTGAAGACGCATATTCTGTCTCTCCATAAATGGGGAGAGCACCGCCTCCCTTTATACTAGTTAGGTTAGTTAGCTTTGAAAAGCCTCTTGTCCAGTTTTTAATTGTAAAAGTTTTTGTATTACATATTTTGTACATTCCAGTCAGAACGTCACCAAGGGTGAAGAGGTCAATACGTTTCCTGGGAGAAAAGGGAGCAACACAGCACATTCAACATATCAGGTATGATTTTCTTGATACAAAGACCCTAATGACTGGCCCATCTTTACGTCTCCCTGAGACCACATTAAGACATTTAATATAACACGTCTGTCGGTCATACACCTCAGTGACCGGCTGATAGTGGTATAACAGTAGCATATCGGTTGCATGTTAACTATTCTGTACTTTTATCTAAGAAATTAATAAACAAAGGATGCGGTTGTTACGTTGTTGGGAATTAGATTCTTCATGTTAACTTTTCTGTACTTTCATCTAACAAATTAATAAACAATTTAAAATTCAAAGTGAAAAATCGTTGGATATTTTTATTGTCATCATACAACAAACGTATTTAAAAAAATATTCAGTTGAATGTTAAATGCACATTTAAAATTCAAAATAAAAAATTGTTGGATATTTTTTATTGTCATCATACAACAAACGTATTTAAAAAAAATATTTAGTTGAATGTTAAATGCAAATTTAAAAGTCAAAGTAAAAATTCGTTGGATTTTTTTGTTGTCATACAACAAACACATTTAAAAAAATATTCGGTTGAATGTTAAAAGCCATATTTAAAATCCAAAGAAAAAATACGTTGGAATTTTTTATTGTCATCATACAACAAACATATTTTAAAAAATATTTGGTTGAATGTTAAATACAAATTTTAAAGTCAAAGTGCAAATTCGTTGGATTTTTTTATTGTCATAATATAACAAACGTATTTAAAAAAATATTCGGTTGAATGTTAAATACAAATTTAAAAGTCAAAGTGAAAATTTGTTATGCTGTGGATTTTATATACGTATTCAAAAGTTGGACTTTGGAAAAAAAATTGATGCTATTGAGAAGTGAAAAATGCATTCAAATCTCGGACTTGTGATTATTTGTCGAACTATAGAGATATTTTTTATTTTGCACATGCAAGTCAAAATTTGAAAATTAAATATTCTATAGAACTTACAATGCAGATAAGATTCCAGTTTTTTAGAATTATGTCGTATTTTGTCCACTATAGAGCATCAGTTATTTTAGGTCTGCCACAAGGGATTGTTGCGACTTGTGCCGTAGGTAACACAAAACGTATAACCTCATTGGTCTGATTATGTTAGAAAACATTTAATTTCCACTAATCACAACTTCAGAATGATTAACCACACCTTCAGTCCGACCATGTGACTTATTATACCCAAGTTATCCAATCGAATGAGTCGAACGTAATGGCTACCTCAAGCATAAAAAATCAACATTGCCATAAACATTTTCTTTACAGATAAATGTCGTCCATCACTTTTTCAGACAAGTAGATTATTTGGTTCAATGTTAAATCACAGGAAACATGAGTTGGAACAATTACATCGAGAGTATTGCCAGAGCCGCTGCAAGGAAGGTAGGCTCTCTCTCTACCTTGCTAGAAAACTTCTAACACCCCAAAGTATCCTGTATCTCTATAAGGCAACCATTCACCCATGTATGGAGTATTGCTGTCATATTTGGGCTGGTGCATCGGCTACTAGTCTCTCGCTCCTTGACAGGGTTCAATAGAGAGTCGCAAATCTGATAGGCCCTACACTGGCATCTAAGCTTCAGCCTCTGTCCCATCGACGAAACGTTGCATCCCTCTGCCTGTTCTACAAGTATTTTAATGGTGAATGCTCTGATGAACTGCAAGCAGTTGTGCCCTCACGACGTGAACACCCTCGACAGACCCGACAAGCTGCAAAATCCTACCCCCATACTGTAGAGATCCCTAGATGTAAAAGATCTTTCTACTCCGGTAGTTTCTTCCCCAGACTTTGGAATTCCATTCCAGGTCACTGCTTCCCCAACTGTACTGACATGCAGATGTTCAAGTGCAACGTGAACCAACATCTTGCTGCCCAAATCCCTACATAGTACCCCAGTAGATGTTTCCCCTGATAGTAGCCCCCTACACCAAAGTTGCAATGTGCCTTGTTTGGGGTGAAAATGTAATTTAAAAAAAAATGCACATTTAAAAGTCAAAGTGAAAATTAGTCATGCTGTGAATTTTATATACGTATACAAAAGCTGGACTTTGGAAAAATTGATGCTCTTAAGAAGTGAAAAATGAATTCAAATCTCAGACTTGTGATTATTTGTCGGACTATAGAGAATTTTTTATTTGCACATGCAAGTCAAAATTTGAAAATTAAATATTCTATAGAACTTACAATGGCAATTCGATTGCGTGATACTGAAATTCGGTCATATTTTAAATTTGGTTGTATTCGATCAAAAAAGTCGTTGCTGTTAAAAGAACTTTCTATGCAATTCAGTTGACTTGTACGGAAAAACTCGTCGTTTTTAAATAAGAAATTTAGAAAGAAATTTGATTGTATCTGCTGAAAAAAGTTTTAGCTCTGAAATGAAGTAATTAAAAATTTGTCATTTTAAAATGAAGAATTTTGGAAATGTGATTCAGTTTTCTCGTATTAAGGAGGAGTCGTCACGTATCTAGCCAAGTACCGTGGGTTGGGAAGCACGAATAGCAGGGATATTTGTGTGGACTTGGATTCAGAAAAAGCAGGGATATCTGAATGGGCTGGGAAGCGTTACTAGCAGGGATATCTGAATGAGTTAGGAAGTGAGGCTAGCAGGGATTTCTGAGTTGGCTAGGAAGTGAGACTAGCTGGGATATCTGAGTGAGCTAGGAAGTGAGATTAGCAGGGATATGATAGTGAGCTAGGAAGTGAGACTAGCAGCGATATCTGAGTTGGCTATGAAGCAAGATTAACAGGAATATCTGAGTGGTGAGGAAGTGGGACTAGCAGGGATATTTTAATGGCTAGGAAGCGAAACTAGCCTGCTTGTAGGTTTATGAGGTTAACTTTAAGGATCGGGGGGGTTAATGTGATTTGCATGAGAGAAGGCCAGCAGTCAAGATGGCGGCAGTTGAGTTTTAGAAAACAGGAATGAAAATGATGGAACTCACAATGTCATCTCAATGCTGATAAGATTCCAATTTTTTTATTAGAATTATGTGGTATTTTTCAACTGAGTGTGATAAGAAGTGAGACTAGCGGGAATATCTGAGTGGCTTAGTCAGCAAAACTAGCATGGATACCTGAGTGCGCTCGGGAAGCAAGTCTGATCATGTGACTTTTTATACCCAAATTATCCAATCAAATGAGTCGGACGTAATGGCTACCTCAAGCATAAAAAGAATCAACATTCCAACAAACATTTTCTTTGCTTAAGCTCTTCCAGACAGTCGCAGGTAAATGTCGTGCATCACTTTTTCTGACAAATAAATTGTTAGGTGAAAGTAGAGAATAGTTAAAAACATGTGGGTTTTAATCCTACCTTCGTAAAATCCAAACAAAAATCGATACAAGGAATTCCCTCTCCCTTTTCCTGCCATAACACTTTGAAACTGCAAACGATTTGGAATATAAGCTCGGATACATATGTCACATTTTTCTGTATTTTTGTTTTTAATATAGGAGGAATTCTTAACAATCACTCTGAGTGTATTTAAGGGAAGTAACTAATCTAACATTAACACTTAGTGCCTTCGATTTAGAAAAAAATTATGCTTGGAGATTTAAAAATCTAAAGATCTTGTTGCCGATCATGTGCAATGAATGGTGTCATACAAAATACAGCAGAAACACAAAACTAGACTAAGTATTTCTTAAGGAGCGGGGCGCTCAATAAGTGAGATTGTTGCGGGGCTGGTCGTTTGGAGACAATCGACCCAACAACTAACAATGTAGACACAGGCGAAAAGTAAACAGCAAAAAGCAAAGAAGAATGACAGACACAGGTTGTTTGGTTGAAGACGAGGGTTCGCATTTTATTTGCAAAGAAAGCAAAAAAATCATATGATCTGTATGTGGGTTGTCCAAAAGGTCGCACGTCTCTTTGACTGAAATTTGGACATGAAGTAGGTGCTTTATTTATGTTAAATTTATATAACAGTCTTAAATATTTATAATTTGTTTTTTTTTTCTATTTTTCGGGATATTTTTTATGGCTTTTCAGACGCAATTGGAGGGGGATATTCAATTATAGAACTTGTATAGTTTTTTAATAGGTGCTTATGCAGTTTAATTAACCGTTTTAACATAAGTAACACGCTGACATTAACCGAGCAGAAGAACTGTTTAATATTTTACAAAAATTCTGTTTACATTTGGTGGGAGGTGGTGAAGGGGGGGCATGGCCGCCACAACATCCCCGCCCCTCCACCGCCTCCCACTAAATGTAAACAGACTTTTTGTAAAATATTAAACAGTTCTGCTGCTCAAACCAGTTAATTAAACTGCATAAGCACTTGTTAAAAAAATTATACAAGTTCTATAATTGAATATCTCCCTCCAAAAAAGAACGAAAAACAAACCGGCAGTCTCCCCCCCCCCTTCCACACCATAAAAAAATAAAAAGGTGACCATGAAGTAAGTGCATTTCTTTATATCTTAGAAACTACTTGTTTCCTGGAATTTTAAAAGTTAGTGGTAATTTTAAAGGATTTTCCGAGGGTGGAAAGAAAGCTCCCCCCCCGCCGAAAAAAAACCCATGGCCACAAAGTGGGTGCTCATTTTACGTTAGATTAATGTAGAAAAGTGATCCCCTACATTTTTTAAACTAACATTTCTTTATATCTTGGAATCTACTCGTTTGCCATCATTTTAAACATTAATTTCGTTTTCAGTGACCCTGAAAACCTATATGAGTGGTAATTTTAAATGAATTTTCGAGGGTGGAGTAATTCTTCATATTTACCGGAAGATTTTTTAATTTTTTTAATCGGAGATTCGGTACTTGTACAGTTTAACCAAGACATTAAAAAAATGAAAATATCGAAAAAATGTTTAAATTGTATTGATCCGTTATGGAACGAAGTTCTCAAAAAAATAAATAAATGAAAAAAAAACAAAAAAAAAAACAAATAAATAAACAAAAAAAAAATAAATAAATAAAAAAAACAAATAAATAAATAAAAAAAACAAAAAAAAAACAAATAAATAAACAAAAAAAATAAATAAAAACAGATAAATAAATAAATAAAAAAAAAATAAAAAAAAATAAAATCAAAAAATAAATTTAAAAAAAATAAAATAAAAATAAAATAAATAAAAAATTAACTTAATTTCATCAAGCAGTGTTTTTATTTTATTTTATTTTTTTTTACAGGGAAAAAACCAATTTGTTATGATACCGACTAAACGGTTCGATGTTTAGGAAGAAAAGCTAGTAGTAAAAATGGGGTGGGGGATGTCAGCGCTTTAACTAGAGTTATCTCCCCGTGGCGTGTTCAATAAATTTCACAATGGCTGACTTCAACGCGCTCTCATAAAAACGTGTTTCTCCGCTGTAAAAAAAATAAAAATAAAAACTACTCGATCAAATTAAGTGAATTTTTTTTCGGAGATCTTCAGTCCAAAACGGATACGTACAGTATAACCTTCTTTTCAATATTTTCATTTTTTAATGTCTTGAGGGGAATCAATAATTTTATTAGATTGCAAAAAAAATAAACCATTTTTAATTTTTAAGATTTTGTGTAAAAATGTCCGAATTGTTTTCCTATAAAGTTTAGATTATATTCGTGAATTCTTAAACCTTTTGGGTTATTTCTATTGTAAATTTATATTTCGTATTAAATTCATTAAATTTTAATTTTTTAATGTCTGATTAAACTGTACAAGTACCGGAGATTCATATATTTTCATTCAAGTTTGTTATAAAGCATGGCGGGATCAATATTTTTATTGGATTGCAAAAAAAAGAAACCATTTAAAATTTTTAAGATTTTGTGTAAACTTTTTGGGGTATTTCTATTGTAAATTTATATTTCGTATTCATTAAAAAAAAAAAAATTCCGAGGTGCAAAAAATAAACTGCTTTTCTGTTTCAGATTATTTCTAAAAGTTATTCAAACGGATGTTTTAAAGTCATAAAAATAACTTACCTTTTATATTGGATTGCAATAAAAAATAAATTATTTTAATATTTAAAAGTATTTGTAAGTTGTTAAATGATATTAAAAAAAAAAGAAAGAAACTTACCTTTCATTCAGGGAATTAAATACGAGAAAATTGTCGTTTTTTTTCTATTGTGTTCAAAACAGAAACTTTGTTTGTTATGATTTCTTTAGTAAATTGGTACAACTTTTGTTTTGTGTGTCCAATTCATTAAGAAATAAAATATATGAAAATATAAAAGAATCAAAATTAAAAGAGGAAAACACGATTTAAACGTGAAATTATTTAAAGAGAAAATCAACTGCTTAAGAACAAAGAACTTAAGGTCATCGTAACACGGTGAAATCATTAATTCGTTCCTCGTGTAAAAATGTCCGAATTGTTTTCCTATAAAGTTTAGATTATATTTGTCATTCTTAAACCTTTTGGGGTATTTCTATTGTCAATTTATATTTCGTATTCAATTCATTAAAAATATATATATATATGTATATCAAGCTTTAAAATCACGTTTATTTTTTTAGCTAAAACATTTCATTATTATTTAGATTAGTCGAATTACTGTTAACGTCCAAAATGAGAACAGTATTCCGAATAATAATCCAAATAATGTTCATATTAAAAATTGTAAAACTAAATATTTCACATAAACAAATCCAATAAGAAGAAGGAATTACACAAACAGTGAAGTCAGTCAAATGACAAAAATAGATTTGGTCCAAGAAATTAAACTATGACGTCATGATTACGTAATGGGACTTGCAACTTATTGTTATCAAACTTGATTCGGTTAAACTTGCGATGACCTTCACCTTCACTCATTATTCCAGATTTAAACCTGCTTATTAGTCTGCCTGTTTTACATAACATTAACGTTAAACAAACAACGATGAAAGTGTAGTACCTGTTTCTAATTTGTTTGCTCATTTCAACCATGTTTTGCGTTATCATCATTGTAGCTAGTTCAAGAGAAGCTTTATTTGTCATGGGTTGTTGTGCCATCCTCCCATGCATTTGCATTAACGCCTTCTTTAATAGAGAAGTAGTTTAATGTTGTAAAACGATGCACCGGCTCCCGGGTGTGAATATGGTAAAGAATAGAAAAGGACACAAATCAATATTTTACAATTTACTGCTCGCCGTGTGACTTGATCAAACGCTCTTTTATTTACCTTATATATTGTTTCAGGGGAAGGTAACTCTTCTGGGAGTTATGTTCCTTTAATTGAAAACATTGTCTACCGGATATACGAGAAGAGGGATCCTCCCTCGACTGAACACGGTAAACAGTACACATTGTCTCCCTATAAATACGTTAATAAACTTTCCTTCTTTTATTTAAATGTGCAGTACATATGTATCTCTTTACTTCCCTCACGGAATACAGTTTCTTGATTATCCTTATAGGATATGTGCGCGTGCTTACGCGTACAAAAATCGCCAGCCGTGATAACATAGAATTACATGGCTTCATATTTGGAAAACTACTTGTTTTTCGTCTAATTTAAAATTTTCGCTAATACTACACTGTGACAAGGCAGTTTGGTACGCGAGTGCATTTTTAACAGCCTTCGTTTATGATCGTGCGTAGCGTAAACGAAGGCTGGGCTGTGAAATGGAAAATAGTCCCAGAGCTAAGGGGTTAATACCATACAAACGGTAAATTTGCGACGGAAACGGTTACCATATTCTTTTAAAGCACACCGAAAACTACAAAAAACTTTTTTTTCTATACAAATGTGAGACGAACCTTTAAAGTTTTTCTTTATTTTTTAATTTCCTCATGTCTTTATTGAAAAATGAAAAAAAAATCGAAACCTTTTAGCCAATAAACACTAAAATGCCCCCTCTCACAGGTGGCTAGAAAGTAGGTACTCCTTTTAAGTTAAATTTACATAGAAAAGTGACCACCCACTTTTCGAAAAAATAATTTCTTCATATCATGAAAACTATTTTTTTGCGACGGAAACGGTTTTCAGATTCGTTTTTAGCACACCAAAATCTACAAAAAAAAAAAAAAAAAAAAATTTCGTTACATACGAACGTGAGACGGGCCTTAATATAAAATGTTATCCCCTTTTTTTATATCCAAGGTCATTGTACAGAGGGAGACAACGCCATTTCACTAAGAAATTCGTTCATTTTTTTTTTTTCATCTCATAATTTAGGACGCTACTACTAAGGATATTTTTTATTAAATCAAAACATAAAAAAAAGCTGCAACGAATTTTTTTTAATGTTTGACACGGTAAGTTTGGGAAAAGGAGTTTAAAAACTATACAAAATACTGTTAAAAAAACACCGAATATATGTCAGCTTATGTCGCGGTAACATATATTTAGCGAGTTTCCAACAGTATTTTGCATAGTTTTTTGTTTTAACTTCTTTTACCAAATCTACCGTGTCAACGAGAGAGTCAGGCGCCATCTTTAACTTTCCAATACACCAAGAAACACTGTATGTTTTTCGAGCTGAATAAACATGTTACATTAAATATAAACACTAAAAACATATCCAGTTATTTAGAAAAGTAATTTATCTTGCCTTTGATAATATTTATTTGTTCTATATTTGTTTTGTGACAACTTTTTCGAATCTATGTGTACAGTAAAACAAACCCAATTAGTCTTTAAGCTTTACCCCCAAAGAATGAAAACATTACAAAACATTTTGTTACTACATTTTTAAATTAACAAATAAATGTCTGGTAAGATTTGTTGTTAAAATAAAGGAAAATGCAACGATAGCTGAAGAGGAAATTGTGATTTTAACAAACAAATGTTTTTTTTAAAGCTGTGGCGACTTTTTTCTGTAACACATTTTCCCATAACATTTATTAATTAATTTTAAAAAGTAGTAAAAAAATAAAAAAAAAATTAAAAAGTAGTCGGAAAAACTCCATTTTTCTTTTGTAATGTTTTCATTCTTTTGGTTTTAAGCTTAAAGATTATTTTTTTATAGAAACTCACAATAATATTTATGTTTTAATAAAAATGTAGTTGAAAAAAAAAAGTTGCCGCAACTTTTCTTTTCAAATGTTTTCATCAAAAGAAAATATCGTTGGTTTTAGCGTCGTAAATTGTGATATGAAAACAAAAAACGATTCTCTTAATAGTCGCATAAAGACTACGTTTTATATTATTAAGGTTATCAACTTTGTTACATAAAAAAATGCTGCAGTTATTTTTTTTACTGTTTTGACTTAATAAAAATATCGTTGGTTTTAGCATCCTAAATTATGAGATGAAAAAATAATTCCTCTACAATTATTGTTGCATTTTCATTTTTTGTAATGTAGTCGAAAAACAAACTGTGACATGAAAACAAAAACGATTCTCTTAATAGTCGCATGAAAACTGCATTTTGTTTTAATAATGTTATTTTGTATATATATTGTTAGATTTTAAAAACATTCGTCTCAGTTTATTGTTTTTTATGTTTTGATTTAATAAAAAAAATATCGTTAGGAGTGACGTCCCAAATTATGAGATGAAAAAATGAACGAATCCCTTAGTAATATGGAGTTGTCTCCCTCTGCATAATGACCTTGTATATAAACAAAAAAGTGTGGTTGGTTCGCCTAAAAAAAGGAACTATGCTATATTATCGATATATTATAGGAGATTGCCTTAAAAACTTCAATTTATATTAATTAAAAACTATTTCATGAGATCAACAGAAATGCTCCAAGAGTTGGTATCTATTTTTTCTAACATTAAAAATAATAAATGATGGTAAAACTTGCGGTGAATGCGCACTTTTACGGTTCTTGTAAAATGAAAAAGAGAATTTAAATTTCGTTTCGTGTTAAATTCAAATCATTTTTACATTACGTCCAACTCATCGTTCACATTCGACATGTCAACTTTATAGATTTTCGGGTATGCTGAAGAGGTTGCAGGCGTTTAATCTAAAAGCCGTTCTTAACATGGGAAGGTTAGGGGTGTCTATTTCGAATGTCGTTCTTAACATGGGACGTTGGATTGGTTATTTGTTGTACGATTACCCGAAAACAGTAGTAACAGAACTGCTTCATGAAGTTGGGTTATTTTTTCATATTACATTAACAATAATAAATTATATTAATGTCTTATTGTTTCATATTACAATAAAAATAATAACTTATATTAATATGTGTCTTTTTTTTCGTTATTACATTAAAAATAATAAATTATATTAATATGTGTCTTTTTTCATATTACATTAAATATAATAAATCATATTAATATGTGTCTTTTTTCATATTACATTAAAAAATAATAAATTATATTAATATGTGTCTTTTTTCATATTACATTAAAAATAATAAATTATATTAATATGTGTCTTTTTTCATATTACATTAAAAATGATAAATTATATTAATATCTGTCTTTTTTCATATTACATTAAAAATAATAAATTATATTAATATGTGTTTTTTCATATTACATTAAAAATAATAAATTATATTAATATGAGTCTTTTTTTCATATTACATTAAAAAATAATAAATTATGTTAATGTGTATGTTTTTTCATATTACATTAAAAAATAATAAATTATATTAATATGTGTTTTTTCATATTACATTAAAAATAATAAATTATATTAATATGTGTCTTTTTCATATTATATAAAAAATAATAAATTACATTAATATGTGTTTTTTTTCGTTATCGCATGAAAAATAATGAATTATACTACTATGTGTCTTTTTTCATATTAAATTAAAAATAATAAATTATATTAATATGTGTCTGTTTTTTCATATTACATTAAGAAATAATAAATTATATTACATTGTGTTTTTTCATATTAAATTTTTAAAAAATCATATTAATATGTGTTTTTTTCATATTACATTGAAAAATAATGAATTATATTAATATGTGTTTTTCATATTAAATTCAAAATAATAAATTATATAAATATATGTCTTTTTTCGTTATTACATTGAAAATAATGAATTATATAAATATGTGTTTTTTTCATATTACATTAAAAATAATAAATTATATTAATATGTGTTTTTTTCATATTACATTAAAAATAATAAATTGTATTAATATGGGTTTTTTCATATTAAATTCAAAATAATAAATTATATAAATATGTGTCTTTCTTCGTTATTACATTAAAAAATAATAAATTATATTAATATGTGTTTTTTCATATTACATTAAAAAATAATAAATTATATTAATACCTGTATTTTTTTCATATTACATTAAAAACAATAAATTATATTTTTATGTGTTTTTTTTCATATTACATTAAAAATAATAAATTATATTAATATGTGTCTTTTTTCATATTACATTAAAAATAACAATTGATATTAATATGTATCTTTTTGTCATGTTACATTAAACATAATAAATTATATTAATATGTGTCTTTTTTATATTACATTAAAAATAATAAATTATATTAATATGTGTCTTTTTCATATTACATTAAAAATAATAAATTATATTAATATGAGTTTTTTCATATTGCATTAAAAAAATAATTAATTATATTAATGTGTCTTGTTTTTCTTATTATATACAAAAAATAATAAATGATATTTAAATATGTCTTCTTCATATAACATTAAAAAATAATAAATTATATTAATGTGTTTTGTTCATATTACATTAACAATAATAAATTATATTACTATGTGTCCTTTTTCGTTATTACATTAAAAAATAATAAATTTTATTAATATGTGTCTTTTTTCCGATTACAATAAAAATAATAAATTATATTAATATGTTTTTTTTCATATTACATTAAAAAAATAATAAATTATTTTAATATGTGTTTCTTTTCGATATTACATTAAAAATAATAAACGATATTAATATGTGTGCACGCTGTTTATATACCCGTTTTCCTTCTGTCGTCACAAACATAACTTTTAAAAGCATATTTTAAAAGCATATTTTCTATCAGCGTGGGTCGCCTAAAATAACTGTCGAACCAAACCAAGGAAGAGTGCCCCCCCCCCTGACGACGACCACGATGACGCCGACGTGCGCTAGACTCGACTACACTTATTTAGATGCTGCCTTTCAATCTGTCGGAACAATTAAGAAACCTTACAGTAAAAATTGCCTTAAATAACTTTAATTTATATTAATCAAAAACTATTTCATGAGATGAACATATAAAAAGAAATTGAATTTATTGGCATTTTTAAATGCCGCTCAACTAAGGAAAGACAACTCTTCAGATCGTAATTTTTATTTCTGTTTGTTTCAACCGACTTCGATATAATTAAACAAATACAACGTTGTTTGATTTGATTCAATAAAAATATACTTCGATATAATTAAACAAATACAACGTTGTTTGATTTGATTCAATAAAAATATACTTCGATATAATTAAACAAATACAACGTTGTTTGATTTGATTCAATAAAAATATACTTTTATATAATTAAACAAACACAAAACTGTTTGATTTGATTCAATAAAAATATACTTCAATATAATTAAACAAATACAACATTGTTTGATTTGATTCAATAAAAATATACTTCAATATAATTAAACAAATACAAAACTGTTTGATTTGATTCAATAAAAATATACTTCAATATAATTAAACAAATACAACATTGTTTGATTTGATTCAATAAAAATATACTTCAATATAATTAAACAAACACAAAACTGTTTGATTTGATTCAATAAAAATATACTTCAATATAATTAAACAAATACAACATTGTTTGATTTGATTCAATAAAAATATACTTCGATATAATTAAACAAATACAAAACTGTTTGATTTGATTCAATAAAAATACACTTTGATATAATTAAACAAATACAACATTGTTTGATTTGATTCAATAAAAATATACTTCGATATAATTAAACAAATACAAAACTGTTTGATTTGATTCAATAAAAATATACTTTGATATAATTAAACAAATACAACGTTGTTTGATTTGATTCAATAAAAATATACTTCGATATAATTAAACAAACACAACGTTGTTTGATTTGATTCAATAAAAATATACTTCGATATAATTAAACAAATACAACGTTGTTTGATTTGATTCAATAAAAATATACTTCGATATAATTAAACAAATACAACATTGTTTGATTTGATTCAATAAAAATATACTTCGATATAATTAAACAAATACAAAACTGTTTGATTTGATTCAATAAAAATATACTTTTATATAATTAAACAAATACAAAACTGTTTGATTTGATTCAATAAAAATATACTTCGATATAATTAAACAAATACAACGTTGTTTGATTTGATTCAATAAAAATATACTTCGATATAATTAAACAAATACAACATTGTTTGATTTGATTCAATAAAAATATACTTCGATATAATTAAACAAATACAACGTTGTTTGATTTGATTCAATAAAAATATACTTTGATATAATTAAACAAATACAAAACTGTTTGATTTGATTCAATAAAAATATACTTCGATATAATTAAACAAATACAACGTTGTTTGATTTGATTCAATAAAAATATACTTCGATATATTTAAACAAATACAACGTTGTTTGATTTGATTCAATAAAAATATACTTCGATATAATTAAACAAATACAACATTGTTTGATTTGATTCAATAAAAATATACTTCAATATAATTAAACAAATACAACATTGTTTGATTTGATTCAATAAAAATATACTTCGATATAATTAAACAAATACAAAACTGTTTGATTTGATTCAATAAAAATATACTTTGATATAATTAAACAAATACAACGTTGTTTGATTTGATTCAATAAAAATATACTTCGATATATTTAAACAAATACAACGTTGTTTGATTTGATTCAATAAAAATATACTTCGATATAATTAAACAAATACAACATTGTTTGATTTGATTCAATAAAAATGTGGTTGTTTTTTGTTTTTGTGATTTGGTTTTAATTCTACAAGTTTTTATTCGTTTGGATTGAAAAGATTGTGAATTTATGTTGTTAACATGTTAACGACCTTGACATTGAATATTACAGTAAAATATAAGTTTCTTTAAGAATTAAGGTATTTTGTTAAAATGTTTGTAAGTTTAAATATAGTAATATTTTTGTTATGAATTTTTTTATTGGTGAATAAAATGTTGTGATATATTAATATTGGTGAGAATTATATGGAACATATTTAGTATTTTATTGATTACTGTCAGTGGTGAGTGTATGAATGTATGATATAAAAACACTAGTGAATGACCTGCTTGTCCCCTTTTCCCTCCCCCCTCCCTCTCTCTCTCCACATAAAAAAACGGCCTTGTGCCTAATTTGCTCAGTGGGGAAGCAAATAAATAAAAACCCGCTTACTTCCGACCTCCGGGACCGGAAGACAGTGGGCGCTCCACATTTAGAAGTAGGTTGGGAGGATCCCTTACTAACCCGCCCCATAGGCATTTTGTTTTGTTGTTTTCTTTTTCTTTCTTTTTTGGGTGTATCTTAGCTTGCCCCCCTCCACATCATCTCATCCCTCATTTAAATGTGAAATTAATAATAAAAACAAAATCTTGTTTGTATATATAATTTTTGTTGTGTTAAAAACATGTAAATATTCATTTTTTTCAGTTTCTACATAAAACCGACACATACGCTGGGGAGATTTTAAGTAGATAAATCCCATGGTAAGAATGAGGTATTATGGTGATAGTGTCTTAGTGTATGGAAACTTAATAAAGTCTTTCAAAGACCTGGCTAAGTAGTGTAGATTGACCCTCGACCCCCACCTCCCCCTACTGGCTTCATGCCTAAGTGTATTGAACCCCAAATAAGGGTCTGACAGTAGATAATGCCAGGCCCGGGGCCAAGCACTAAATAAACTTACCTGGCGTAGAGGTCAATGATGATCATTGAGGTCGGTTTGCTTGACCTTTGCGATCGTCTCAAATGTGGACGACTCGGACGCGTTATTTCTAAGTGTTAGGTCCGCGTCCGCGCTCACCCCGATAATTTAATCAAAATCAGAAATCCCACCCTGTTTCTCCTGCTGAGCAGAAAACTACTTTAATTCCCAGCTACCTCCTGTCTGTATGTCCTCGGCTTTCACAGACGTGTGTAAGGACGTCCTTATTTCTGTTTTCCCAATCGCCCGTCTCTATACACGCCACAAAAAGGCCAATTCTCTCGACCAGTTTATCATCCACTTCAATTGCAACGTTCTGATATAATCTAATCTGCATGTATACATTACCAACGTTTGCTCTGAACATATCAATCTCGTAAGCGTAAGAAATCCGCCGAGCTGTCGCCTTCAACAACTGAAAGTGTCTTCTTTCGATATTGATTGATGAATGAAAACCTCTGACTACCGCAGAATTAGTGTGTCTATTGGTTGAATCCCACCCATCACCTCGAAAATTGGTCATCCAAACAAAGTTGAATGATGTGCACAGGTATTTTTAAAAACATGAAAATATCGAAAAAAAAGGTTATATTGTACGTATCCGTTATGGACTGAAGTTATCTGAAAAAAAATTCAGAGAAGTTTGTTTAATTCTTTTTTACAGCGGGAAAACATGTTAATATGACAGCACACTAAAGATGGCCGTGTTTGGATTTTTAGAACAAGCCACGGGGAGATAACTCAGTCTAAAGTGCCGATACCTCCCTTCCCATCTTAAATAATAGATTTTCTTCTTAAAAATCGAAACACGGCTACCTTTTGATTGGTATCATAACAATTTTTTTTTTGCTAAAAAAACAAAACAAAACTACTTGACCAAATTAAGTGAAAGTTTTTCCCAGAGAACTTCATTCCATAATGGATACGTACAATATAACCTCTTTTTTTCTCGATATTTTCATTTTTAATGTCTTTAATAAACTGTACGAGTACCCATTTTATTTTATAATTTAAAATGAAAAAACATTGAGCAATAAAAATGAAATTTTGGGTACTTATATATTTTTGGTGCCGAGCTGAAATAATAACGTTATTATTTTGAAAACCATTCTTAATATTAGGAGGGGAGGGTGTTTTGTTACTAATTTATGATTCCACATTACAACTTTACTTATAAAAAAATCGTGAAACTTGAATTTAACTAGACACCACCAAAAATGGCCGAAAAATCAAGTTGTTGTTTTTTAAAACGAAATTACATTTATTAAAATCAATTATTTCTGAGTAACTTTTTTTTCCAGAAAGATAAAACCCTGAATTTTATCATATAGAAAACAGAATAATGTAACACTTTTTTTACTATTTTTAATTAAATTTTAAATGTTAAATTTTCACAAAAAGTTGACAATTGACATTTTTTTTTTGTCTCGCACAAAAAACGTACATAAATATTTAAAAAAAAAGGTTTTTGAAATAATTAATTAATTTATTTGTTGTCTAACTAAGATTTAGGGTGATTTTCTATGAGAAGATGCAAAAATATTACAATATAAGTACCTGGATTTCAAATAATTCCACTTATTCATATAGGCAACCAGTTACTCCGCGTCGATCTAGACAATGTTTACGTTTTACTTAATAAAAACCAAACAGGCAAAAAAAAAAAAAAAACTTATTTATCAGTGACGAAAATTTCAATGTATTATTAACGCTGAGGCTGGCCATTACCAGATGGGTGCCCATTTGTATGAGTTTGGTTTTTAATGTGTATGTGTGTGGGGGCCAGGCTCCCCAAAATGGGGGGAGGGGGCAATTTAAAGCAGAATAAAAAAAATATTTCAGCGCGTTTGGTCCACCGTAGTCGAAAAGCGGCAAACGTTTTCAAACGGGATCGAAAAAATGATGCTATTTTTAACACAAAGGGCACAATATTTATCGATTTTTTTTTTTTGTATCGATTCTTCAAAGCATGTCCTATTTAATAATGGTCATGCATTATTCGGCTCGCTAAAAAAAAATTGTTAATTTATTTATCAAAAATTTTTAAATGGTTTTTCCGTATAAATATTTTTAAAAAAAATTGTTGTTGTTTTGCTTAACGTAAATTAATTACTTTACTTAACATATTCACCGAATTTCACACTTCAAAACTCAAAAGCGGGATAATTAAACACAATCGAAGTTCTGATATTCAGACGTCAAAATAAGGTATGCAAACAATTTTTTTAAAATCTATAATCCTGTCCCTTACAACAACACAATATGTTTTGTTCAGATTCAAATGATTATTTTAAGCATATTTGGAACCCCCTCAAAACAATGGGGTGTTTTGTAAGCAAATATATATATATATATATATATATATTTATATATATATATATATATATATATATATAAACATCGTTTATGAAAAATAAGTACACTGTTATAAAGTTCATTCTTCTCTTAATAATCGCTGAAAATTTCGTTTTGATTGGATGATTATGTGATTTTTGGTAGATTTTTAAAAAGATGGTTCGTCAAAAAGTACTTACCTGCCCCCCCCCCAATTTTTGCGGTGCCTAATTTAATATGAAAAAATAAAAAAATAAAAATAGCGCGGTACCATCTGCCGTCATATGCATCAGAGAAAAATATCTATTGTAAAATTAAACCAAAATTTGGTGCTTATGCATTTTTGGTACCGCGTTATTTTTAAATAGTTTTTCAGGTTAAATTAAAGTTTTTCGATATCTTTTTCCTTTTTTAATTGTATGGTGGAAGCACAGAATAGTTACAAAACACCCTCCCTATGTTAAGAATGGCTTTCAATAAAATAATATGGTCATTTCAGCACAGTACCATCAATACATAAGTACTGAAAATGTTATTTTTATTGTTCAATGTTTTTCATTTTAAATTATAAAATAAAACACGTTTAATCATTTTAAAACTTCATCTTTCATGATTTTTTTTAAATTTGTTAAACACCGTGGTTAAAAAAAATTAAATTTTAATCACATGATCACATTTTCAATAATTACGTGATTATATTTTAACCATTTAAACTTTGTGAAACATGTAAACAAACTTCTGCTCGATACCGGTGTTGACCTTTAAGAGTCCCTTTTAGTGATTATTTGGTTCGAGGCTATTTGTACAAATAAACGGTAAATCTGCCGATTATTTTGACTACAGTTCTGATCTTGGATGTAGTTTGACCAATTCAATAAATAATGAAATGTTCAGTCTTCCGAAAAATAATAAATAAATAAAATAAAATAAACCTGATTTTTAAATCGTCATGTATCTTATTTATTTTAATAAATGAGTCATACAAAAAAGAAAAGACATTTTATAAAGAAATTCCAACACATTGACAAATGCAATCTAAACTTGATAAGGAAACAATTCGGTACATTTAACCAATAAACAGACATTTTCTACACGAGGAACGAAATAATGATGACACCGTGTTATTACGATCACCTTAAGTTCTTTGTTCTTTAACAGTTGATTTTCTCCTTAAATAATTTCACGTTTAAATCGCGTTTTGAATCATTTAATTTGGATTTTTTTATATATTTTCATATGAATTGAACACGCAAAACAAAAAGTTGTATCAATTTACTAAAGACATCTTAAAAAACAAATTTTCTGTTTTGAACACAAAAGAAAAACGAATTCATCCCGATGTTTTTTTCGTATTGAATTCCTAGAAATATACGTAAGTTTGTATCTTTTTTCTTTTTTGTTTTTTACACTAAAAAAATCTAATCTATAAATTTTAATATAATCTTAACATTAATATAAGTTTATTTTTTTAATTTTTTTTTGCAATCCAATAAAATATGATACTAATAGTATGATTTAAAAATATCTTTAAAATATTTTATTCAATGTGATATTTAGATTTTGTTAAAAAATATTAGTTTTGTAAGACTTGTTTGATTTCTGAGAAAATGATTTAATTCGAAGTTGATTGAATTAAGCTTTTTGTTAATACATTTGCTCACGAAAATATATTTTATATTTCATTGTTTTAAGATTTAAAGAAATATATTATATCATTGGAGAATTCCGTTTTAATTTTTATGTTTCATCCAATATGTAATATTTTAAAATATGCGTCATTTTCTTTTATAAAGTTTACATAAAATGATCATTTATCATCAATTAGCAATTACTTAATGTAGAAAACAATATTCGTAAGTCTTTACAATCTAACCCAGCATAGTTTAACCCCTAAAAAAAATTGAGTTTATTTTTGACTATTACGTTTATACAGCCTAAAAATACCCACTAAAGAAATTATAAATTAATAATACTTATTTCAGATTTTAGAGTGGGGATCAGTTTCCTATATAATTTAATGTAAAATTAGCACTCACTTTATGACCAGTTAGCATTCAATGATACTTGTAATCGTTCGCAGTTTAACATTTTTGTTGCAGGGGAGGAGACGGGAGATTCATATTAGTTTTTGGTTTCTTACGTTTTTGAGATGGGGATTAGATGCCATATGCTGTTAACTATTCTGTACTTTCACTTCATAATTTGAAAAAAAAAAAACAAGAAATATTGTAAAAATCATTTGACATAACATTTTGCAAAAACTGTCATCCTGATTCTTATTGGTTTTCTATAAGTGTTTTTTGTTTTTGCAATTTTTTGGACGATTATCGGGACTTCCGAGATGATCATTTTTGTATCAACCATTTTTTCTTCTAACGTAACGTAAAGTACTATTTTAAAAAAATAAATAAGTCATCACACAGAAAATGTCCGTATATTTATTTGTTGGGCGAAAATATAAATTAATAAGCAAGGACCTCCTTTCTCGTGGTAAGAATAGCTTTCTAAATAATAACATTATTACTAATTAGAGGCGCTGGTTTTTTTTATTAAACGCAGAAAAAATAGAATTTATTTGAAATTTATTATTAATGAGGGGGGTGTTTTTTATATTTAAAACCACAAAAAATAGAATTTAAATTGAAATTTTATTACCTATGAGTGGAGGTGTTTTTTTTTTTTATTAAAAACAGCCAAAATATAGAATTTAAATTAAATTTTTTTTTACCTATGGGGGGATGTTTTTTATTTAAAACCACAAAACATAGAATGTATGATTAATACATGCACCATCTCCAAACAACACACAGGCTGTTATCCCTCCTTAAAAAACAAAGGAAAGCCAAAAAATAAAATTTTATGATGAAAAAACAAAACTGTTTATCTATTAAATTTATTTTAAAAGATATAGAATCAAAAATATTCGGATGAAAAACCAAAACTATTTATCTATTAAAATTATTTTAAAAGATATAAAATAAAAAAATATTAGGATAAAAAAATAAAACTGTTTATCTATTAAATTTATTTTAAAAGATATAAAATCAAAAAATATTAGGATGAAAAAACAAAACTGTTTATCTAGCCGCATGCACGATAAGTGTTTCACACAAAAACCTGTTTACATTGGTGATCGTAAAAAAACTGGGAAACAATTTTTTACATTTAGTTTAATTACTTATAGTGCCTTTATTTGTATGCCTCTCTCTCACATAGCATCCAATTATGTCTCAATTCTCTTTATTTGGTGTGAATGTAAGTGCTTTATTAAGTAAATAACAATGTATTAGAAGTATCTTATTAATAATTAGCTATTTTAGTCAGCAGTTGTTACGCTAACATTTATATTTGAATCCAAGAAAATATATATTAAAAAATATATAACATCAGGATTGCATTACATTAAAAAAAATGATTTTAATTCTAACAATTTCAGTTTGAAATTACTTTGTCAAGTAACTTATCTCTATGAATATATTCATTTAAATCTTAAAAGCATCATCATCATCAGTACACAACTTTGCACATTGGCTCCTAATTTGCTCGCACAGTTTAGGTGTAGTATCTCTTGCGCATCCAAAAAACATCCTCTGAACCTCCAATGCTCATTTCCAGGTGAGCAAAACCGCAACTAATGGCAGCAGAGGAGGCCACAGCTTCTGGTCGAAAGTAATCTCAGTGAGCTAGACAGTCACCCTATCGTGTCCGCTACTACGCCTTTTCTTTCTGGATGGAGTTCCATAGCCTTTCAAGGATTTGAAGTCAGAGTTCCAATCTCTTAGCTTTTTGCTGTGATAAGGACCAAAAGGCGGTGGTGTTTGATTTTTGAGTTGGTTCCCCTAGTCTTCACCCAACCAAGGGGACTCAGAAGACAGTGGGATAGGGGTTGGTAGTGTTCCATGGCATTCCCATACATTGGTGGGCCATAACACACTACCTCACGGGTCCCCTACTATGAGATATCCTACAGGTTTAGCCTGGGGCCGCAAGGAACACAGTTACCGTGTGTGGCTAACATGGAGGCACTGTAGGAGTCTTGATGATGGAGAGGCTATGTACTGGCTATGCAGAGTTGCTCCCATGAGTTTAGCCAGTGGTGTTAAAAGTATATAAATATTATAAAATATTACATCACGATGTTAGTTTGTGTAGGGATTGAGTTATGTTTGAAAAAAGTCCATTTTAATTGTTTTAATTAACTTTGCAATAAACACATCAATAATCTATGTTTTACAATGTCGTCTATCATTTTCTCCCTCTCTCCCAAATTTTTGAATAATTGTATACAACACAAATAAGACGTTAAACGTATTTTTGTGTTTAACTAATAAATGCAAGTTCTATAAACTTGAGCGTTTCAAAATTAACTCAATTTATTATCAGTTGTAAACTAACATTTTAATTAATGAAAATGCTTCAAATATTTTCTGAAAAATACAAAAAAAGTCTTTATGCTGTGATAAAAGGATTGAAAACAATTGACAACGATTTACCAATCTTCATGTAGGATTTAGAGTATTTTTATAGAATAGGAATAAACTATTTACAAGTTTAAAAAGCTTTTACATTGATATAATTTTTTTTGGGGGGGGGGGTCATAAATTAACGGTTAATTGATGCTCGCAAAACAAATTATAAACAGAAGCAGATATACAGGAATATATGAATGGAAATAACAAAGATCTAACATAGGTGTGTAAAATTCCAAACAGAAATTTATTACACTTGCAAAAATATATCAGAATTACAATTGCCTTAAATTTACTAAAAGGTTTTGACTGTTCTTTAAAAAGTAACTATTAAAATGCCCTTAAAACTAGTGTCACAAATTTGATTGCAACATATTTCAACATTTCCTGAAGACATGATATGTGAAACGCATACAATTCTCAGTCACATAATCTTAATTTAATGAGTGATTAAGTGTTCTGTAAGAGGATAATAAATTACAATATGGGTATTCAGTGTTTGTTGAATTTTGAGAGTGTTGCTGAAACTGTCTTGCAATATCGTTGCGACACCAGGTCCCACCTCTTCCCAAAGCACTGGTGTCTATCCTGAATAATTTGTGCTCCACTTCGAATCAAATAATTTCATACATTCGCAGTCTTATAAATCACACACAAATAGTTGCATATTCAAATTTGTTATGTAAACCTGTCTTAATCAATACACATTACATAATGTAATATTATTATTAGGTGAAGGGGAAACAATAATTTGATACATTTCAAATCTTATAAACAACACACAAAATAGTGGCATAGACAAAAATTGTTATGTAACCCTGTCTTATCCAATGCACACTACATACTGTATTATTATTATTATTATTATTATTATTATTATTATTATTATTATTATTATTACGTGAAGGGGAAACAATAATTTCATATGTTTTAAGTCTTATAAACAACACACAGAATAGTGGCATGTACAAAATAGAAGAAAAAAATCTTGAGACAATACTTAAACAAGTATTGATGGGACACAAACGAAATATTGTAACGACACCTCTGGCAATTGAATCATACCTTCAAAGTGAATTCTAAAAACGCAATGATCTAATGAATTAATTATTACAATCTACTAAGAAATATGGGAGTAGAGAGATGTCATTTAAATTGCTTCGTTTTAACCAGAGAAGCCAGAAATAGGAAAGGAATTTAAAATCGTTTTAGAGCGAGGGATGTAGCTATTTGTGTAAAAGGATTTCCGGAAAATTTAGACATCAACAAGAAAGGGGTGTGCTTTTGCTGCTTGTTGGGTTATTAGGAAGTATGTACATAGAGGGGTACAATTACTATAAATTCATAAGAGCAAATTGTATAAAATTGAAAAATACACTTTTCAATACGTTTTGTAATATTCTCAAATTATTTGATAATTAAAAAAACACAACTGATAAGATAAAAGTATGCAGTTACAAATAATTTATATTCAAGTGAATGAACGAATATATTTCATCAAAGAAACCTAAGACTAATACAGTTAAGAAAATTGACAAATAGATGAGACAAACAATAAAACAGTATAAATAACTACCTTCCTGAGAATTCTTCCTTAAAACTTCTTGGCTTAATATTTACAAGAAATATGAACGTGAACAAATACATTGAGCACATTGTGAAGGTTGCCACAAGGAAGATGGCTCCTTCTATCATGTTTAGGTGTAGTATCTCTTGCGCATCAGATAAACATCCTCTGAACCTCCAATGCTCATTTCCAGGTGAGCAAAACCACGACACCTTCTCTTTCTGGATGGGGTTCCATAGCCTTTTAAGGAAAACTGGAACAAATACATTGAGCACATTGTGAAGGTTGCCACAAGGAAGATGGCTCCTACTATCATGTTTAGGTGTAGTATCTCTTGCGCATCAGATAAACACCCTCTGAACTTCCAATGCTATTTTCCAGGTGAGCAAAACCGTGACACCTTCTCTTTCTGGATGGGGTTCCATAGCCTTTTAAGGAAAACTGGAACAAATACATTGAGCACATTGTGAAGGTTGCCACAAGGAAGATGGCTCCTTCTATCATGTTTAGGTGTAGTATCTCTTGCACATCAGATAAACACCCTCTGAACTTCCAATGCTCATTTCCAGGTGAGCAAAACCGTGACACCTTCTCTTTCTGGATGGGGTTCCATAGCCTTTTAAGGAAAACTGAAACAAATGCATTGAGCACATTGTGAAGGTTGCCACAAGGAAGATGGCTCCTTCTATCATGTTTAGGTTTAGTATCTCTTGCGCATCAGATAAACACCCTCTGAACCTCCAATGCTCATTTCCAGGTGAGCAAAACCGTGACACCTTCTCTTTCTGGATGGGGTTCCATAGCCTTTTAAGGAAAACTGGAACAAATGCATTGAGCACATTGTGAAGGTTGCCACAAGGAAGATGGCTCCTTCTATCATGTTTAGGTGTAGTATCTCTTGCGCATCAGATAAACACCCTCTGAACCTCCAATGCTCATTTCCAGGTGAGCAAAACCGTGACACCTTCTCTTTCTGGATGGGGTTCCATAGCCTTTTAAGGAAAACTGGAACAAATGCATTGAGCACATTGTGAAGGTTGCCACAAGGAAGATGGCTCCTTCTATCATGTTTAGGTGTAGTATCTCTTGCGCATCAGATAAACATCCTCTGAACCTCCAATGCTCATCTCCAGATGAGCAAAACCGTGACACCTTCTCTTTCTGGATGGGGTTCCATAGCCTTTTAAGGAAAACTGGAACAAATGCATTGAGCACATTGTGAAGGTTGCTACAAGGAAGATGGCTCCTTCTATCATGTTTAGGTGTAGTATCTCTTGCACATCAGATAAACACCCTCTGAACCTCCAATGCTCATTTCCAGGTGAGCAAAACCGTGACACCTTCTCTTTCTGGATGGGGTTCCATAGCCTTTTAAGGAAAACTGGAACAAATGCATTGAGCACATTGTGAAGGTTGCCACAAGGAAGATGGCTCCTTCTATCATGTTTAGGTGTAGTATCTCTTGCGCATCAGATAAACACCCTCTGAACTTCCAATGCTCATTTCCAGGTGAGCAAAACCGTGACACCTTCTCTTTCTGGATGGGGTTCCATAGCCTTTTAAGGAAACTGGAACAAATACATTGAGCACATTGTGAAGGTTGCTACAAGGAAGATGGCTCCTTCTATCATGTTTAAGTGTAGTATCTCTTGCGCATCAGATAAACATCCTCTGAACCTCCAATGCTCATCTCCAGATGAGCAAAACCGTGACACCTTCTCTTTCTGGATGGGGTTCCATAGCCTTTTAAGGAAAATTTGAACAAATACATTGAGCACATTGTGAAGGTTGCCACAAGGAAGATGGCCCATTCTATCATGCTAGAAAACTACTCACACCAAAGAGAATCCTGTACTTTTACATCCTTGCAATGTTGCAGCCTGGTGCCTGTTTTATAAGCATGTTTAATGGAATGTGTCCTGATAGACTCATTACATGTGTGCCCCTTCGACATACATATCCACAACAAATCCGCTTCACAACAAAATCACATCCTTTCACTTTTGAGGTTCTTGAATGCCAGAAAGCTTCCTACTTTAATAGCTTCTGTTTTAGAACAGCTAGTTTTCATGCTGCCTATTTCACTAACTGTACTGATAGACAGAAGTATAAATGTAATGTAAACCAACATCTTTATCATCCGTGTGTTCTCAATTAATAGTCCCCTTACGTCCAAGTGCCTTTTTTCAGGTGAGAATTAGTAAAAAAAAAATTAAAATTATAATTTATAGAATGTCAAAAAAAATTACTGTCATATATTTATATTCAGATGAATAAACGGCTTTATTTACTCAAACAAACCTAAGATGAACTAAAAATTGACAAATATATAAGAGAAAATAACACAAAAATAAAAAAATAAAAATTGTCACAAAAAAAATCAAACACAGATTAAGGAAATGTTTCAATATATTTTTTATACTTTTGCATATTCATATATCAATTATGTTCTTGGACAAGGCAAATTTTTCATGTAATTATTGTAATTTGCACTTATTGTATCATTAAGATATATATATATATATATATATATATATACATATATATATATATATATGTATGTGTGTATTCTAACTAAGATGAAATACAACAAAACGCTAGATACAATTTCAATTAGACTATTATAGCGTAAAAAAGCGATTAACTCTGTGCCAAATTTGAAAATATTCGGTAATATTTGTCATGTTATATTAATTATTAAGATTAAATTAATCTATATGTATTGAGTTCAATTCAATAATATTGACAACAATAAACAAACACATATCTGAATGCAAATACTAAAACTATTGAATTTAATTATATTTTCCAGATGATCCGGATTGAACCCTATTATTCAATGTTAATGAAGTATCATGACCCATAAACATTAAGGTGTAAACAGCTATTACTTTATTTGCAACACTGCAGTAACATCTGTGAGAAAATTATTATACTGGACATTACTTTTTAAGGAATTTTTGAAAACAGCGAAATGGTGAAAACAAACCACGATATGAAGGTAAAATAAATGTTTGTGAAAAAGATATTTAATGTTCAAATAAATCAAAAGGTAATTAGAAATCGAATCACAAATTACTATTTCAAAGACAATATATAATTTAAAAAGAAATATCTCGGTGTAAATATATGTAATAGTGATAGGTGTTTGGCATCTGTATAGTGCCTCAGCTTGAATTATAAGAAAATTAAAATAAAAAAGACGTGTGTGTGTGAAAGAAAACTTTTGCAATAAAGATAGATACACAAGCTGGTGAAAAACCTACATTCTTGTTTTTATAAATAAACATTAGTAAGCAATCTGAGAACTCACACTAGAGATAAGTCACATGCTTGTGAAGTGTGTGGATTTTCTTGTTCTCTAAAATCATATTTAGTGAGGCATATGAGAATTCATGCTGGAGAAAAACCATATTCTTGTGACGTGTGTGGATATTCTTGTTCTGATAAATCAAATTTACTGAGACATATGAGATCTCACACTAGGGAAAAGCCACATTCTTGTGAAGTGTGTGGATATTCATTTTATCGAAAATCACTTTTAGTGAGACATATGAGAACTCACACTGGGGAAAGGCCACATTCTTGTAAAGTGTGTGGATATTCTTGTCATCAAAAATCAACATTAGTGAGACATATGAGAACTCACACTGGGGAAAAGCCACACTCTTGTGAAGTGTGTGGATATTCTTTTTCTCTAAAATCACATTTAGTCACACATATGAGAACTCACACTGGGGAAAAGCCACATTCTTGTGAAGTGTGTGGATATTCTTTTTCTCAAAAATCACAATTAGCGAAACATATGAGAACTCACACTGGGGAAAAGCCACATTCTTGTAGAATGTGTGGATATTCTTGTTCTGACAAATCAAACTTAGTGAAACATATGAGAACTCACACTGGGGAAAAGCCATATTCTTGTGAAGTATGTGGTAATTCTTTTTCTCAAAAATCAATATTAGTGAAACATATAAGAACTCACACTGGAGAAAAGCCATATTCTTGTGAAGTATGCGGACATTCTTTTTCTCAAAAATCAATATTAGTGAGACATATGAGAACTCACACCGGCGAAAAGGCATATTCATGTGAAGTGTGCGGATATTCTTTTTCTCAAAAATCAATATTAGTGAGACATATGAGAACTCACACCGGCGAAAAGGCATATTCATGTGAAGTGTGCGGATATTCTTTTTCTCAAAAATCAAAGTTAGTGGAGCATATGAAAACGCACACTGGGGAAAACCCATATTCGTGTGAAGTATTTTACTGAAAAATTAACATTAGTTTGACATATGAGAACTCACACTCACCAGACTTGATAAATTCTTGTCATGGAATCCAGTATAATCAAGAGACCAAAATCAAAAATATAATACAATGTATGAAAATGGTAAATTGGGGAGAAGAAAATTATGTTCACAATTCCTTAACTAACTTTACTAACTTTGAGAGAAGTTTAATGGAACATTCGAATATCTATGCATCTCATATAGAGTTCAAGTGTTGGCCCCAGGTCGTGGGCCTGTTGATTTCTGAGAACTTCGACTGAAGTAAAATAAAACAAAAAAGGGAAAAGTCATATTCTTGCGAAGTGTGTTGATATTCCTGTTTTCATGTGAAATGTGTGTATATTCTTGTTCTGAAAATTCGACATTAGTGATACATATGAGAACTCACGAATTAATATTGGACTCTGGTATGAGGATACTTTCAATTTTCAATTTAAAGTAAACTCTGAACAAATATTCGAATTTAAATGAAAATGAAAAATAAAACTAAATCAAGCAACTGGCAGAATGTCGCCCAGGATTAACAGATCCCTTCAGTATGGTCATATGAGGAAAATAATGGTGAGACATATGAGAACTCACACTCACGAGACTTGATAAATTCTTGTCATGGAATCCAGTATAACCAAGAGACCAAAATAAAAGATATACTGCATAACCAAGAGACTAAATGAAATATACAACTTATAAAAATGGTTAATTGGGGAGAATAAAACTATGTTCTCAATTTCTTTACTAACTCAGTGTTTGAGAGATAAAGAACTTTAATGGAACATTCGCATATCTATATATCTCATATAGACTTCAAGTGTTAGCCCCAGGGGATGGCCTCTTGATTTCTGAGAACTTCGACTGAAGGAAAATAAAACCAAAAGAGAAAAAGACATATTCTTGTGAAGTGTGTGGATATTCTTATTCTCAAAATTCGACATTAGTGACACATGAAAACGCACACTGGGGGAAAATTGAATGCCTACGAGACACCAACCTCAGCTTGAATTATAAAAAAAAATTAAAATAAAAAAGACGTGTGTGTGTGGAAGAAAACTTTTGCAATAAAGATAGATACACAAGCTGGTGAAAAAACCTACATTCTTGTTTTTATAAATAAACATTAGTAAGCAATATGAGAACTCACACTAGAGATAAGTCACATGCTTGTGAAGTGTGTGGATTTTCTTGTTCTCGAAAATCATATTTAGTGAAGCATATGAGAATTCATACTGGAGAAAAAACATATTCTTGTGACGTGTGGATATTCTTGTTCTGATAAATCAAATTTACTGACACATATGAGATCTCACACTGGGGAAAAGCCACATTCTTGTGAAGTGTGTGGATATTCATTTTATCGAAAATCACTTTTAGTGAGACATATGAGAACTCACACTGGGGAAAGGCCACATTCTTGTAAAGTGTGTGGATATTCTTGTCATAAAAAATCAACATTAGTGAGACATATGAGAACTCACACTGGGGAAAAGTCACACTCTTGTGAAGTGTGTGGATATTCTTTTTCTCTAAAATCACATTTAGTCACACATATGAGAACTCACACTGGGGAAAAGCCACATTCTTGTAAAGTGTGTGGACATTCTTTTTCAGAAAAATCACACTTAGTGACACATATGAGAACTCACACTGGGGAAAAGCCACATTCTTGTGAAGTGTGTGGATATTCTGGTTCTGTCAAATCAAACTTAGTGATACATATGAGAACTCACACTGGGGAAAAGCCATATTCTTGTGAAGTATGCGGACATTCTTTTTCTCAAAAATCAATATTAGTGAGACATATGAGAACTCACACTGGCGAAAAGGCATATTCATGTGAAGTGTGCGGATATTCTTTTTCTCAAAACTCAAAGTTAGTGGAGCATATGAAAACTCACACTGGGGAAAAGCCATATTCTTGTGAAGTATTTTACTGAAAAATTAACATTAGTTAGACATATGAGAACTCACACTCACCAAACTTGATAAATTCTTGTCATGGAATCCAGTATAACCAAGAGACCAAAATAAAAGATATACTGCATAACCAAGAGACTAAATGAAATATACAACTAATAAAAATCGTTAATTGGGGAGAATAAAACTATGTTCTCAATTTCTTTACTAACTCAGTGTTTGAGAGATAAAGAACTTTAATGGAACATTCGCATATCTATATATCTCATATAGACTTCAAGTGTTAGCCCCAGGTTATGGCCTCTTGATTTCTGAGAACTTCGACTGAAGGAAAATAAAACCAAAAGGGAAAAAGACATATTCTTGTGAAGTGTGTGGATATTCTTATTCTCAAAATTCGACATTAGTGACGCATATGAAAACGCACACTGGGGAGGGGGAATTTGAATGACTACGAGACACCAACCTCGGGTGTCTTCAGTCTCTCTGTATAGGGAATTTACACTGGACTCTGGTATGAGGACACTTTCAATTTTCAATTTAAAGTAAATCCTGAACAAATATTCGAATTTAAATGAAAATGAAAAATAAAACTAAATCAAAAAGCTGGCAAGATGTCGCCCAGGAACAAAACGTACATTCAGTATGGTCATGTGAAGAAAATAACGGTGCACCCTCTAGTGATGTTGCCATAAATAACAACACTAAGCTGGACACTTCACCAGACCAATAAAATTCTAGTCCTGGAATCCGGCAAGACCAAACAAGAACCACTAAGAAATGACACTATAACCAAGTAAAGTGGTCTCTTGAGGAGAAAAAATATTCTTCACTGTTTCGCATTCTCCAGGAATGAGAAATAGGGGAGGAATAAAAAACAGTATTGGAGGCTCAAATAAAATCTTCACCCTTGATAAAAGAAAAAAACAACAACTAAGAAATCACCAAATCTAACACTGCTGAATTTGCCCAAACACAGTGGAATAGGGAGGAAAAATGGAAATTTATTTGGTCAATGGAATATGTAAAATAAAATATAAAAAAACTAACAAGTTATAAGCAATGGCAAAAGATTTTAAGCACCACTGCCCAAACAAGGAGATTGAGAAAGAAATCTTACGATGTCAGAAATTTAATTTTCTGAGGAACAATGTGTGAAATGTTTTTGACTCCTGATGGGGGAGTATGAGACTAATTATTTTGTTTCAGTCTCAATATTTTTATTTATGTCGATTTCAATAGGAGTCGTCCGTGGTTTGCAATCTGCATTTCGAACTTGAGCAGAATTTTTTCAATGTAGCGTGATTGATTCATGATTATCGCTTCATTTTCACAAGTAAATTTTATACCGAGGAACCACAACAGTCTTCCAAGATCGGACATTTTATATTTTTATTTAATTTATTTTTAACATCTTTTAAAGTGTTGTCGCAGTTTGAGGCGAGTAATATATCGTCAACCCCAAAAAACAAAACCAATAGTTTATTACCTACATATTTGATACATATGCACGAGTCTACGGGACATTGCGTTATTAAATTCCAATTGTGAGCACTTTGTCTTAGTCCATATAACGATTTTTTTCTGTTTCTAGACGAAATTTTTATTTTTCATTTTAAATCCACCTGGAGGGTGAATATCGATTTCATAGTAATCGTAGCATTTTAATAACAATTTTTTACATCCATTTGATGGATTTTTAAATTGTATTGAGCGACAAGTTGTAATAAAATTCTAATTGTCGTTAAATTTGTCGTTGGTGAAAATGTTGTAAAATATTCCACTCCAGAAATTTGTGAAAAACCTTTTGCAACAAATCTTGCTTTAAAAGTTTCACTGCCAGAAGCTTTGAACTTTTTGGAAAAAACTCAGCATGAAGAAATAATATTTTAATCAGTTGGTTTTGCCACTATTTCGTATGTGTTATTTTCAGATAAAGTTTTCAATTCGGACATCATAGCTTGTTCCCATTCTTGATGATTTTCTGAATTAATCGCCTTATTATAACTTTCCGGTGCGTTTTTCAACGAGTAACAGTAATCCACTGCGTAGTCTTGTATCTTTCATTGTGATCGATCAAGCTGCTAGGTAATATTTCTTCATGTTGTTCATACACTGGATCGCCATTTTTTGAATTTAATGTATCATTGAATTTCACACATCTAACCCTTTTATGGCATTTTAGGCTGGAAAGTAGATTAAATATGCTGGACTCTTTTTATCGTAACCTACGAAAATAACTTTTTGGGTTTTAGTATTTAGTTTACTGGTATTTTCTATAAATGCAAAACAATCTGAACCAAATATATGCATTCGGTTCATTTTGGGTTTTACACTGCAAAACGCTTGACACAGTGGTTTGCCTAATATTCTATTGAACGATCTATTTCTTATATATGCTGCTGCTATTAAAGCGTATGTCGATAAAGTATGCACTAATTTCGATTCGATAAATAGACATTTTGTCATCTCCAAAAGGGTTCGCCATGCCATTTTGGAAAGGGGAATACAGCGCAGATTTCTCGTGTTTAATACGGTGGTTAATTAATAGAAGTTCAAATTCTTTACTAGTAAATTCAGTCCCATTGTCTGAGCGAATACATTTTACTGAATCGTACGAGGCACCATCAGCTAAATATTTCTTAGTGGCGAGGATAGTGTCGGATTTGTTTTTTTAGAAAATAAACCATAATTAAACAGGAAAAATCATCAATAAAGTTTAAAACGTACCTTAGATTGTTTCTCTCCATCGGGTTGATCGGACCTGCTAAGTCACAATGCACAAGTAAGAGAAGTTTCGTAGTTTTTTTGTCTGGCGTTCGGCTTATATCTTTTTTCATTTTCCCCTGTGCACACATCACAATTTGGGAGATCGTCTGAAGGTATTATTTTCATGCCTTCGACTACATTTGGTAATTTTTTAATATCAGATGCACTGTCCTAAAATTTTATGCCAGGTTTCCAAGTCGTGACAGGCAGTTTTTCCGGGAACCATACATTTTAAATAATATAGTCGGCCATTTTCTTTAATGTCAAATACAGTTCCATTGGGGTATGCCAATTTTGATTTATTTTGGCCAAATTGTATATTCGCGCCTTGTTTAATTGCAGCCTGCACGGAAAATATGTCTTGCTTTAATGTAGGTATGAACAGAGCATTTTTTAGAATACAGTTACAGATTTCGCCTTTATTATTTTAGGAATATTTTAGCATCGCCTGTTTTCAAGACTATATCATTTATTTGACTACCGTCGGCAAGTTCGACAAAATGACTTTGATGATTAAAGTTTGAATCAAAATTTATAAAATCAGATTCCTTGGTGATAACGTGCGCTGTAGCACCACAGTCTACAAGGAGATTTTTTTCCGTTTGTGGTATTGTCAAAGTTACATGTGAATAGAAATGTATGTTCTTCCTCAGTTCTCAACGTTTTTTACCGAGTCCATTTTAGAGCGTTTATATAGGCATTGGAAACTTTATAGCAGATAATTTTCTTTTTCTTGGGAAAATTACTTTTGAAGAATACGTTGCGTAATTTGGTGGTGTCTGCTTTCGAGAAGCATTTTTGAACTTCATAATATTGCTGGAGTTATTATTGTCCACGAGCATACGATTAGTCTCTTTGTAACTGCGCAATGCCACTTTAAATTCGCTGAAATTTATGGGTTTGTCTTTCTGAGTTATAACAGTTGTAAATTGTTTAAAATCGGCTGGAAGTCCCTTGAGGGTCATTGATATCAAGAAGCTATCGCTTATTATTTCACCTGAGAGTTTTAAGGCATTGGCGGTTGTTTCTGTCCTTATAACGTAGTCGGTGATCGTTTCATCCTCGTTACGTTTCAGAGACGTTAGTTCTGTATATAAGGATATAATTTTCATTTTCCCTTTTGATAAATAATGTTCTCTTAATATGTTCTATGCTTTTCGTCCATCAACCAAGGCGTCTCTTATAATCAGAGACAGACTTCTATCGTCTAAACATTGAATCAGTTCTGCAAAAACAGTCGGGTTCTTTTCGAGAAATTTGACTCGTTGGAGATTGTATCACTTTGTGTAGTTTTCGAATCCTTAGATATCCCAGAAATTTTACCTGCCACAATTCGAATTTAGATTCCGATCCGTCAAAGAAAAGATGATGGCTGGACCCATAAGCTTTTGAGACATTGTGTTGAATAAAGATGGCGGGGTAGTTCAGATCAGTAACCAAGATGGCGGCCAAGAATCAAATGCGGTCTCTGGCGTGGTTAACAGCAAACTGATTGAATCCAAAATTCGACAATTTTTATAATAATTTTGCGACGTTTTGATTGGTTGTTTAACACAGCCGGTGCTTATAAAAAATATTGGCGAATCCATTCGTCTCATACTCCAATCACAAGTGAAACACATTTTACAGGTTAAATGATACTCCACTCTAAAATCTTTGTCATTTTTATCAATTATTTATTTTGTGAATAAATTGTGGCTTTTTTGAAACGTAATAAAATCGATTTTTATTTATTTAGATTTACCAATTTTTTTTACATTAAGTTTCTGCTAATTGGTTGTGACGGATACAAGAATGCTCAGTTGATGTAAATTTTATAAAAGAAATTGATCACCACTCTAAAATATACAATATTGGATGAACTATAAACAAGCTAATTGAATTTTTAAGCCACATAATAGATAAGTGTAAACAGAAAAAAAAGCTTTTAAACTTGTTAAAACAAATTAATTTATTTTTGTGTTCAGTTTGTTTATAATTCGACCAACTTTGAATGAAATTATTGTGTTTATAGTAAACACACACACACACACATATATATATATATATATATATATATATAATATTCTACAATAATATATTTTTAGGAGATTTTTTGAGGAGATATTTAGGTAAGTGTTGAAAAAATATCAAATTATTTTTTTCTACTTAATTGACTAACAATTTGAGCAACTTAAAATTAAACTATTGTTTATGGTAAACATTAGTATGTTGATATGTAGTTTGCTTGAAGCATTGTGTGGGATAGGTATGTAATAGAGGTTTCGAAGGCTTTCACAATGCGAGGAATGAATTATAGTCGTTGTTGGTAAGAGGAGACGAGAACAAGTGGCGATTTACAAATCAATAAGTACATATATATATTTTTTTAGGCTCTCGCTCCTGGGCAAAGTTCACAAGAGAGTCGCCAACCAGATAGGTTGTGAACTGTCATCTAAGCTTCAGCCTCTGTCCCATCAACGAAATGTTGCATCCCTCTGCCTGTTCTACAAGTATTTTAATGGTGAATGCTCCGACGAACTACAAGACCTTGTACCCCTCGACGTAAATACCTCCAACAGACCAATCAAGCAGATAAATCTCACCCCTACACAGAAGAGATAAGAAAGCCGTCTACTATAATAGTTTCTTCCCCCAGAACTGCTAGACTTTTGAACTCCCTTCCGGGTTTTTGCTTTCCCAACTGTACTGACCTGCAGAAGTTCAAGTGTAATGTGAACAGATATCTTGCTGCTCAACTCCCTACATAGTATCTCTGAAACATATTGCCCCTACATCAAAGTGGCACTGTACCTTGTTTGGGGTGAAAATGGAAATTTAAAAAAAGTTTTTTATATCTTCATATAATTTATTTTTTAATGAAGTTGACACACAAAAAAAATTCACTGAAGAAATTTAACAAATATCATTCAAACTTGATAGGAAAACAAATCCGAACACTGAACTAACCTAACAAGCTTTAATCATTGGCAAATATAATTTTAACTTCATATGGAAACAAATTCGGCACACTTACCTAATGAACGAACATTTTTGCACGAAGAACGAAATCATGATTACACCGTGTTGCGATAACCTAAATTCTTTGTTCTTTAGCAATTGATTTTCTCTTTAAATAATTTCACGTTTAAATCGTGATTTTCATCTTTTAATTTGGATTCTTTTATATTTTCATATATTTTTTTCTTAATGAATTAGACACACAAAACAAAAGTTGTATCAATTTATTAAAGAAATCATAGCAAGAAAAACAAATCGAACAAAGAATTAATTCCGATTTTTTTCGTATTGAATTCCTGGAATGAAAGGTAAGGTTTTTTTTTTACAATTTAAATACATTCAATTAAGTAACTTTTAAAATAGTTTTAAATATTATAACAAGTTTGTTTTCAATGTAACCGATCAAAAAATAATATTGCTTTATAACAGACGCCAATAATAATAATAATAATAATAATAATAATAATAATAATAATAATAATAATAATAATAAAAAGCTTCTAGTGCACTTATTGATCCGCAATAATTTTTAGATAGTTTTTTTTTGTATTAGAGTTTTATGATATCTGTTTTTATTATATATATATATATATATATATATATATATATATATATATATATATATATATTTCAGTTGTATTGGTAAAATGTCTTACTTGTTAGTCTCTGCGACGTATTCCATTATTAATGTTGGAAAATTTCCCTTTTCAAATGGTGTGCGTAACAGGTCGATTCAAAGCATGCTGGATGATGGAGCGGAAATTGTGTAGGACTCGGGACAAATGTGAGTAAGGGATTTGTGTAAGGTATGGTGTGGTAATTAATATGTTTATGATTTTATTATTTTTATTTATTCGTCTTTATTTTTTGTTTATAACTTGTTGTTTTAGCGTGAGCTTTTTTAATGTTCTCTGTTATGTTGTCTTTATTATTATTACTATTATTTATTTTTTTTCTGCTGACGTGTGCGGTGTCTCTGCTTTTCTGCCTCACGTAAATCGCCACTGGACTGTGTCCGGTCGACTACTGTAGGGGTCGGATGTGAGAGAGGAGGGAGGTGGGTGTTTAGGTTAGTGTTGCTGGGGGTAGGAAAATAGGTGAGGGGAAGGGGAGTGGAATAGGGATGACATTCCTTGGGAGTTGTTAATTTATTTATTTTCATGAGTGGTAGATTTTTTTTTTAGTTGGTTTGTATTACTTCAGCTAGCTATATTTTAATTTTAATTTTTTTTTCGTTTAAATATATACTGCTGTTTATTTATTAAGTTTCTAGAGTGGGCTAGTTGCATATTGAGACCCTCTCTTCTGATAGCCCTGCAGATAGCCGTTGTGATCTTGTCGCTGAGATGGGGCATTTTAAGGAAGCAAGTATTAGTGGAGAAACCTCTTACATATTTTCTCGTGTTCCAAAGGTGTTTAATGACAGTGCTGGGTTATCCGTTAGCCTCTAGGACCTGGTGGAACCGTTTTGTGCATTCTGTCTTGTTTTTTGGCTTGCTGCATTTGCTTTGGATGCGGGTTATCTCATTCCTAGAATATTTGATGATGACCTTAGTGGGGAGGGCAGACTTGTAGTGTATAAATATACTTCGGCTGGCTGGTTTTCGGTAGAATTTAGTAATGCTGGCCCCGTCATCTGATATTTTTAGGTTGAAGTCTAGGAGTGATAGGGATCCGTCATCGCTGGGGTATTCGATGGTGAATTCTATGTGTTGGTCGGAATCAGAGAAGATAGTGTAGATGTTCTCAGCGTCGGTGCGTGATGATGTGAGGATCAGAACATCGACATATCTCGAGAGGAATATGATAGAGTTGCACGTGTTGAGGGCTCGGTGTTCGAGTCTGTCCATGTATGAGATGGCCAATATTCCTGAGAGGCTGGAACCCATGGGCAGCCCTGTAATTTGTCTGTATTTTTGGCGTTGGTAGGTGAAGTATGTGTTGTTTACTATTATAAGTAGGAGTTTGCGGATGTCTGAGGGAGTCAGGCCGAAGCAGTGTAAGTTGTAGGAGGAGATGTGGTCGGTGATTAGGGCTACTGCTGAGGCTCTTAAGTGTGCAGCGTTGTTTATATGAGATGTTTTGTGTAACGCTTCCTTGTTCGTGTTTTATGGTGTCGAATATCTTTCTATGTAGGGAGTTGAGCAGCAAGATATCTGTTCACATTACACTTGAACTTCTGCAGGTCAGTACAGTTGGGAAAGCAAAAACCCGGAAGGGAGTTCAAAAGTCTAGCAGTTCCGGGGGAAGAAACTATTATAGTAGACGCCCTTCTTATCTCTTCTGTGTAGGGGTGAGATTTATCTGCTTGATTGGTCTGTTGGAGGTATTTACGTCGAGGGGTACAAGGTCTTGTAGTTCGTCGGAGCATTCACCATTAAAATACTTGTAGAACAGGCAGAGGGATGCAACATTTCGTCGATGGGACAGAGGCTGAAGCTTAGATGACAGTTTACAACCTATCAGGTTGGCGACTCTCTTGTGAACTCTGCCCAAAAGGAGAAGTAGCTAATTTTAATATACTGAGGGTCCGTAATGCTAACGTGTCCTCTTTTTTTTATTTCGAAGGAGAATGACCCTTCGATTAAGTATCTATTCCTATATTAATAATATCATGATCTTATGTTCCCTTATTATATATATATATATATATATATATATATATATATATAATATTTTCTGGTTTGCCCTTTTCAGATGCTTGCAAAATTATATCTATACCTGACAATTCTTTTGTTGTTCTCAAAATCAATGCAGACAAATGTTTTCACTTTACAAGTTTTTATTGTTCTTTATTTTGCGTTAAGCAATTCTAACTTCCCAACCTGAAATGTAAGCTTTTCTTTGTTTTCGGTGATAATTACAATTCAGGTCGTTTTTATAGGACAGTAAAAAATCTGGCGTGTGTGTGTACACCTTCGATTTTACCGGCGTCGCCCCGGCTCAATATCCACCATTCCAAACCCTCATTTACAAAAAAAAATATTTTATATTTTTTATCATTCCAATTTTTGAATATTTACATCAACAGAACAAATGAATTATTTAAACAAGGCATTCCATATTTTCTAAAATAATACAAAATATCATTAGTATTTTTCCAATTGAATCGATGGTTTTCTCTCTTTTTCTTTGTTTTTCGGTTTTCTGTTATACAGTTTTATCTTTTTTCCTCGTGTGTGTGTGTGTGTGTGTGTGTGTGTGTGTGTTCATCACAATTTCTATAACGGTTTTCACTTTAAAAACACACCAGCCTTTATATTTTACAGGCAATAAAACAAGTCCAGTTTTGTTAGGGGAGGGGGTTATTTTCGTACTTTGTTTCTGGAGATATCTCTGACGTATATTCATTAAGCGTCAATAGTCACCGCGTTGCATTTGTTAAATTTTTACCAGTTAAATAACATTTGATATCCCCAAGTTAATTTCTTTAATGTTTATCTTAGAATGGAGAATAATAGTTTGCCTAGAATCAGAATCTATAATCTTTACCCATCCTTAGCAATTCCCTTTCTCCGGGTCCTTCCCTTTCTCCTGGTCTATCTGATTCCCTCTTTCTCAGTGCCACTCCTATTTATCTCCGTTTGAACCATAATACTATTGCTACATGAGGAGGGGACAGACTCCAGTAATTAAATAGATATGTTTGAAGATGATATTTGAAAAGGATAGAATCGAACCCAGTAAGCAAAGTTTAAAAAGATAATGGATATTCAATTTAGGAATGCAGCGATTGTTCATTCTTTTAGAAATAACTGGATATTAAATATGTCAGTTAAAAGAATGGGCAATACGAGGTTAGAAATAATGATTAACAAAATAGGTTAAAAACGATACAATTCAATTTAGGAATTTCTTTGTTTACCAAAGGCATGTGAATGCATGTTCAAAGCACACGTGTAATTTGAAACGTGAAGAAATCACACTGATGCCGGAAAATGGAATTCCCAATATATTGAGATGTGTTCGAGTCAGTTGAAAGACAGGTTAGGAGAGAGCAGGCAAGATCGACCAGAGGAGTCCGTCGGACTGGGAGCTGATGTCCGTTGGAGGCGAAGGAGGGAAAATGAGACCATGTAACCTTAAAAGCTTGAGTTCCCGGCATCATCTCATCCGGATGAAGAATAAACTTGTCTATAACATACACTCTTTCGTTCTCTATGTCCCCTCCAATATAGACACGAATAATATATAACCACTCTGAAATATACATGCCCACACGAATGACGGTTCTCAGTATGGAATGACTATTTAACGCTATCAATTTGCTCTGCTAATGACGGGAATAGGAGACAACTTACATCTAAGTTATTAACCGAAATGCTATTTACCATCATGAGTTTTTGTTCCATAATCAGATTCATATAATTAACAAAAAATTACGACCAAAGAACAAACAAATAATATACGACTTCGTCTACTATAAAGGTTTTTTGTTCCATGTTGGACGCTTTCCCGATTTTCATTCGTCTTTTTAAATCTCGAATTTTATTATCGTCCTCCTTTTCCCTAATTAATACTCGATAACGTTATTGCTTTACCGCTGCATTCTTATTCATGCAAACTTCACATTCTTATACGATGCAAACCCCATCGATGAGATTCGAGTGTATTGCACTCATTACGTAATCCTTACTGTCTATCCTTACCAGAGCATCATTGTCTACACTCGAATCTACACCAAGTGACAAGTGATCCGCCGCACAAGCATTGTCCTTGCTCTTCAGGCACTGTATGGTGCAGTTATAGGTTGCCATACTTTAAGCCCACGTATTTCTATTTTGTATTGGTGCCATGCTTTAAGCCCATGTCTATATATTGTTTTCATTTTATTAACCCCACGTAATTTTATATTGTATTGGTGAGGTCAATACTACTGCTTCGGTGAAATATAACACTTTTTTTGACATAGTGTGCAATCATATTGCTTTTGTGAATTGATTGCTTATGGCAACAGAAATATATGCAAGAATATGATTTTCATCAACTGGTTTTCATTTATACAACACTTTTTAACGAGAACATTGTTAAGAATATGGCTTTTTTAAATTGGTTGTTTTTTTGCAAGTGTTTACGAAAATAAACATATTGCAATAGTCTGCAAAATATGACTTTGTCATTATTTTGTTATTTTCACAAAATTTTACGTACGAATTGTAGATTACTAGAACAGGAATATTGACAAAGTGTGATTTTTTCAATTGTTTGTTTTAGACAATAATTTATTTATGACTTTTGCAAATTATGTGCTATTTGAACAAGAACCAAAATATTGACAGAATATGTTTTTTGTGAATTATGTATTTTCTCAATACATTTATTGCAAAAAACACATTTGTTATTTTCACAATACATTTATTACAAAGAATATTAACATTGAAATAATGTGCAAAAATAATATTTTGTGTAAAATAGTTATTTTCATAACACGTTTATTATAAAAACGTAAACATTGAAATAATGTGTAAAAATATATTTTTAAATGAGTTATTTTCACAACACATTTATTACAAAAAACAAAACATTGAAATAATCTGTAAGAATATATTTTTTAAAAAAGTTATATTCACAACACATTTATTATAAAAACAAAACATTGAAATAATGTGTAAAAAATATATTTTTAAATGAGTTATTTTCACGAAACAATTATTATAAAAAACAAAACATTGAAATAATGTGTAAGAATATATTTTTAAATGAGTTATTTTCACAACACATTTATTACAAAAAACAAAACATTGAAATAATGTGTAAGAATATTGTTTTTTATTCTTTTGATATCACACCATGAGTCTCATCTTGTATTTTGTATATTACATCAGTTGGAAGAAATCAATATTTGTTTTCATTATGAATAAAGTACCAGATTATTTAATGAGATACTTAGTCATTTTCATAGCTGCAATCAGTTGTTTTGCTTGTAGAAGACGGTGTAATTTGTATAACTTTTAGCGACTTTTAAACACTTTCTAGTTCCTCTTATTGTGATGTATAACCTTTCTAATCAATTATGTTAACTGATATAAAACATGGAAATAATGTGTAAAAATATTCTATAATTTCATGTAAAAATGTTTCATCTGCTGCAATCAATTTTGCATGTCGTTTATATAGTGCTGAGATGATATTAAGTAATAAAATTAGCAGAGGATAAGTAAGTGCCATATTAAAAGATATATAAATTCAATAGATCCCTGATGACACGACCATCTACGGCAACACATCAAAGGCTGTAAATGACGAAGTTCTCTCGGATTCTCTCTCCTCTGATCTCGAGCGCGTGGTTCAGTGGGGGAAGATGTGGCTAGTTACCTTTAATGCATCTAAAACCAAACTCCTATCCTTACATCATCAACGCTCTGATCCCCAGGTTGTGTTGAAATTGTCTTTACATCTTTTTAACGACTTAAAGGGTTGTGTTGAAATTGTCTTTACATCTTTTTAACGACTTAAAGGGTTGTGTTGAAATTGTCTTTACATCTTTTTAACGACTTAAAGGGTTGCTCCTTTTACCGTCGCCGGTTCTGAGGGTGGGTACACCTAATGATTTACCTGCTTAATTTATTGTGGTAGAGGAGGGAGGTTTGTATCGGTCTTAGTTTTCTTACGTTTGTTGAGGGAGAATAAGAGCCAAGTGTCCTTCACTATTCTATAATTTCATGTAAAAATTTAATAAACAAATGACACTGAAAAAGTATCCTTATTGGCGTTCAAAAACAACACACATTTCAACTGAAACATAACGAGATACTATGGATTATGGGCCATATCAGCAAAGGCATTCCCTGTGACTTGTGATGTGATATGTCTGTTTACATCACATTTAAGTTTAGCATGTCTATATAGTTAAGAAAACAGGGATCAGGGAGAGAATTACAAATGTTTTCATGAACTTTTTTCTGTCATTGTTAAGTCAAAATTGAAAGTAAGAGACAAACAAAAACCTTATACATCTACAGCTTTGAATAGAAAGCTACTGGAATAGGATGATGTATTATAACGAGATACCTTAACAGTGAATTGATGTAACACTAGATCAACAAGTCAAACGAGCACAAAATATTTGTTTTTGTATCTTGCTGATATTTAATGTGCATTAATTGTCGGCCATGGTTTGTGTAGACAGAACGGTAAACACTGCTGACTGAAGTTAATTTGTACTTACAACCAGCTTGTTAACTACTTTAAATGGTTGTCCCTTTACCGTCGAGTATTTTGAAGGTTGTTACACCTAATGTTTCATCTGCTGCAATCAATTTTGCATGTCGTTTATATAGTGCTGAGATGATATAAAGTAATTAAATTAGCAGAGGATGAGTGCCATATTAAAAGATATATAAATTCAATAGATCCTGAGCTTCTATATTGCATGTAATTATCCTCTTTACCCGGCCATTAAATTGAGCTTATGTAAATAAGAACTGCCTGTCTTTAAACTTGAATCACAAATTTTTAGCATATGAAAAAGTTATGTTTTACAGAGTAGTAAGAAATTCTGAAAATTGCAAAGAAGTTATATATGAGGGACCATACGTCGGTTGCAATAAAATTAGCTTTTGTGCAGATTGGTGAAACTTTGTTTTTATTTTTCAGCTACCACTATCCATTTTGTATGTGGTTTATGATGTTCAGGGCAGATGTTATGATGTCATAAAATTAGTTATGAGGTTTTAAGAGCTTTTTTTACAGAATAATAAAAAAATTGTGCAAATTGAAAAAAATTGTAAATTGATATAATGTTACATATAAAATACGTCTTGCAATAAAATTAACTAATGTTGACAAAGATTAGTTCTCATTTTCAGCTGCCATTTTGCATGGTGTTTATGATGTTCACACCAGATGGTATGACGTCATAAAATTCGTAATGGTGTAAGAGTTGTTTAGAAAATAGATCAATAGTATCTTGAATAATTTGTATTATGTGTAAGGAGTTTGTAACAACTTACCTGCCAAATCGATTGGCCTTAAAATATTTATGTGTTGTATCAATACTAATTATCTTCACATAATAATTAGACAATATATATATATATTGTGCGGTTGTACTTCATTGTTTGGTGAGCATTGGATTAGATAGGCTTACCTAACATTTCTGTGCTGGCACTATCCATTTTGTGTGTGGTTTATAAGGTGCAGACTTAAGAGGTCAAAAGGTGTTTAATTAGAACTAGAGCACAAGTTGTTTACGGGAGAGACTTTATAGAATTTTATGATCTCCACAGAATATGTTCTTACAAAATGCTGAAACATGTTGGATTTAAATTTGCGACCCCAGTTTTTAATAGTTTGTAACAGTTGCTATTTTTTAAAAGTTGTTTTTACACAATAATTAATATATTTTTTCAAGTTTAAGAAAAGTTTTAAATTATTATATTTTTGGAGTCAGTGAACATGTTTGACTTATGTTTTTTTTTACAAAGGAGTCACCATTATTAAGGTCCAGACGCCACTCGAGGATAAGGGTTAATAAGCATACAGTGGTCAATGGAACACTGCCATCGTAATTGTTAGTAGAAATTTGGTAAATTGGATTACTTAAGGGAAACGGCTCATTAAGAACATGTTTAGGTTGGACTTGAAAATGACCATATCATAGTCAGCTGGAAAGCAGGAAAATGGAAGAGTTTCCCAGGTGTTCTGATGAACGAAAAGCTCTTGTACCCCCTCAATGAAAATACCACGACAAACCTTGTAAAAGATAGGGGAGGTGCGAATGAACTGGAAATCCGGGCCATCAAAAAAATGGATGACCTGGTCCTATGATGCAAGTCGGTTTATTGGTAAGACGTTGAATGGAGCAAAGTTCAGATTAACTTAAACCCTGACCGACAAAATGAAACCCGGGAATAAGATGACGTAATTCGGCCGCAAGTAAGACCAAATGCAAACATCAACAGGGTCAGAATGTGGGTCGATTACGTAAATTGGTTAACGGGAAAATTCATAAAAAGCAATGATAAACAAGTCAAGAGTCAGTCAGAGAGTGACAGCAGAAGGGAAGGAGAGACGACGCTCAACTGCCTGTCACGGTTGCAACCACACCCTCTCCGCCTCACTATCTCCTCCACCGCCGTATTATGTGTATATGTTTGTTATTAAATAAATCAAGTTGTTTTATAACAAAGCGTCTCGTTATTCATAGATAAATTAACATTCACTAGACGAGTTACAACAACATATATGCATAATTGTCAAACGAACTATCTCTCTATCTATCAAGATATTCAAAAATCTCGGATAGTTATAATATAGATGGTGCTAACAAAATAGACGTCACGGCCATACCACCCAGTATATAACAACCTGACAAGCAGCAAAATCCCACCCAAACACAGTAGAGATCCCTAGATGTATGAAAGCCTTCTATTCTAATAGTTTCTTCCCCAGAACTGCTAGACTCTTTCTAGCTTCCTGCTTCCCCAACTGTACTGACATGCAGAAATTTAAATGTAATGTAAACAGATATTTTGCTGCTTAACTCCCTACATAGTACCCCTGCAACTTAGGTCCCAGATAATAGCCCCCTACATCAAGAGGCAAAAAAAAACTGGTAAAACCAAACAGGACATCCATGTAAAAAAGTAAATTTATAATAATAGATGGTTGTGGACTGAAAACTACTTCTAAATGTAAGCTCCCTACCCCCCCCCCAAAAAAAAAACAATGAAAAACGAAAAATTATGCTGGTTTCGATTGTAAACATTTAAAAAAAATTAAAATATTAAAAAAAAAACATTTTGTGCTCAGTTATCTAACAATTCGACAAATTTGGATCAACTTATTTTGTTCATGGTAAACATTATTTTCTCAAAAAAATAACGAAAGTAAATAAACACATTTTTGATAAAAATCTAAATATCAGATTGAAAAATCGATTATTAGGAAGATTAGGAAGGGGTGGGTGCTCATTTTAAGTTTAATTTATAAAACAAAGTCTTAAATATTTAAATTTTGTGTTTTTGACATCCTATTTTTCGCAATATTTTTAATGGCTTTCAGACGTAATGGCAAACAAAAAAATACATTTTTTTAGCAGTAAAACTACATTGGATTCGATTGTAAACATTTACCAATTATTTTTTATTTATGAAGTTTCTGTTAAGTGATCATTTAACAAAAGAATCATTTTATGTAAACGTAATAGAAGCATCATTATTCCATTATTCAAAAACCTAAAACATTTTTGGGTTTGTTTTACTGTAAACATAGATTCGACAAAGTTGTCACAAAACAAATATAGAACAAATAAACGTAATCAAAGGCAAGATAATTTCCTTTTCTACCTAACTGGATATGTTTTTAGTGTTTATATTTAATGTAACCTGTTTATTCAGCTCGACAGATATATAGTGTTTACCGATGTATTGGAAAATGTAAAATGGCGGCCAACTCTCTCTTTGACACGGTAAGTTTGAGAAAAGGAGTTAAAAAAAAAACCTAGACAAAATACTGTTAGAAACTCGCTCAATATATGTTACCGTGACATAGGCTGACATATATTCGGCAGGTTTTTAACAGTATTTTGTCTGTTTTTTTTTATTTATAACTCATTTTCTCAAACTCAAACTTACCTTTGATAACATTTATTTGTTCTATATTTGTTTGTGACAACTTTTTCGAATCTATGTGTACAGTAAAACAAACCAAAAGAATCCGTAATAGAAGAATCCTTATTCCATTATTCCAAAACCTAAAACATTGAATAAAATATAAAAATGCAAACAGAATTCTCTAGCGACATATTAGGTAAATTAGGACAGGAAATTATTTCTAAACACACACACGCACGCACACACACACACACATATATATATATATATATATATATATATATATATATATATATATATATATATATATATATATATAGTGCTAGTGCACACACATATATATATATATATATATATATATATATATATATATATATATGGTGCTAGTGCACTTACTGATCCGCGCTATTTTTTAAATCGTCTTTCCACGTTTAATTAAAGTTTTATGATGTTTTTTTATTCAATTGTAAGGTTAAAGCACAAAATAGGTACAAAACAACCTCCTCTCCACACGTTAAGAATGGCTTTTTAAATAATAACGTTATTATTTCAGCACGGTTCAATAAGTGCACTAGTACCAAATAAAACAATTAAATACCGAAAAAAAAACAACAGTTTTTGCGTTCAGTTGTTTAACAATTCAACCAACTTCGAATCAAATTATTGTTTATGGTAAACATTAGGATTTTCGCAGAAATCACGTAGATTTTACTTAAATAAACACATTTTTAATCACGAAATCAATATTTTTTATTGGATTGCAATAAAATTAAACGTTTTTTACGTTTAACATTATTTTAAGAATCAATATTTTTGAGGGAGATTGAAAAAAAAAAGTATTTCAGATTATTTTAAAAGTTATTGAATGGGATTTTTTTAAAGCGTAAAAAATAACTTATCTTTCATATTGGATTGCAATAAAAATAAACTTATCTTAATATTTAAGATTATTTTAAAGTTGTTGAATAATATTGTTGTAAAGTGAAAAAAAAAAAACTTACCTTCCATTCCAGCAATTTAATACGAAAAAAAAATCGTTTTTCTTTTGTGTCCAACGCAGAAAATTTGTTTGTTTGTTAGGATTTCTTAATATAATCTTTAGTAAATTGATACAAATTTTGTTTTGTGTGTCCAATTCATTAAGCAATTAAATATATGAAAATATAAAAGAATCAAAATTAAAAGACAAAAAACACGATTTAAACGTGAAATTATTTTAAGAAGAAAAAATCAACTGATTCAGAACAAAAAACTTTTGTTCACCGTAAAACGGTGTAATCATTATTTTGTTCCTCGTGTAAAAGATTGAACATTTCATTATGATTTGGATTAGTCGAACTACTGTTTACATCCAAGATGAGAACAGTAATCCAAATAATCCAAATATAAAAAAAATGCAAAACTGAATATTTCACATAAACAATTCAAAAAAGAAAGAATTGAACAAATAGTTAAGTCAATCAAATAACAAAAACTAGATTTGAACCAACAAGAAACAAAACAATAATCACATGATTACATTATGAAACTTGCGACTTATTTTTATCAGATTCGATTCCGTTAACTTAACAATAACATAATTCTAGACTTAAACCTGATGTTTTACATGCAATTAACGACTAACGATGGAAGTGTAGTAGCTGTTTCTAGTTGTAAAATGTCCCGGCTCGCAGATGTGAATATGAGAAAAAATATAACAGAACACAAATCGATACTGAACAACATTCAGATCGCCTTGTAATTTGCTTGAACCCTACTATATATATATATATATATATATATATATATATATATATATATATATATATATATATATATATATATATATATATATATATATACATATACATAAAACTGTGTGTGGCATACTGAGAAAAATAATTTTTTTCTCAAAAATAAATGTGAATAAAATTAATTTATACAAAAATCTGTATACATGATTCGGGTTTGTATTACTATACACATAGATTCGAAAAAGTTGTCAAAAAACACCGAATATATGTCAAGTTATGTCACGGTAACATATATTGAGCGAATTTCTAACAGTATTTTGTCAAGTTTATTATTTATTGCACCTTTTTCTGAACTTACCGTGTTAAAGAGAGAGTCGGCCGCCATTTTGAATTTTCCAATACATCGGTAAACACTATATGCTTTTCGAGCTGAATAAACATGTTACATTGAATAAAAACACGAAAAATATATCCAGTTTGGTAGAAAAGTAACTTATCTTGCTTTTGATAGCATTTATTTGTTATATATTTGTTTTTTGACAACTTTTTCGAATCTATGTGTACACAAAAATAATTACACATAAAAATTTGGTTATTTTTAATTTGTTTTTTGAAAGATCGTTAGCAAATTAGCAAAATAAAAACGTTGGTGTTTTTTTGTTTTTGTTTTTTCGTAATTACATTTAAATTGATAAACTAAACCTGTTTTCCTTCTGTCGTCACAAATATAACTTTTAAAAGTATATTTTTATATCACTTACATTAATTATCAGCGTTGTTTGCCTAAAATAACTGTTATAGTAAAGCCAGGAACTATGCTATCGATTACCTCGACGACGACGACGACGACGACGACGACCTCGACGACGACGCAAATTATTCCATTAACATATAAAAAATATATATATAGCGTCTATTGGCATTTTTTTTAAATTACTGCTCATGTAAGGGAAAATAACACTTTAGATCCTAATTTTTTTATTTATTTTTGTTTTATCCGTGCTTTGATATGATTAATGGGTGCTTGTACAGTTTAATCAAGACATCAAAAAATAAAAATATTGAAAAAAATATATTGTATGTACTCGTTATGGATTAAAGTTTTCATGAAAAAAGAAATCACTTGATTTGATCAAGTAGTTATTATTATTATTATTATTATTATTATTATTATTATTATTTACCAAGGAAAATCAAATTTTAATCAGATCGATCGGGTAACGGCCATCTTTTATTTTCCGCTTAGGAGAAGGGAACGCCAGGAGAAGATAACTCCAATAACCGCTTAAAGTTTTTCAAATTTTGACGAGATTATTTTGTTTTGAAACATGAGCAGAAAAATTACTTAGAAAACTATTTTTCACTTATTTTACAGAATTTCTTTGTCCTTTTTTAATCTTTTTTTTCATTTTGTCCTTTGTATAAATGCCACCTCTCCTCGTGTCCCTAAATAGCCAAATGGCGATGATAGATCGATTACAATAAAATTTTATTTCCTCTGTAAGAAAAAGTACTTGATCAAATTAAGTTACTTTTTTTCGGAGAACTTCATTCCATAACGCGTACGTACAATATAACTCGTTTTTTTTTTTTTTAATATTTTAAATTTTTTTATGTCTTGATTAAACTGCACAAGTGCCAATTAATGAAATACAAAGCTGTTTGATTTAATTACATAAATATGTTTTTGGTGTAGTGCTTTGGTTTGAATTCTAAAAGTTTTCATTCGTTTGTATTTGTTCTCATTGAAAAGATTATGAATTTATGTTGTTCACATGTAAACGACCTTGACATTGAATATTACAGTAAAATGTAAGTTTTGTTAAAAATTGAGGTATTTTGTAAAACTGTTGGTACGTTTAAATGATAGTAAATTATTTGTTATAGATTATTGTTATTAGTGAATGAAAAAGTTTTGATCTACTGATATTGGTGAGATTTATATGGAGGTATTTTAGTTTTTTATTGGTGTTTGTCGGTGGCAAATATAGAAGTGTGATATAAAAACAGTGGTAGGCACCACATAAAATCATACTTACCTTACGTAAATAAGGCCCGGTTCCCTTTTCCCTCCCTCCCCCCTCTCTCTCCACATTAAAAAACGGCTTTGTGCCTAATTTGCTCAGTGGGTAAGCAAATAAATTCTACCTTACGTAGGAATAACGGTGATGAATAAGGTCGTTCCCCCAGAGCGATGCCCATTCATTGCACTGCGGTTGGGTTGAGCTTTGCGACCGTCCCAAATGTGGACGACTCGGACGTGCTATTTCTAAGTGTGGGGTCTGCGTACGCGCTTACCCCGATAATACAATCAAAATCAGAAATCCTTTCCTATTTCTTCCAAGTACATCTCACTCGCAGGTCTGTACTCCCTCCGCTTAATCACCCTTAATCTCTGTAATACCAAGAAATATACCATTTCTCTCGACCAGTTTATTATCCACTTCAATTCCAACGTTCTGATTGCATCTAATTTGCATGTAAATTGTAATGATAGCGCTGCTCTTTCGTTTCAGTAACTTTTATATAGACTCTTCTGTTCCGATTTCGTGATCTAACTTTTGTATGTACTCACGCATGCACATAGAAATTAATCAATAAATCGGGGCGCCATTATTCAGTGCCCTTCTTACCAACCAAACACACGTGTTCCAATCTTATTCTTACACATCCATGCACAACACAGCATGACATGGTGGCAGCGATATTATCATACAACACACAATCTTATAACGTCATAGACAATTAAAAAAAAAACGGTAAAACAGCGAGTAAAAGAAAGTAACAAAAAACGATTTTTTTTATTTCTCGCTGAATGAACTTTTTTTCTAAGCGCCCACGCCACACAAATGAGCTGTTCCTTTTTTCTTTACACTTTCTTATCACAATGGCCAAGTCCCTAGTTTTGATTGGTGCACGTGCACGACATGTATTGCCGAATCATTCAAACTATTTCGGCAACGAATGGACCTTTACTTCACCGTCAAAGCGACGAAACACGATATAAAGTCCCTCTAATACTTCTCGCGACTGGCGAAGACGGTTTACGCCTGTATAATAGTTGGTCGATGTCGGATGATGATCGCAAGGATCCACAAATAATATTTGCTGCATTTTTGGAGCAGCTAGAACCGGCAACAAATCACCGCGTTTGTAGACTGGAACTCGGAAAATACCAGCAGAGACCAAATGAAACAACCGACATCAACAGATGTCGACTATTGGCAAAAAAATGTGATTTCAGTGCCGACAAATTAAACGAACGCCTCGTCGAGTTACTAATTGCCAGCACACCAATACTCGAACTGCAAAAGGAACTGTTAAACAAACCGAAGGGTTACAGAATCGAGGAAGCTGTTAGATTAGCCCGTTCACACGAGGCTTCAGGAGTGTATGTCAACCAGCTCCACCAGTTACAGGAATCACCACAGATAGCCGCAATAAGCCGTGGTACACACCAGTGGCAAGGGATTGACCAAAAACGCGGACAACCCTGCAAAAATTGTGGACGCAGTTACCGTTTTGGCAAAGAACACTGCCCTGCCAAAAATGATATATGCCACACATATGGAAAAACAGGTAACTGGTCTACAGTTTGCATCTCAGGGAAGCACAACAATAAGAGACAATAAGGAAGGCCCTGACATAACAGTCATAACCAACAACGGGAGTTTGGCAAGAAAATAAACAGCGTCGCCAAACACGATGACCAAGCCATGACTGACATAGGCACGGCAATGGAGAACCTCACCTTTAGCTCCATCACAACTAACAGCGGAAAGTCAGCAAACATAAAAGCTCCTCGAAATGAGGCATTTGTTGATCTAAGCATTAAGCTAAGGGACCACCCAGGCACTCATACCTTCAACCTGAAAGTAGATTCAGGGGCACAAGCAAATACAGTGCCTATCCGCATATTCCGCAACATGTACCCTAGCAGTATAGACGAAGCTGGAAACCCAATGCCCGGATCATTCACCTCAACACAATGTCTGTTAACAGCCTAAAACATCACCAGGATAAACTGTTATGGCACCACAACTTTTAGGTGCAAGTATAAAACCCCCCCATGGCTGGTTACCCAATTCTATGTGGTTGATGTACCAGGAGCAGCCATATTGGGCATACCAACATCAGTGGCTCCTAGGGTAGTGACAACGAATTGTGCCATCTCAGACTAGCACCAACCCATCAATAATGTAGCTGACCTAATACATCTATACCCTAAGAGATTTGACTGTATTGGTGAATTTCGGAACACTCAGTAGCTTGTTGCCAACCCCAATGTACCATGCCACATAGACCCACAGAGAAGGACACCTATAGCAGAGCGCGGACAAATCAAATCGAAACTCGAAAAGATGGAATCGCAAGGAGTCATTCGCCGCATCAACGAACCCACAAACTGGGTAAGTTCTCTCACTTATGTCATCAAACGTGACAACACAAGTAGAGTTTGCTTAAACCCACGAGCGCTAAACAAAGCTCTCATACGGCCATACCACCAAATTCCAACTGTTGAGGAGCTCAACCACCGATTTGCAGAAGCAAAATTCTTCTAAAAAGTTCGACGCTAAGTCTGGGTGCTGGTCTATAAAGCTCGACCCTGAAAGTCAGCCGCTAACAACTTTCCAAGCACAATTTGGAAGGTATTGTTTTGAACGACTGCCATTCGAGTAAGGGTACAGAATGGTTTGTCTGGAAGCTGGAACCCAGCGACTGTAGTATCTCAGGTAGATAGTCATCGCTCCTATCTCCTGGAGAATGTCAATGGGCATGTGCTGCGAAGAAACCGACAACATATAAGAAGTATTCCAGTGACGCCTACCCCACAAATGTCGCAAGACCTCCCCAACACAACTCCACAAAAATGTGTGACGTCTGTGGATCCACTTGTGTGTGCATCCCCAAACATACCAAATGACACTCAAAAACGTACCCGGAGTGGTAGGGTGGTACGACCACCATCAAAAAATGAACTTTTGATGAGCAAACACTCATAACCTCCCCACAAACATCTCATGGGGCAGAATAATCCCCTGCTTCGCTGTAGCTGTTCAGGCAGTCTACCCTGAACCAGCTTTTCCATTTTCTTTTTGTTTTACATACCTAAGTCATCTCTGTTTTCAGAGAAAGGGAGATGTAATGATAGCGCTGCTCTTTCGCTTCAGTAACTTTTATATAGACTCTTTCGTTCCGGTTTCATGATCTAACATTTGTATGCACTCACGTATGCACATAGAAATTAATCAATAAATCGGGGCGCCATTATTCAGTGCCCTTCTTACCAACCAAACACACGTGTTCTAATCTTATTCTTACACATCCATGCACAACACAGCATGACAGGTGTCAAAATGTTTATACGGCATTTATTTTGCCCGTACCTATAATTACATTATGAAACTTGCAACTTATTGTTATCAAAACTTATTGTTATCAAAACTTATTGTTATCAAAACCGATTCAGTTAAACTTATGCTGATCTTCCCATATTATTTCAAACTGAATTTGCAAATTAGGATTCCTGTTTAAAAATGCAATCAGCACTCAGCGAACAGCAATAAAACCGCAGTACATGTTTCTGGCTTTTATGCTCACATCTGTTGTATTTTGTGGACTGTATTAGTAAAGGGTTAGTGAGAACATGGAGAGAAGATAAAAACACACGTGTGAACAGGACAAAAGCTTTATTAACACTAAGAAGAAGTAGTAGTTTTTGCTACTATGATATACCACGTGATTGCGTGGTGAGAAATTGATGGTGTTATCTCCCCTTGATTGAGATAATCAAGGGGAGATAACTCATGTTACTTGATGTATATAACATCTTCAGTTTTTAACTAAGGATAAAAAGGTTTTATTTTTATTTTATATGTATTTAATTAGTGTTGTATCTGACTGGAAGCCTAATTGTTCTTCCTCTCGCTGTGAAGTTTTTTTCTTGTTCTCTTTTCCATGCCCGTTTGTGGTACGGCTTGTCTTGGACTATTTTCTTGATCAAATATTCTTTCATAGTCGTGTGTAACTTTGCGTGTTGGATTTTTATTTGTTTTAAAGAAGGGACGCCCCTTATGTCTTAAATATTTTCCTTGTTCTGTGTTTGCTAAATATGAACGAGGCTCTTTTAGTTTTCTTAACAATTTTACCTTTCAGGTTCGATTTTCCTTGGGAGCGAATACGAACAGCGACATCTTTGCTTAGTGTTGACAGTTCTTTAGACTTTTTATCTACTTCATGCCTTTTCATTGCTTTATTATGCATTATGTTTGGAAGGTTTGTCCTAAGCGTTCTTTTCATCAGTTTTTGGATGACGGCGATTTATCTTTTAATGGGGATGTAGTGCTAACATTGCTAGATATGATATATGGTCTTTTCATTAGTTTTGCTAGATACATTAATAGTGCTAACATCGCTAGATATGGGTCTTGGTTGCTTTTATATGACTTTACTAGTCCATTGGATAGGGAATAGTTCGGACTTGTCGTGATGTGTTTGAAATCCCAATCTTTAGCAAAAAATTGTTTAAATTCTGATGATGCGAACTCAGGTCTATTGTCGCTGATAGCAATTTGTGGAAAACGAAATTTTGCGAAAGTGTTTTTATTTTCTTAATCACTGTGCATGATTTACAGTCATCAAGTTTGTAGATATCAAAGTATCTCGTTGTGTAGTCTATTATTACTAAATATGTTTTATTGTATGAATAAAAAATGTCTGCCGCTGGTATTTCATGGTGTTACTGGTATTTCATGGTGTTACAGGTATTTCATGGTGTTACTGGTATTTCATGGTGTTACTGGTATTTCATGGTGTTACTGGTATTTCATGGTGTTACAGGTATTTCATGGTGTTACTGGTATTTCATGGTGTTACTGGTATTTCATGGTGTTACTGGTATTTCATGGTGCATTAAATTCTGACGGTTGTTGGTTTCTATGATTTTAAACAGTGTGTGTGCATATGCTTATCATTTCTTTTATCTGATGATTTACGTTGATCCAATACATGACTTCCTTTGCTCGTGCAATGAATTTCTCTATTCCTACGTGTCCCGTATGGATCTTTTGTAATGCTTCTTTTCTTAAAGAGGTGGGGACCGTTATTCGTGTACCTTTTAGTACTAGTCCTTGCCGACCGATATTTCATCCCGAACTGGCATATACGGCGCTATTTTGAGTGGTACGTCTTTATTTTCTGGCAAAGTTGACGTTGCATATTTTATATGCATTTGTAATGTTCGGTCTCTTCTCGATGGACGTCAAGTTTTTGGTCGCTCATAGGTTATTGTTTTAGAATCGTGTGGATATATTTGTCCATCACCATATCAGGTATCTCTTGTGTGATATAGCTTTTATTTATTTGTATTTTTTTATAAATTTTCTATTTTATCTTTACAAACTCCACCACCTGATATTTTTTAAAAATTTTCTATTTTATCCTTACAAAATGCCGCCACCTGAAATTTTTTTTTAAAATTTAAATTTTATCCTTACAAACAGCCGCCACCTGATATTTTTTTTAAATTTTCTATTTTATCCTTACAAACTGCCGCCACCTGATATTTTTTTAACATTTTCTATTTTATCCTTACAAACTGCCGCCACCTGATATTTTTTAAAAATTTTCTATTTTATCCTTACAAACTGCCGCCACCTGATATTTGTTTAAAATTTTCTATTTTATCCTTACAAACTGCCGCCACCTGATATTTTTTTAAAATTTTCTATTTTATCCTTACAAACTGCCGCCACCTGATATTTTTTTAAAATTTTCTATTTTATCCTTACAAACTGCCGCCACCTGATATTTTTTTAAATAATCTATTTTATCCTTACAAACTGCCGCCACCTGATATTTTTTTAAAATTTTCTATTTTATCTTTACAAACTGCCGCCACCTGATATTTTTAAAAAATTTTCTATTTTATCCTTACAAACTGCCGCCACCTGATATTTGTTTAAAATTTTTTTATTTTATCCTTACAAACTGCCGCCTACTGATATTTTTTTAAAAATTTTCTATTTTATACTTACAAACTGCCGCCACCTGATATTTGTAACAATTTTCTATTTTATCCTTACAAACTGCCGCCACCTGATATTTTTTAAAAATTTTCTATTTTATCCTTACAAACTGCCGCCACCTGATATTTTTAAACAATTTTCTATTTTATCCTTACAAACTGCCGACACCTGATATTTTTTTAACATTTTCTATTTTATCCTTAAAAACTGCCGCCACCTGATATTTTTTTTTAATTTTCTATTTTATCCTTACAAACTGCCGCCACCTGATATTTTTTAAAAATTTTCTATTTTATCCTTACAAACTGCCGCCACCTGATATTTTTTTAAAATTTTTTTATTTTATCCTTACAAACTGCCGCCACCTAATATTTTTTTAACATTTTCTATTTTATCCTTACAAAATGCCGCCACCTGATATTTTTTTTAAATTTTCTATTTTATCCTTACAAACTGCCGCCACCTGATATTTTTAAAAAATTTTTTTATTTTATCCTTACAAACTGCCGCCACCTGATATTTTTTAAAAATTTTCTATTTTATCCTTACAAACTGCCGCCACTTGATATTTTTTTATAAATTTTTTATTTTATCCTTACAAACTGCCGCCACCTAATATTTTTTAAAAATTTTCTATTTTATCCTTACAAACTGCCGCCACCTGATATTTTTTAAAAATGTTCTATTTTATCCTTACAAACTGCCGCCACCTGATATTTTTTAAAAATGTTCTATTTTATCCTTACGAACTGCCGCCACCTGATATTTTTTAAAAATGTTCTATTTTATCCTTAAAAACTGCCGCCACCTGATATTTTTTAAAAATTTTCTATTTTATCCTTACAAACTGCCGCCACCTGATATTTTTTAAAAATTTTCTATTTTATCCTTACAAACTGCCGCCACCTGATATTTTTTAAAAATTTTCTATTTTATCCTTACAAACTGCCGCCACCTGATATTTTTTAAAAATTTTCTATTTTATCCTTACAAACTGCCGCCACCTGATATTTTTTAAAAATTTTCTATTTTATCCTTACAAACTGCCGCCACCTGATATTTTTTAAAAATTTTCTATTTTATCCTTACAAACTGCCGCCACCTGATATTTTTTAAAAATGTTCTATTTTATCCTTACAAACTGCCGCCACCTGATATTTTTTAAAAATTTTCTATTTTATCCTTACAAACTGCCGCCACCTGATATTTTTTTTTAACATTTTCTATTTTATCCTTACAAACTGCCGCCACCTGATATTTTTTAAAAATTTTCTATTTTATCCTTACAAACTGCCGCCACCTGATATTTTTTAAAAATTTTCTATTTTATCCTTACAAAATGCCGCCACCTGATATTTTTTTAAATTTTTTTTATTTTATCCTTACAAACTGCCGCCACCTGATATTTTTTTAAAAAAATTTATTTTATCCTTACAAACTGCCGCCACCTGATATTTTTTTAAACAAATTTTATTTTATCCTTACAAACTGCCGCCACCTGATATTTTTTTAAAAATTTTCTATTTTATCCTTACAAACTGCCGCCACCTGATATTTTTTAAAAATTTTCGATTTTATCCTTACAAACTGCCGCCACTTGATATTTTTTAAAAATTTTCTATTTTATCCTTACAAACTGCCGCCACCTGATATTTTTTAAAAATTTTCTATTTTATCCTTACAAACTGCCGCCACCTGATATTTTTGTAAAAAAAATTTATTTTATCCTTACAAACTGCCGCCACCTGATATTATTTTAAAAATTTTCTATTTTATCCTTACAAACTTCCGCCACCTGATATTTTTTTTTAAATTTTCTATTTTATCCTTACAAACTGCCGCCACCTGATATTTTTTAAAAAATTTCTATTTTATCCTTACAAACTGCCGCCACCTGATATTTTTTAAAAATTTTCTATTTTATCCTTACAAACTGCCGCCACCTGATATTTTAAAAAAATTTTCTATTTTATCCTTACAAACTGCCGCCACCTGATATGTGCCGTTCGTAATATAGGGAAACATGTTTCTGATTCCAATACGTCCAAAAGTTTCGATTTTTAAAAAAATTTTTCAGTATAAAATTTCAGATATTTTGTTAGCTTTTATTTTTATTCTTTTCTATTTTTACCCCCTCAAAATGCGGCGCCCCCTGACATGGGCTGCTCGTAAAATAGGGACACATATTTCTGCTTTCGATACCTTCAAAAGTTCTGAGTTTTTACAAACTTTTCGGTAAAAAATTCCGATTTTTTATTAGCTTTTATTTATTTTTTCTATTGTATATTTTAACTTCTTAAAATGCCGCCCCTGACGTTTACCGCTTATAAAATAGGGACACATTTTTCTGATATCGATATCTCTACAAGTCCCGATGTTTTACAACCTTTTCGGCATAAAATTTCAGATTTTTTCTTAGCTTTCATTTATTTTTATTTTTTCGTTTTACCCTCTCCATATGCTGCCCTCTTGAACGTCTCGCCCGGGGCGGACCGATCCCCGCCCCGCCCTTGATACGCCACTGTGTGAACTACATAATCCCTGACCTGAACAGAGGGCTCTAGACTTTACCGTGAAAGTGAAAAAAAAACTCTAAGATACAAAGTTTACCTCTGCCGTACGGAAATGAAAGCTTCCAATGATTGACTTGCATTGAATTACAACTTTTGATACTGGACATAGAATGGTAAAATGATAATCTGATAAAAATAACGAAATACAGTTTACGGGTTTAGAAAGTTTACATCTGCACATTTTACACGTGTCATAAACTTGTTCATGTTTTACAAAGATACAACTGAGAAATTTTAATAATCATTTCTATACTGAATTTTCAAAGGTAATGTTTATTTATATGTGACTTGCAATCTTGAATGAATAAACGAACAAAATATATTAATATCTAATTAAAAATTGGGAATGAAAAATATATAAAATGTTTGAAGCATTTAATGAGTCAGACGTTGGTAAAAATGTATAATTTTATTTCCAATCTGTTAATTAATTAAAGAAAAGAAACTGTTAAAATAATAATTAAAAATTGGGAATGAAAAATATATAAAACAAAAGAAATTGATTTTTTGCATCTTGAAATTATTGGTGTTGGTCGTCATATGCGTCCAGTTTTTTTGCATCTTGAAATTATTTGTGTTAGTTGTTACATACGTCCAGTTATTTGCATCTTGAAATTATTGATGTTGCTTATCATATACCTCCAGTTTTTTGCAATCAAAATTATTAGTGTTGGTTGTCATATGCGTCCAGTTTTTTTCCATCTAGAAACTATTGGCGTTGCTTATCATATGCGTCCAGTTTTGTCCATCTCGAAACTATTGGTGTTGCTTATCATATGCGTCCAGTTTTTTGCATCTTGAAGTTATTGGTGTTGGTTGTCATATGCGTCCAGTAATTTTCCTCTTGAAATTATTGGTGTTGGCTGTCATATACGTTCAGTTTTTTTTTTGCAATAGCAATTATTAGTGTTGGTTGTCATATACGTTCAGTTTTTTTTTTTGCAATAGCAATTATTAGTGTTGGTTGTCATATACATTCAGTCTTTTGCCATATAAATTATTGGTGTTGGTTGTCATATACGTTCAGTATTTTGCATCTCGAAATTATTGGTGTTGCTTGTCATATGCGTCCAGTTTTTTGCATCTTGAAATTATTGGTGTTAGTTGTCATATACGTTCAGTTTTTTTGCAATAGCAATTATTAGTGTTAGTTTTCATATGCCATCAGTTTTGTGATTAGAATTTAGTACTGTTGCTTGTCATATACGTCCAGTTTTTTGCATCTTGAAATTATGAATGTTGATTTTCATATGGGTCCAGTAATTTGCATCTCGAAATTATTGGTGTTAGTTCGCATATACGTCCAGATATTTTTGCAATAGCAATTATTTGTGTTGATTGTAATATACGTCCAATATTTTGCAATATAAATTATTGGTGTTACTTGTCATATGCGTCCAGTTTTTTGCAATATAAATTATTGGTGTTGCTTGTCATATACGTTCAGTTTTTTGCATCTTGAAATTATTGGTGTTGCTTGTCATATGCGTCCAGTTTTTTGCAATATAAATTATATGGGTTGCATGTCATATGCGTCCAGTTTTTTGCATTTTGAAATTATTGATGTTGGTTGCCATATATGTCCAGGTTTTTTCAATAGTGTTGGTTTTTATATACTCCGGTTCTTGCACCTTGACATTATTTGTGTTAGTTGTCATATACATCCATTTTTTTGCAATTGAAATTATTGGTATTGGTGGTCATGTACGTTCAATTTTATTGGACAGAATTATTGGTGTTGGCAGTGATATAGGTCCCGTTTTTATAATATAAATTATTGTCGTAGGTTTGCATAAATGGCCAGTTTCTACAATAGAAATTATTGGTGTCTTTTTGCCGACTGTTTTGTTTTAGTTCACAGCAGACATTTTTATGATATTATTTGTTTTACTTTCTTATTGCATAATCTTATTGATGGTGTGTATGTACGGATGAAGTGTATTCTTGTATGGAAGTATTTTAAGATTATCCTTTATTAAGAAAGTTGATTTTACTAAAAATATCTATAACTTAAAAATATTATCGGTTTTTATATATTTTTACAAATTTCGGAAATGAAGGTTTTATGTGTTCCTCGTACATCATTGCAATGAACTTATTTTCAGCATGATTTTGGGATATGTTAAACAAATATGTTTTAGTATATTCAAAAACACATTACTTTAACATATCCAAAAATCATATTCGGTTATCATATTCCAAAAGCTTATTAGTTTAACATATTCCAAAAATCATATTAGTTTGATATATTTAAAAAAATGTTTTCGAATATGTTAAACCAATATGTTTTTGGATATGTTAAACTAATATGTTTTTAGGATATGTTAAACTAATATGTTTATAGGATATGTTAAACTAATATTTTAGGATATGTTAAACTAATATGTTTTTGGATATGTTAAACCAATATTTTAGGATATGTTAAACTAATATGTTTTTGGATATGTTAAACTATTATGTTTTTTTGGGTACGTTAAACTAATATCTGCTGAATATGTTAAGCTAATATGTTTTCATATGTTCAACTAATATTTTTTGGATAAGTTAAACTAATGTTTTTGGATATGTTAAACTAATTCATTTTGAACATGTTAAACTTATATGTTTTGAATATGTAAACTTAATGTTTTTTTCTGAAAAAATCTCCTTAGATAACAAAGTGTTGGGTTTAAATTGGTTAGTTTTTATGCAATTATTTAATTAAATTTAATGCTGAATCAATTTGTGGAAAAAGTTTTTTTATGTTTTTTTAAATTTGTTTATCCAGTTATCCATGGTATTACTCTTAGTTGTTTTATTGTAGAGTGCATGGACTCTGCTTTGGATTTTATTTCAATTATTTTGGGAAAAGTTTTCCTTATTCTTTATGTCGTAAAATTATTTTTGATTTGATCGACTTGTAGAAGTGCAAGTCCTCATATGTCTCACTAAGGTTGAGTTTTTAGAAATAGAATATTCACGATATACAAGACTATTTCTTTTCCCCACTGTGAGTTCTAATATGTTTCATTAAATTTGATTCATCAGAACAAGAATAATCACATATTTTACAGGAATATGGCTTTTCACCACTGTGAGTTCTCAGATGTCTCACTAAACTTGATTTTTGAGTAAAAGAATAATCACATATTTTACAAGAATATGGCTTTTCACCACTGTGAATTCCCATATGTCTCACTAAATTTGCCTTTTGAGTAAAAGAATTATTACATATTTTACAAGAATATGGCTTTTCACCACTGTGAGTTCTCATATGTGTCACTAAATTTGATTTATTAGAACAAGAATAATCACATATTTTACAAGAATATGGCTTTTCACCACTGTGAGTTCTCATATGTGTCACTAAATTTGACTTTTGAGTAAAAGAATATGCACACATTCTACAAGAATATGGCTTTTCTTTATTGTTTGATTCATCAGAAAAAGTATATTCACGTATTTCACGTGAATATACTTGTTCTGATGAATGTGACTTTAAATCTGATTTTCCAGAACTAGAATAATCACTCACTTCACATGAATATGTCTTTTTCTCTGTGCGAGTTTTCATATGTGTCACTAAATTTGATTCATCAGAACAAGTATATTCACGTATTTCACGTGAATATGCATCTTCTGCACTGTGAGTTATTATATGTATTACTAAATTTGTTTTATTTGAACAATTATATTCACATATTTCACAAGAATATACATTTTCTGCACTGTGAGTTCTAGTATGTGTTATTAAATCTGATTCATCAGAACAAGAATATTCACATATTTCACAAGAATACATCTTTTCACCAGTAAATGTTTAGAAAAATAATGATCAGTTCAAATACATCTTTTCACCAGTAAATGTTTAGACATAAATGATCAGTTCAAATAAATCTGTTTACCAGTAAATGTTTAGAAAAATAATGATCAGTTCAACTTCAGCAAAATTGTTCAACCATTAATATCTGCAAATAAAAAATGAAATTCAATTTTTTTAATATTTGCATTCAGTTTGTTTTATCTTAAATGGTAAAATATTTCATTAACATCCAGACTCTGAATTGATTCATTCTTTTACGTTTTAATTATTTGAATAAAATTGTCTCCGTTTACATGGTATTCGTTATGACACGTTAATACGTTTTACTTTGAATGAGAATTTCAAACTGAGATTTGATCATTCCTTTGACTGTCGCTATCATTTACATGAAACAAACTTTTGTGAACGTTTTCTACCCAAATAACGAAAGCCTGGTATATTTCATAATTTGATTCATAGAGCTCTCAGGAGTTATTGACCTAGCAGACTTTACTCTGAAAAGAGATAGGACCAGGAAAATATTCATTAAAATGCTTATCCAGAAGATCTTATTAAAAAATGAAGATTTCAAATTATCAAAATTATTATGCTTTAAAATGTATTCTTTATTTCAAATTACTTTTTGGGAAATGTATATAATTGGAAAACACATTGTTAGTATGATTATAACTTGTTTCCTTAGGTTTGGTGTATACTATTAGACCTATCTGTTTTTTGCGCAAAGTCAGTGTGCTTTATGTCAACTGCGGTAATGTTGTTTATCAATTTAAATTCCAATGTGATGCTGATTTTGTGGGGCTTGATTTAATGCATTTAGAGATCCGGATAAAGCAGGACCATCCATTTAAATTTAAAAAAAAGGAAGGATAAGATTTGCGTCTCCCTTCCTCTTCAACTGGACACACTGCTATCAGCCAGCATTTGGTTGAAAGTCAATGCTGTGTCAGTAATTATATTAAAATAAAGTGTCAGTAATACCATAAAATAAAGGGGTTTAAGGTCATACGTCTTGCTGAGCTTAGAAAGCATTAACAAATTTGAATACAAAAACTTCCTTATAATTAAGGAGTGCATTATAAGTTAAAATCTCTTGGGAGAAATTAATCAATCGTTTCCTACTCTAAGTGTGCCATTTAAATCGAATCAACATAAATGTATAATAAACTTATTTTAATCTTCCCTAATACTTAAAATTCCGTTAAATGCTTTTTTAAGGAGGAATACTCGTACAACTGTTTTCTTTTGATAAGATGATACTTAAAATAACTACACCGACATTTCTGTTTGATCTATACATTCTTTACCTAAACCATTTACAAACATATTATGGAGTATCTTTTTACGTACACACATTTAATCATTTGCATATAAAATTATGCAATTATATAAATGAATTAAAACCTTTAATCATTTGCATATAAAATTATACAATTATATAAATAAATTAAAACCTTTAATCATTTTCATATAGAATTATACAATTATATAAATGAATTAAACCATTTAATCATTTTCATATAAAATCATACAATTATACAAATGAATTAAAACATGTAATAATTGGCATATAAAATTATACGATTATATAAATGAATTAAAAAAATAATCATTTACAAATAAATTATACCATTATACAAATGAATCAAAACAATAAATAATTTACATATAAAATTATACGATTATATAAATGAATTGAAGCATTTAATCATTTAAATATAAAATTATACAATTATATAAATGAATTAAAACATTTACTCATTTACATATGCAATTAAACAATTATATAAACGAATTAAAACATTTAATCATTTGCATATACAATTGTACGATTATATAAATGATTAAAACTTTTAATCATTTGCATACAAAATCATACAATTATATAAATGAATAAAAAAATCCAATCATTTACATATAAAATTATACAATTATATAAATGATTAAAACTTTTAATCATTTTCATAATAATTATACAACTATGTAAATGAATTCAAACCTTTTATCATTTGCCTATTAAATTATACAATTATATGAATGGATTAATACTTTTAATAATTTGCATGTAAAATTATACTATTATATAAATGGATAAAAACATTTAATCACTTGCATACAAAATTATACAATTATATAAATTAATTAAAACGTTTAATCATTTGCATATAAAATTATACAATTATATAAATTGATTGAAACATTATATAAAACATTTATACTCAGTTTGAAAGTAATAAACCTATGATACTAAACTCTTGAAAAACACCCATGGATGGGAATTAAAAAAACACTACAAATTAAATAAACCGATGATGCTTAACTCTTGCAAAACACCCAACACGATGACTGCGTCGGGAATAGATTTGGAAGGAAATTAAATAACATTACAAATTAAAT